>NW_022103951.1:19713986-19717755 GCF_000313985.2 Echinops telfairi
GACCCGTCCAAAGTCCGTGAGACAAAGTGCCACCTCACTGCCTTTGCTTCGGGGGGCTTCTGGGGTTCCTTCCTGCAGGACGGATTGCTTTGTTCTTCAGCCAGTCCACGCGCCCCACGGTTCTGCGTCACTTCTTCATGATTGCATGGCTTGGCGGGAAACCTGGTCCTCCGAGGACCCGCTCGGCTCGTTAGCACTCAAAGAGGACTTGTGAGCAGATTCACCCACGGCAGTGCGCCACTCGATCGGCTCACCGCTGCTTCCACGAGCACCGATTGTGGATCCGAGTAACATGCAACCCGTGACAGCTTCAGCCGTGTCTCCATTGACCTCTTGTCTGCCGGTCCAGTTGTGAGGCTGTTTGCTTCCTCTAAAGGCTGTGGTCTTTTGTCTCCAAGTACTCTTAGCTTCCACCGGGGAAGCTTGGGTCATCTGCGTGCCGTTGATGAGTCTCCCTCCAGTGTTGAGGCTGAGTTCTTCCTCGTGGTGTCCGGCTTCTCAGACTGTGCGCTGGGCATGCGGTTTGCACAGTGGAGAGACTGGTGCATCACCGGGTGCTCCCACCGGGGTACCACCTGCTCCTGGTGTGAAAGCAGGCACTGGCTTAAGCCAGCGACTGTCCCTTGATCTGCAATCAGGTTCCGTAGGAGCACAGGGAAGTGTTCTGGGAATCCTAGTCTGTAGTGAGCCACACGGTCCACTGCCGACGACGATGCCCAGATTGTGAAGCACAGGCCAAGGTCTTTCTGCCAGCCTCTGCTCTTACCCAAGATCAGACTGAAGTCGGCCACGGTATCCCTCCTTCCACATCCTCTCCTGGCCCCGGCGTGAATTCCTCCAGTTTCCTATTGATGTGCTGAGGCATTTACTTTGCATTCGACAACATCTTACTTTCAGGTGCTAATAGTTTTACTTTGAGTTCCACGTCTGGTTGGGTCACCTTGATTTGGAATGGGCACCGATATGAGTCTCTGACAACTGGTTGACCGGGTAGCTCATCTCAGCCATTTCTTGGCACAGATTGGTGAGGGCTTCCGGTGCTCCGTCGGTTTGCTGGAAACGTTCGGTCCATTCCTGGGGCCTTTCACCTGATCTTCACTCATCCCTTTGGGCCAACGTGGACTTGTCTGTTCGGCCACCTTTGCTCTTGACGGTGTGCGCTCTCTGTCCTGCGCTGGCTGAGTGTGGACCGCTGCTGTTGGTTACAGGGACTGAGTCTATTATTCCCCTTCTCTGATGCCCGGCACCGTCCGGAGCACCCCTCCCAGCACAGCTCCAGCGTTCCTGGTTTGCCTTCAGGCCTTTCAGCTGGAGCTCTTGCCTGTCCTGCTCCGACTCCAGGTCTCTGTCCCTCCCATGGGAATGCGTCCCTGGGGCGCTCAAGCTGCCCTTTGGAATGTTCCGTTGTGTTCCTTGGTCCTTTCTCTCTTTGCCCCGGCCACGTTACGTGGCAGAGGGAGTGTCAGAGTCTCCTGAGATCCACCCCTCCCCTCCCCTTGCTCACTGTCTCTGCAGCGACGTCTTGCTCTCTCGCGGAGGTGGGCTGGGTGCTCTCCCACAACACCTCTGGGTCCTCAGCTATCCACGTTCAGTGCATCCAGTCTGGACCGGCCCTGGTCTCTCAATCCGGGGGTCTCCTAGCGGTTGCACTGTGGTACGCAGAGAAATTGATCTAATTTCTCTCCTTGCCACCTAAACGTGCACAGCCTCAGTGGGTGGTCTGTTCCCCAGTCCCATCCGATTCTTGGCTTTGACTGATGACCCTGAGCTCGTTCATCATCTCTCCCCACAGATGTAGTCAGTGTGGGGGTCAGCAGTTTGAAACCAGCAGCAGCTCCACGGGACAATGAAGGCGCTGGCCACTCCCACAAAGAGTGACAGTCCGGGAAACTCACAGTGGCAGCTCTACCCTGCCCTGTGGGGTGGCTGTGAGTTAACATCAGCTTGATGGCGGGGCGTTTGATTTTTTGGTTCATAGGTATTAAAAATGCGTGTTAAAGTCCCATTTCTATAATAGCGACTATTTTGAACGGTGGTTCTTCGGTCTTTCGGGTAGCAGACAGCTGGTGGGCACTGCAGGGGACAGACATCAGGATGACTAACCACTCTCCAATGAGATGCCTGTGAGGGACTTTGGGAGCCATGCACTCACTCATGCCCACACCAAATGCTACACATCCCTCATCTCCCCACTGGGAGCCGGGCAGCATCCAAGTCTACCTGTAGGGGAATGCACACGTCCATGGGGGAGCATCCAAGTCTATGGGGGAGCGCTCACCTCTATGAGGGAAGCATCCAAGTCTATGGGGAGCATTCGCCTCTATAAGGAAACATCTGAGTCTATAGGGGAGCATTCGCCTCTATGAGGAAACATCTGAGTCTATAGGGGAGCGTTCACCTCTATAAGGAAACATCCAGGTCTATGGGGGAGCATTCACCTCTATGGGGGAGCATCCAAGTCTATAGGGGAGCGTTCACCTCTATAAGGAAACATCCAGGTCTATGGGGGAGCATTCACCTCTATGGGGGAGGTCTATGGGGGAGCATTCATCTCTATGGGGGAGCATCCAAGTCTATAGGGGAGCGTTCACCTCTATGAGAGAAGCATCCAAGTCTATAGGGGAGCATTCACCTCTGTGAGGGAAGCATCCAAGTCTATGGGGGAGCATTCACCTCTATGAGGAAACATCTGAGTCTATAGGGGAGCATTCGCCTCTATAAGGAAACATCCAGGTCTATGGGGGAGCATTCATCTCTATGGGGGAGCATCCAGGTCTATAGGGGAGCGTTCACCTCTATGAGAGAAGCATCCAAGTCTATAGGGGAGCATTCACCTCTGTGAGGGAAACATCCAGGTCTATGGGGGAGCATCCGCCTCTATGGGGGAGCATCCAGGTCTATAGGAGAGCGTTCACCTCTATGAGGGAAGCATTCAAGTCTATGGAGGAGCATTCACCTCTATGAGGAAACCTCTGAGTCTATAGGGGAGCATTCGCCTCTATAAGGAAACATCCAGGTCTATGGGGGAGCATTCGCCTCTATTGGAGAGCATCCAGGTCTATGGGGGACTGTCCAGGCAATGGAATGGGGAGTCAGAAAGACTTTGGCTTTGGGAATTGCCCTTGTGAGGCTTGACGACGTGAGAAAGTGTGCCTCTGCCACCTTCCCCATAACAGGAATTCCCTGGAGTTGAAGGCAGTGTGAATCGGGACCCTTGGTACAATGACGTGAGCGTGCGTCAGCACGAAGGGATCTTGCTCTGTGGGGAAAATGGCTCAGCAGTCCTCATGAGAATCTGACCTGGACGGATGCGCCAGGACTGTCGAGATGGCAAGTGCCGTGTTGCCTACACCTTTGTTGTTGTTGCCCTTGTTGTGAGCCTATGGCCAATCCCGATTCCAAGCCACTCTGTCAGACGGAGAAAACCTGCCCCATGGGCATCATGCTCCCTGTGAGACCATGCCGTCGGGCCTTCATCCTGGTGAGCTGCTACTGCCAGGAGGGAGGGTTGGAGCCGCAGACTTTCCAGGCAGCAGAAGAGCCCTTACACACGGTGTCAGTGGGACTCCTAGCGCGTACATTTGCCACGGGGGAAAGAAAACAAATGGAGATGCTAAAAGAAATTGTGTGAGTCCAGGTGGACTAGAGAAACAAATCCAGGGAGACTCATGGGTGTATGAGAAAGAGCTTTGGAGGGGCCGGCCCTAATCCCAACTACTACATGCACACCTGCCCCCCCCCCCAGAAGAATTTATTTCAAAGGACGGCA
>NW_022103951.1:19719972-19721146 GCF_000313985.2 Echinops telfairi
CAGGACGGCCACAGGCCAGTGGGTGGGAAGTCTCTGGTGGTGGTGTAAGCATCTCAGCGGTGACAGGGGTCTCCACGTGGCGCCTCCAGCTCCAAGCCCCGCGCTCTATCAGTGTAGCACCATGTGTCTGGTCAGTAGAGCATCTCTCAGGGAGTGAGCAGAGAGAGAGAGTCTCCCGCCTCCGAGGAGGAAGACAGGAGTTCCCAGAATCCTCAGGAGAAGGCCATGCCTACCCAGAGGCCTCATTGACAGGCTAGACTCCTCTCCTTCACACTCAATCCTCTCAGATTGACAAACGATTCTATAACGACCACAGAAATCGAGGTAATGGCTTGGCAGTGTGATGGGCCGCCCTGTGTCGGCAGAGGGCCGGCGAGGGCCTGCTGCAGAGGCCGGCCATCCTTCGGGAAGGAAGCAGGGGATCTGTGGTCATCTGAGGGGTGGGGATTTCCCGTCTTGGCTTTCTTTGGGTGGTTGTGATCTCAGTGGCCCCCTTGCAGGTGTCCCCCTGAAGCCCAGGAAGGAGTTGCGGTTCACAGAGCTGCCGTCCGGGCAGCTGGAGGTGAGGTGGTCCTCGAAATTCAACATCTCCATTGATCCTGTGATCCACGTGGTGCAGAGGCGGTGGAACTATGGCATCCACCCGAGTGAGGACGAGGCCACGCAGTGGGAGACGGTGGCTCAGGTCAGTGCTGCAGGTAGTCTGTCTCCTTCTACCTGGGAGGGAACACCCAGCCAGGGGGACTGAGCCTGCGCCACCTCCCTCCTGAAGAGTCTCACTGCCCAGAACCAAACCCCATCTGGGCAGTGCAGGCCACCCTGAAGGGCAGGCGGAGCCCCACACGCGCGCTATAAGGTGGGATTGCATGCGCCACGCAGCTTACACAGCGGCGACCTTCCTTTGGAGGTGCCCCCGGGTGGGTTTGAACCCCCACCACAGAAGCCACCCAGGGGCTCCACTTTTACAGCAGGAACCACTTACTGCCGCGGGGGCGGGGATGACATCATGCGGGAGAAGCCTAGGGCCCAGAGGGACCTGGCAGCTTGGCCGGGCGCCCAGGCGCAGGAGAGGTGACTTTCACATCTGCTGCAAGAAGTACTTTTCTTGCAGATAAACTGCACGGGGGAGGCGAGGAAGCGGCAGGGTTGGCGGGCGCCCTGAGCTGGAGTCCGC
>NW_022103951.1:19722497-19723523 GCF_000313985.2 Echinops telfairi
TTGGAGAAGTGCAGGGACAGATCGAGTGGAGAGATAATTGGATTCTCCTGCAGACCCTTTGAAGCCCAGGTTTCTCCTTGGTTGACGGTTGAGTTACCTCTTGTCTTGGGATGCTAGCGGGGAGACCAAACACTCCCACAGCCTCCCCAATGTCTAGCTTTTGGGGTGTAGATAAACGCCACCCTCCTGCCAAGACCAGAAGCGGGTCCCTTCAGATCTGATGTGTCTTTCTCAAAGGCGGGGAGGGGGGCGGGGAGTGAGTAAGGAGGCGTCTCAATTTACTCCCTGGAAAGGCTAGTTTGCACTAAGCCTGTGGCTTTGCACGTTGTCGCATCCGTAGGTACATCCGACAGTCTTTCTATCAGGGAAGGGCCTTTTTACTTTCTTGTCTAGAGTGACTGACGTGCTGAGTGGATCGCTGACTCATCGGGTGCATAAAGGTGGAGGTAGAGAGGCCGGCAGGGGGGCAGCACGCAGACAGACAGTAAAGGTGGAGGTAGAAAGGTGGAGGTAGAGAAGCCGGCAGGGGGGCAGCACACGGACAGACAGAAGGTCTTTTCCACTCCAAGCATATGAGGGCACTGAGGGCTGCTAACCGGGAGGTCGGGGACGCGAGTCCACGCAGAGGCCCCGCAAGACACAGGCCTGCTGACCCATGAGCCCCTGGGCACAGTGTCCTTCAGGCGACACCGTGAAGTCCTCCTGACTGGGACTCTGAGGCCGCCGCTGGGCGTGGCTCTAAATCTCTCACTAGAGACCACATCCACGGCACGCCGCCACGTTGAGTCACAAACCTGCCTGAGATTTCCGCGGTCTAGAATCCTGAGCTCGCTCTCGGGCGTGGACTGGCTGGGAGTGGAGTTGGTTGACCAGCAGCACCGTCCGTCCAGAACGGATGTTGAACGCCGCTTCCCTCTTTCACATGTCTGTGCACACGCTCGCATGCACTCGGGCAGGCGTGGTTCTCACGGGGCGCATGGAGACCTTGGTGGGGAGCTGTTGGCACATGCTGTCACACAGCTGCAT
>NW_022103951.1:19725675-19727477 GCF_000313985.2 Echinops telfairi
AATTCCCATTTCGGTCCCGGGTGGGGCCGGCTGGTGTGCCTCCATGAATCCACCCACTCCTCGCTCAGCAGTCCAGCTGCCACAGCCCCAGTGGAACCCCGAGCCCGAAGCAGAAATCACGGAGGCCGGGGTCTTCCCCTGTGGGTGTGATTCCTGCCCCAGGTAAGGGCGTTTGTTCAGTGTCCTCTTCTGGTTAAGTAAAAAGCGATTGAAAAAGGCGAAGGACTCCTCCCCGCTCTCCCAGGGAGGCAAATGCACAAACCAAACACACTTTAAAATGAAACCATCGATGAGGCCATCAAGCCCCCACCCCCAGCTGCTGTGACGTGGCTTCTGGAGACCAGGGAGGTGGGTAATTGATAGTGAGGGGGACGCAGGGGCCCGTGAAGAGCGTCTGGCAGTCAGAACGTGTTCCCACCTGCTCAGCTGCCCACACGCTCGCGTCCACTGACTGCAGAGCTAACTGGCACCAGACAGAAGTGGCCCCTGGTCTCAGCAGGCAGACCACACGGTACCAGTAAGAGGCTTGGTGCTCCCCACCGCGAGTCTGCGGAGCTCTGCTCCTCCCCACCGTTGGAATCCAGGCAGATCCTTAGGAATTCCTTAGTTCTAGGCTGTGGGGCTCCCGGGGCAGGGAGCGTTGTTTACAGGGAGGCAGCTGGTGGTGCCATCCCAACCCTTCCCAGTAGTCTAGACATTCCCTGCCCCCTAATTTTCATTGAGAGAGGCCTTCATTTCTTTTTGTTTTCAACCCCTAGTTATTGAGCTCCAACCCCACGTCAGGCAAGTGAGTAAGCGTGAACGGTGTCTGCTGTGGGGACACACTGGAGCGTGTGCAGCAGTGCACACACAGAACACACGCACATACATGCACACCGCACACAGCTATATGCAGAACACACATACACTACATATGCACACCTCACACAGCTATATGCAGAACACACATACACTACATATGCACACCTCACACAGCTATATGCAGAACACACACATACACACGCACACACATATATACACATGCATGTGCATACACACACATGCAGAACACATATGCACACATGTATACACGCATGCACAGCACACATGTGTACACACATATACATGCACAGCACACCCATATATACGCATGCACAGCATAAACACATATGCATGCACAGCATAAACACACGCACACACATATGTACACATGCACAGCACACATATACGCAGAACACACGCACATGCACACACATATATACACACGCACAGCACATACACTTATATGTGGAGGATTTGAAACGTTTGTGGAAAGAGTTCACTATCTTCTAATTCCACTTTCCCATGAAGTCCTTGAAGTCCTCTTGTACATTATGGTGCTGGTGAAGAGTATTGAAAGCATCATGGCTGGCCAAAGGACAAACCACGCTGTCCTGGAAGGACGGCCAGCGTGCTTCTTGGAGGCCAGAGTGGCCGTCGAGTCCCTGGTGACTCACAGTGACCTCTGGGGCTACGTGGGATGGCGATATGGACAGAGGCAGACAGACATCAGCTCAGACGCCGTCGGATCAATGCCAACTCATCGTGACCCGATGGGGCACAGGACAGTGCCCCTGTGGGCTTCCAGACCGGTTTAACTGTCCATGCCGACCACACCAATAGCGACCCTACGGGGCAGAGGAGACCTGCCCTTGCGGGCTTCCAAGCCTGGACTTCCTGACTGGCATATAAAGCCTCTTAGCTCTCCTGTGTGATGACTGCTGGTTTCAAACAGCTGACAGGCTCACCGCTAGTAGCCCACGGTGCACACAATGTATAGCCCA
>NW_022103951.1:19727799-19728800 GCF_000313985.2 Echinops telfairi
GGTGCACACAATGTATAGCCCACAGTGCACACAATGTATAGCTCACAGTGGACACAATGTATAGCCCACGGTGCACACAATGTATAGCCCACAGTGCACACAATGTATAGCCCACAGTGTACACGATGTATAGCCCACAGTGGACACAATGTATAGCCCACAGTGGACACAATGTATAGCCCACGGTGCACAAAATGTGTAGCCCACAGTGTACGCAGTGTATAGCCCATGGTGGACACAATGTACAGCCCACGGTGCACACAATGTATAGCCCATGGTGCACACAATGTATAGCCCACGGTGCACACCAGCAGGGTGCCTCAGGTGCTTGAGAATGGTCCATATCGAGTGAATACATGCTTGTATGGGATTGCACAAAAATAGCCCTTAACGGTGCCATTTCAGGAGCCCTGGTGGCACAGGACTGCAGTGCCAGGCTGCCAACCGACGGGTCAGGGGTTCCAGCGCAGTAGTCACTCACAGCCGTGGGACCCCACAGGGCCACTCAGCTCTCCCCTGCAGGGTCACGATGACCCAGAATCCATGCAGTGGCCACAGGGACATCGTCTTTTAGTCCACAGGCTCCCAAGCATCTGCCTCCCCCTTTTCAGAAGAAAAGGAAGGAAAGAAATGACTCAGAGCCCATCCCTCAGCAAAGAGCAGCATTTGTACCACAGCCTCTGACCAGCGTGAAGTACAGGTATCTGCTCTTGCAGCCTCGGCATCACTCCAGCACTGGCCCCAGGCAGCACTATAGCCCACTTCGTAAAACGTAGGCATGATGTTCCTGCCCCTCCACATGGAAGGCTTTGCTGACCCCTCCTGCCTCTGACCCTCCACGGCGTGGCCTCCACGTGGGCAAGAGGAAGGGAAGCGGACAGCCTCGTTTCACAGGACAGGCATCGAGCCAGAGACGCCATTCTGCTAGCTAACACAAGACACACAGCTCTGGCTGCGATTATGGGGCCCGCTGCCCCCAGGGACCCAGGACGCTGCTGGAC
>NW_022103951.1:19729301-19731481 GCF_000313985.2 Echinops telfairi
GGGTGATGGTTCCAGAACTTAATCTCTGGCCTGGAGCTGAGAAGGGTTTGTTTTATGAGGGGGACCAGGGAGGGTCAAGTTACAGAAGTGACTGTCGGGCATCGTTGTGGGTTTGCAATGTGCTCAGAGACTGGCAATGTGCTCTGCCCAGCCTGCTCCACTGCCCTGGGGCAGCAAGGATGGAAAGCCCCAAAGACAGTCCATGGGGCGGAGCGGGATTTCTCTTTCCCTTTCTGGAATCTGCACGCCCGACTCCACTCTGTGGATCTCTGTAGACCAGCCAGCCCGCGTGGGACTTTCACGAGCTCCACCAGAGGATGCAGGAGCCCTGGTGGCATAGGGGTTACCCGTCAGCAGTTCAAAACCGCCAGCCGCTCTTGCGGGAGAGAGTCCGGGGTTTCCACTTCCGTGAAGAGTTCCGTCTCAGACACCCCCAGGGTCTGTCCTCCGGGCTTGCTGAGAGCTGGCATCCTTTCCCTGGCAGCAGTGGGTCTGCAGCTGGGATTGTCAGATAATGATTCCGCTCCGGACAGCGAACATGTGCCGGGGTGGTCGAGGTTTGGAAATGCCTTGACGGACCATTCCATGTGACAAAATCAGGTCACAGAATCCACGTGCCTTAGATTATTCAGCTCTGGCGGCACAGAGGGCTAGCATTGGGCTCAAACACAAGGTTCCTGGTTCAAACCCCACAGCTGCTCTCGGGGAGAAAGACAAGGCTTCCTGCCCCTGCAAAGAGCTCGGGCGTCTCACACACCCACAGAGGCACCTCCTGCTGTGCCCTGTAGGTTTGCCGGACCTGGGATGGATTCCATGGCTGTGGCCAAGCGCGCTTAAGACTGTATTTTGTAAACGGTTTAAAAAACAAGAAAAAGACAGAACTCCCCTACATGAAGTCCATTCAGATTCACAGGGACCCAGTAGGACAGGGCAGAACGGGCCCAGCGGGTTCCTGGGGCCATCCTCGTTACGGGAGTAGAAAGCCCCATCCTTTTTTCGAACTGCCCACCAGGCAGTTAGCAGCCCAACGCACAGCCACGCCGCCGCCCGCCGGACACCCAGGTCGGAGAATCCTGCCGAGTGCTTGCAGACCCGTGGTGGTGTCCGTGGTTCGTGTGCGTGGCTGATAACTGCAAGGTCCACGTGGAACACCCAGAGGAGCCTGGGGGAGGCTGCTTCCTTCCGTGAGACCAGTAGCCGTAGAGAATCCCAGGGAGCCCCATTCTCGTCGGACCCTGTCAGGACGGGTGGGCCGCGCTGGGTCCCCAGCACTTGGTTTTCAGCTGGAAGGACACGGTGGCTGCAGCCCTGGGTCGGAGCCAACGAGCCGGACCTAACAACAACAAAGAGCCCTGTCTCCAGCTGTCCCACAGCTGCCCACGGAGTCTGGGAGGGACGGCTCTTCCTGTGACTGGCCCCTGCGGGCTGAGTCACACGGTTTGTCCTTTGGGATTCCAGGCCCCACTGCACCACCCACGCCAGCGAATCTCCGGCTGGCCAACTGCACGGTCAACGGCGACGGCAGCGTGAACGTGGCCGTTGAGTGGGACCTGCCCGAGGACGCGGACATCCCTGTGCATCACTACAAAGTCTTCTGGAGCTGGGCTGTGAGCGGCAGGGCCCTCGGCCCCACCAAAAAGAAGCGGAGGAAGACGGCGGAGGGGGTGAGTGGGGCGGATGGCAGAGGGGGTGAGTGGGGCGGACAGCGAGGGGGTGAGTGGGGCGGATGGCAGAGGGGGTGAGTGGGGTGGACAGCGAGGGGCAGCCAGGCCCTGGGTGGATGGTGGGCATGGCTGGGCTCTAGGAGAGGGAGGGAGGGCTGGAAAGCATCCCACCCCTTGTGCTTGCCTGGGGAGTTGGGGCAGGGGCGGCTTGTTCACAGTGTAGCCTTGGGGCACCGGACGCCATTAGGGTGGGGATCTGTTGTGGTTGGTTGTTGTGTTGCCACACCCAGGGGACCTTAAGTGTTTGGTGATTCCCAACGGGGGTGAGTTCAGGTTCCAGACCTGGAGAGTGACAGGGGGCCATAGTCTTGAGGGCCTGCCCCCGTCTCGCTCTGACCCGTAAGTCTGGTCTCTTGTTAAGATCTGAGTTCTGCTCCACATTTTTCTCCCCCCCTGCCCGGTTTTTGTGGTCTAATGCTGGTGGGGACTGGCGTTTGCCTGGCCCGTGAGTTCACC
>NW_022103951.1:19731901-19732417 GCF_000313985.2 Echinops telfairi
ATTGCGACCTCTAGACCTTGGTCCCGGGAGTCCTGCCTGGCTCCAGGCTCCTGCTGGTAGATGGCGTCGTCTGAGTCCCTGGACTAGTTGAACCTCTCACCGCCTCTCTCTCTCTCTCACACACACACACACACACACACACACACACACACACAGAACACTGACCCCAGAGAATCGGCACAGCGTTTCCCGACGACTGGTGCAGCCCCCGCTTCTCTGGGAGGTGGAATCCATGGGTGTTTGTGGTCAGGTGCCGGGGCGTCGGCTCTGACCCACTGTGACCCCGTGCACAGCAGAGAATACCACCACCGCCCTGCAGCTTCCCCACCATCGTCCCCGTGCCTGAGCCCACGGCTGCAGCCACGGAGTCCGTCCATCTCCTCCAGAGCCTCCCTCTCTGTCGCTGCCCCTCCGCTTTGCCAAGCACGACGTCCTTCTCCAGTGACAGGTCTCTCCTGACGACCCGTCCACAGTTCGTGAGACCTTCCACAGTGCGTGAGACCGTCCACACACATA
>NW_022103951.1:19732598-19733936 GCF_000313985.2 Echinops telfairi
CACACGTACGTGAGACCGTCCACACACGTATGTGAGACCGTCCACAACACGTCCACAGTACGTGAGACCATCCACACGCGTACGTGAGACCGTCCACAACACGTCCACAATACGTGAGACCATCCACACGTACGTGAGACCGTCCACACACGTACGTGAGACTGTCCACAACATGCCCACAGTACGTGAGAGCTCCTGGCCTCTAAGGAGCTCTCAGGCTGCACCTCTTCCCAGACACACCTGTGTGTTCCTTGGCAGCCCATGGGCGCTCAGTATCCTCCACCTGCACCATGGTGCAAATGCACCGGATCTTCTCGGGTCCTCCTTGTTCAGCGTCAGCTGTCCCATGCACTGCGGGCTGTGGGGAAGACCATGGCTCCGGTCAGGCACACCTCAGTCCCCAAAGTGACCTCCTGGCTCGGCGACCCCTTCAAGGGGTTTTGTGCATCAGGTTAGCCCACTGCACTGCACGGTCTGGTCCCCTGGCCCCCAGTCCCTGGAGGGGACACGGCTGGCGGTCAAGTGCAGGGTCAGAGAAAGAGGCGGGCCCTCGAGGAGGCAGATGGCACAGTGGCTGCAGCCATGGGCTCCGTCCGTCCGGCGTGGGGACAGTTGTGAGGAGGGTGCGGGGCTGGGCCAGGTGCTGCTCTGTCGTACGTGGGCTTGCTACAGGCCGGAGTCCACTCGATGCCACCCGACAGGAGGACATCGAGGTGCGTGCCTTCTGGCAGCGAGCGAGCATCCACACCTTAGCTGTGGCCATGCTTCTTGTCCTGGAAAAGGCTGGTGCCTGCCCGCCGGCTGGAGGGGCTGCTCTGGCATGCCCACAGGTGAGGGCCGGGCAGCCATGCAGCGACGGGCTCACGGCCTCTGTGCTTACAGCCCCGGCGATCGCTGAGCCTGGAGCAGCTGCAGCCAGGCTGCAGCTACACGGTGGAGCTGCAGGCCATCTCCTACTGGGGGCAGACCCGCCTCAAGAGCGCCAAGGCCACGCTTCAGTTCACGTCCCCACGAACCCCCGCTGCCGCCGCCGCCCACAGCAGTAAGTGCCTGCCCGCCCCCACCACCCCGCCTCCCAGTCTGACCTGTCAGAGAGCCATGGCTGGGGGTCCCCAAACCCACTCCCACCCAGAGGGACTGGGCCAGCCTGTCCAGTCAGGACACACAGCTGGAGGGACAGGTGCACTTGGGATCCGGGCATGCTTACGTTACTGGGCATCGGTCAAGGCCCACTGATCCGTGGCTGGTGCTGTGGCTGTTGCTAGGTGCTGTGGGGTCGGTCCAGAGTCACAAACACTGCCTGGTCCAGCGCTGTCCTCGCAGCGGATCCTGGGCCCA
>NW_022103951.1:19735021-19736043 GCF_000313985.2 Echinops telfairi
AAGTGCCCTCCTTCTGATGCGTGATGGTCTGTGTGTGCAGACTAGAAATGCCCTCCTTCTCACGCGTGATGGGCCGTGTGACTACAAAAACCTGCCCTCCTTCTGATGTGTGATGGACAGTGTGTGCAAACTACAAGTGCCCTCCTTCTGATGCGTGGTAGACAGTGTGTGCAGACTAGAAATGCCCTCCTTCTCACGCGTGATGGGCCGTGTGACTACAAAAACCTGCCCTCCTTCTGATGCGTGATGGGCCATGTGTACAGACTACATAAACCTGCCCTCCTTCTGATGCGTGATGGACAGTGTGTACAGACTACATAAACCTGCCCTCCTTCTGACGCATGGTGGGCCGTGTGTGCAGACTAGAAGTGCCCTCCTTATGACGCGTGGTGGACAGTGTGTGTAGACTGAGAAGGATGCCCTTTGCCTCTGTCCTAGAAGAACCCCACGGCAAAGCCAGCAAGGGGGCCACTCCGCTCCAGCCCCCACTCCCCGGAAGACGGCCGGCGCGGCTTCTGGAGATTGGATCTCCCTTCTGCCAGGACAGCCAGCTGCAGGTCAAGGTGTACTGGAAGAAGCCCGAAGGTGGGTGAGCTGGGCTGGGGACGTGTCTCCAATCACACTGTGACCTGAGGCGCTCGTGGGCAAGGGTGCCATCCACCTAGGAGGTGGTGCCCAGGAAGCACTTAGATACGGGTGTGTGAGCTGCCGGGAGGCTTCAAGGAGCCCTGCAGGCACACAGGCTTGGGCACCAGGCTGCCCCGCACAAGGTCAGCCATTCAGAAGCACCAGCAGCCCTGCAGGAGGAAGATGAGGCTGTCTGCTCCCAAAGTCCCTGTCTGGGAAACCCACAGGGGTCGCCCCTCCACCCTGCAGGACCCACCGTTTTAAAACCACCAGACACTCGGCTGCAGAAACAGGAGGCCCTGCCCTCCCATGAGGAGCGGCAGCCTTGGAAACAGACAGGGGACGTTCTGCCCTGCCCCCGAGGGTCGCTGGCCCCAGGCTCGCTGCCCCGAGGG
>NW_022103951.1:19736821-19739312 GCF_000313985.2 Echinops telfairi
CGTGGGGTCCAGCAGAGGCTCAGCCAGGACAAGGGAGCTTACAAGTGAGGGATGGGCCCAGTCGCCAGGGTGACAGGCCGAACCACCCCATGGTCAGGAAGGGGGCGCAGGCCAGGCAACGTGTCCTCCACCATCCATCCACGGGAGCCCACGCCACAGCACTGTCAGCAGCTTTGCTGGCGTTGGAAGCCCCCGGGGTGAAACACTGGGAGAGACCTGCATTAGCTGCCTTGCCGGCCCTTTGCTGCCGCCGTGCGGTGATGTTGGGCTGCCCAGTCCCAGTTCTCAAGGTCCACATGGACATGTTGGTTGCGGCAGTCGATGGGCACCGCTCAGTGCCGGGGCAGCGTGGGAAACCCAATCAGTGAGGTTGGATCCGTCGCAGGCCGCTCTGTAGTCCCCACTCCACTCCAGCCCAGCACCTTCACATAGACTATCCGACTGTGCTTGGGTTGCAACCTTTCCACCATGGAAGCAAATGCTAAGCTGCAAACGGAGAAGGACCGGGTGGCGGTGGTGATCAAGTTCAGGAAGGAGCTGTGTTTGCTCAGCAAGATCAAATGGTACATACAAATGGTTCTTACATGTCACATTCCCCTGGGAGCAGCGGTGGGTGGATGTGGCTTTGAGCATGGTGTTAAGAACCGAGGCACGTCATTATATTCACTCCCCTCAAAGGTCCCCAAAAGACGGCTTCCGTGTTTGGTCTCACGCACTCGGGGTTAGTACATCCTTCTCCCACGGTGTGCTAGCTAGGCCAGCAGGAACTGTGGGTGGAGTTTAATCAGGTCCCAGCTTGATTGGAAGGTGACCAAGAGAAAAAAAGAAGGCTGGCATCCACTCTCTCTTGCTCCCTGGTGATCAGACCAGCGTGCAACCTTCAGTCTTTAGCCAGTTCTCTGCCTCCGCCTGTGTGCTGCACTACCCGGGGGCCAAGCCAACACGTGGGCTGTGTTGCTAGCCCTGGAGGCTCCTTGGAGACCTGCTTTGCACACTGGTGTACGGACATCGCTTGAGCTGCAGGCTGGTGGGTACTGGCGCCTTGCTTCCGTTCCAGACCGTATCAGGGTCTGCTCTGCTGAGCTCCTGAGCTACTGACTGTTGCTGACCTGCTCTGCCGCCTGCAGGCAGACTCTGCCTGTCTTGCCGGAGGGAAGACTCCGTTGTCTGCTTCCTTGACCTTGCACCGGCAGCCCGCGTGAGTTGAAGGACTTTCAGTGTATTAACTGCTCCACACCAGTGAGTTGAACTGAGAGAGGGATGGAGCCCCATGAGGCACCTGCAGTTCATGAAGTTTCCTTTTGAATTCATTTCATGTAGAGGAAATGAAGCATTCGCTTGCTCTGTGGCATGATGGGAGCCCATGGGCAAGGGGCCACCACCCTGGGCCCTCAGGATCATCAGGACATGGATGAGCGTGTTGATCCCTCTCCATCGGCGTCTACGGGACCCACACCCACTGCCAAATAAATCACTCTCTGTATGGAAAGTCTGCTTCCTGTGGGGCAGACGCACCTTACGTAGCACGGCCACTCTGCTTCAACACGTCCTGCCTCCCAGGGGCCCTCCTTCCCCCACTCCCTCGTTCTGCACTCACGCGTCTTCTTCTCACGAGGCCCTGGGGGTCTGCAGGACCTCTGCAGGGCAGGCTCCCTGAAGGGCCACGCTTGTGGTCTGAGATGCCACCTGCGCCACAGCACAGGGAACAGGGGCACCGGCACATCAGCCCACACCCACTTAGCCACGCTTGTGAGGATTCTTGGAAAACAACAACACAGGGTGTCAGCTGAGGAAAAGCTTCCACCTCGCATAAGCGACTCCTCTTTTACCTGGAGGGTGTTTGCACCCTCTTGATCACTCCATGAGTTTCTACATTGTAAAGTTCGTCTCTGCTGCTCCCGACAAACTCGGGACACCCAAGTCCATGTGTTTCACACGCAGGGCTGTTAATGAACCAAGGCCCCGGGGGACGCCCTTTCCCCGGCACAGAGAGACGCCGGGCTCTGTTTCCTGGCCCCCACTTTCTCATCCCCCGTAGAGGAATGTACACAATATGGTGTCACTTCCGGGAAGGAGCATCTTCAAAGGGTTTCCATGCTGCCCGTCTGAGACAGCTCCATGTTACCCTTCTGTTAGGGTCAGACATGTGGGGAGCAGGGAGTGGAGGGAGCGAGCCTCTGGCCTTCTGAGGAGGGAGCTCAGTTGTGGCCACACTTCACCTGGACCGAGCAGGAGAGCCAGGGTCCACGTTTGGGGAAAAGGCGTTCGTTCTTGCAGGGATACGATAGCTCCCCGGCCACCTTTATCAATTCACACAGGATCCAGGGACTACTGATGCTCCTTCCTGAGACGTACAGTCTTGAGGCAGGTTCGTTCTCTCTGGGGAAACCTCACTGTTGGCTTTTAAGGCCCCCAACTGATTGGATCAGGCCCACCTACATTGGGGAAGTTAATATACTGACTGGATTGAAAGTTAGCCACACGTAAGCAA
>NW_022103951.1:19739494-19740667 GCF_000313985.2 Echinops telfairi
AATACCTCGACCGGACCGCTAGACTAATTAGCCACTGGGCACCATTGCCTAGCCAGTTCACCCTTGGAGCCAGGCATCACAATTCTTAATGATGAAATAAGAAGCCAAGGACCCGCACCCCTCCCCCTCCTCTCCATCTGCACCTGTGAAGACAGCAGCCAAGGGAACCCCATGCAGTCTCGAGTGGGGTCGCCAGGGGCCGGGGGACCCAAGGCCAGGGGGTTGGTTCAGGTTCGATCCGTGCTTCAGAACCACCTGTGGAATGCGACCGACGCCCTTCCTAGTCCCCCGCCTGCGCCAGGTGGGCTGTGATCTCCAGATCGTTCCTTCTGTCTGTGTTCCACTCTCACTAGATCCCAGCGTCACCCGTCACCATGTGCGGTGGTTCCCGGAATCCTGTTTCCACAATGGCACGGGACGCTCAGAGAAGTCCACTTTTGCCGCAACACATGTAAGTACGAGGTTGTGGTGCGTGACCCCGCATGGTTCCCAGAATCCTGTTCCCACCACAGGACGAGATGCTCAGAGAAGTCAGCGTGTGCCATGACACATGTAGGCATGAGGTTGTGGTGTGTGACCGAGCACTGGGGCCTGCGCTTCTGGACCACGGTGCAGGCCTGGACGGAGAGTGTGCATACTGGCTCTTCCAGAGAGTGGAAGAGAGAGTTGGCTGGTACATACAGACATAGAAGCTACATCACAAAGCAGACAGAAATACGGAGATGGGTAATAGATGGACGTAGATGATAGGATGTCTGCATGGATGAATCGTTGGATGATTGGTGGATAGAATAATAGAAGAGCGTCGGATGACTGGATGGATGAATTGCTGCATGATTGGTTGATAGATGATAGATATAGATAGAACATACTTAGATGGATGGATAGATGATAGGGAGAGTGATATAATAGCTATATGATAAGTAGATAGGTATAGATGATCCATAGACAAATGATAGATATTGTAGATGAATAGGTAGATAAACATCATAGGTGAAGGAAATAGGTAACTGATGACAGTTGATCAACAGATGGCTGCAGGATAGATCTGTGGATATGATAGATGGTAGGTAAATATAGATAGATGATTGATATGATGGATGGATGGGTGTCAGGTAAGTAGAGAGGATGGATGGATGGATGGATGGATGGATGGATGGATGGATGGATGGA
>NW_022103951.1:19746628-19748097 GCF_000313985.2 Echinops telfairi
TCTGAGGAACACCTGCTTTGGGCTGGTGTTTGGACAGTAGGACAGATGGGGTTGTTTTTTGACAGTTTTATAGGCAATGGGACTTAGGAACAGAAAGTTCCGTTTTCCACAGCAGGTCCTGGAGAGTGACATTGCCTAAGGAGGTTAGTTTCTCTTATCTTAGAAGGAGCCCTGGTGGTGCCACAGGTTAAGCATGGTGCTGCTCACTGCAAGGTCAGCAGTTTGAACCCAACAGCCGCTCTGTGGGAGAAAAAAGAGGCTGTCTACCCCCGTCAAGAGTGACAGCCTCCAAATCCCACAGGGGCCATTCCAGCCGGCCCTGGAGTGTGGTTAGGGGTTGGCGTGGAGTCGACTTCCATTTGGCTCCTCAGAGCAGGGAGATGATCTTCCCGTGGGTCCCAGGTGCAGGGCTGGGAAGGAGGAGGTGCTGAGGGCAGAGAAGGAAGTAGTGTGTACGCTTTGAGTGTGCTGCACATGCATGGAAGAGTGGGGGCTGAATGCGCTCCCCCTCCTGCCAGGGGTAAGAGCCGCCATGCTAGGGGTTGGCGGTTCAGACCCACCCAGGAGCTCCTCAGAGAAAGACCAGGCCGCCGCCCACTGAGGTGACAGCCGGGGATGGGGCAGGGGGCAGTTCTGCTCTGGCACGTGTGGCTGTGACGCTCAGAGTTGGCGCCCAGCAGGGCATCAGCCTTGGGCGTTCTCTTAGCCATGGGGGTGGGGCGGGCATGGAGGAGGGAGGTGCTCGGGTGCTTGGCCAGGCACAGGCCTGGCGGTGGCTCCTGAGGGTCTTCTCCCTTCTCAGGGACCCGCCTGGAGCCCCATCACCCACATCATCACAAGCCTTCACCCGCCGAGAGATACTAAAGCCGCAAGCCTACGCTGGCTGCAGAGAGCGGGCTCGTCGACGGGCAGACGCGCGCATGCAGGCCCTCCCGCGGGGGCTCCTGTCCACACACACTGCCTGGACTCGCGGTGGACAGCAGCCTCGGGCAGGACACTCACGTGCTCCTCCCCCACGTCGCCCGCAGAGGCCCCGGGTCACCTGTGGAAGGAGAACCCTGCTGCCTGTGACCACGCAGCCGTGACCACACAGACGTGACCACGCAGCCGTGACCACGCAGTCGAGGCGAGGAGGCTTGCTTTCCTTCCTCGCCCAGCCCACCTGGAGCAGGGCAGGCCCGAGAGGCCACCGCCTTGCGGGTGCAAATTCCCAGAACCAGCGGGTGTGAGACAGGCAGGCCGGCTGCGTATCTTCAGCGAGTGAGGGCAAGCGCATGCGGTGGATGAAACGCGTGGTTTGATTGGCCAAACCCGCATGCGGTGGATGAAACGCATGGTTTGATTGGCCAAACCCGCGCAGAGCCGGCAGCCCTTGGCCCCCAGGTTGGTCAGGTCCAGGACGAAGGCTGCAGCGAGGCTCTGCGTGCCTGTGGCTGTCAGCTGACCACGTGTGACCTACGTGACACCAG
>NW_022103951.1:19750511-19751989 GCF_000313985.2 Echinops telfairi
TGCAGTTGAGATTCCTAAAGATTATAGTAAAGTCAGAGAATGAGAGAGAGGGGAGAGAGACTCAAATAAAGAAGTCAGCACATTTCATGGTAGCCTGCTCTCCTCTTGGACAGCCATGATCTCTACAGCCAGGTCCGCGCACAGCACAGGCTGAGAGGCAGTGGCAAGAGTGATTTATTGCTAACCAAGGCTTCTATCTCTGGGGGTGCATGCTTCCTAATGACAGGTAAAGACACACATCACAGGAAGGGGCTGTACAATAGGCAAGACAAGCAGTAGGAGGGAGCTATGCCATGGGCATAAGCCTAACAGGAAGGGGATGAGCTAGGGGTGCACACATGACAGGAAGGGGAGGGACGAGGGGTACACATGTGACAAGAAGGGCGGTCTCTAGATTCATGATGGCAGACTAACCTTGGTCACCCTTGAGTGGGCTTGACCTCCCTGGGCTCTCCTTCAGGGAAACACTCTACTACTACCGTTATCAGAAGGGAGTGGGCCCTACTTACTGTGGGATAAACAGCGGTGTCTGCTTGCTCTGGGTGGCTGATAACCCTTAGGGAGAATAACCCCTGGCCTATTATTCTGTTGACCTCCACGTGTATAGTCATTTGCCACGTGTTTTGTCATTTGCCACGTGTAGCAAGCAGCTAAGTTTGGGATATATTTGGGGGAGACAACTTGGGAGAAATCTTTGTTTCTCACAAGAGCGGCAGCTCCAGCGATCAGGGATTCCGGTGTTCAGCCCCGTGATGTTTGGGGTGGGACCACTTGGCCAGCCCATGCACACTGAACAACACCCTGGAGTGCACCCATTGGAAGCCAGTGGCGCCACCCGACACTATTGTGACCAGCATGTCTGCTCGCTGCGCCTGCACCCCTTCCGGCTCATAGTGGCCGGGTGGCACAGGGTGGCACTGCCCCTGGGCGGCTCCAAGACAAACTCTACGAGGAGCAGAGAGCATTGTCTTTCTCCCTCGCAGCGGCTGCTGGTCTCTCTCCTGACTTTCTGGTGAGCTGCCCGATGCCTAACGCAGGGCACCACCAGGGCAGGCATCGCCAAATGGCCCTGGGGGCAAAGTCTCCTGCCCCCAGCCCCACCAGCTTCAACCACCGAATGATTGTCACTGTCCGGAAATAGGTGAGCCTAGCTCAGAAACGCCTTTCCTAAACACTGCCAAGTGGCCCGAAGAAAGTGCTCACGCAAACCCCGGGAACTGAGGACTAGCCGGAGAAGGACGGGCACGTGAATGGGCAGCTCCAAGTGGCTGCTCCCCTCCCACTGGACGCCCGTCTGTCCGTGCATAGACGACTGTGTTAACGTCGGTCACTGCAGTCCTCACGTGGCAGCCAGCCCCCCTCCTCTCCGGCCCCCATCCCCAAAGTGGAGGCTCACTCCCTGGTGCATGTGTTTAAAAAAAAATCCACTGACCATGTAACCTTGGGACGCTGCCCCCTTTGTGGGCTTCATGGCCAGA
>NW_022103951.1:19752485-19754682 GCF_000313985.2 Echinops telfairi
GGTGCTAGTCTCAGGGAGGACACTGGGCGGCCCCTTCCCAGAGGCCTTTCCTCTGGACGCCTGTGGTGCGGGGCCGGGGGGCTGGACAGCGCTCTCTGGCCAGCACTTGCAACAGAAATGCCACCCTGCCCTGAGCCTTAGGATCCACCTCCTTCCCCAGCTTCCCCTCACGTTGACCACTGTCCCTTTGGGTTGTTTTGGGAGTTGCTGCTTCCATCCGTTACCTGCCACTGTCTGCGCTCCGCGTGGCTTTTCTGTCCGCAGCCGAGATTTGCAAAAAGCAATGGGAGACTGCTCTCGGAGCAGGTCCACACACCAGGTGAGATTCCCATTCAACCGTTTCTGCACTGGTGGTTCAGGGGCACCGCCCCACCCCAACGGCCAGGGCGAGCATCCCCCCATTGCAGCTCCCCTGAGTCCAGCTTCCTGCGTTCATTCCCCGGCCCCTCCCTCCCTCCATTCTCATCTCTCTATGAAGCTTATCCCAGACCACCTCCTAGAGATGGTGTTTTGTTTTCAAGGGACCTCACTACTCATAGGGGGACCAGCATTACTTCTTACACCCACTTCAGTCTGCTCTTGAGCTACAAGGTGACCTCTAGGGTCAGTCCCGCTGAAGGTGTCCAGAGTCTCTGGGCGCTGCAGTCAGGGGCATGGTCTCATCTCCACCACAGCAGCTGGCCGCTTAAATTGGGGAACCTGAGTTCTCGCTCTGGGTATCCCTCCCCCACTGCAGAGGTCATCTCTGGCGGCCCTGGGGAGGAGTCTTAGCTGGACACACACCATCTCGCTCTTTGGAAAGCTTGTCCTCCCAAGGTGCATGGGGGCAGCCCCAGAGGTGGCGATGCTATTCGGCATTTGTCCCCGTGCTACACGCTCTCCTCACTAAGGGGCCCGTGAGCTGTCATTGGCATGAAGCTGCCCTGCTTGCTGTGTGAGCCGCTAGTGGACTGACCAGCTCACGAGGACCCCACGTGAGACAGAGGGACCGCTGCTCACTCCTGCACCTTCCTCAATGCCCTGGGTCTGTTTTCAGCCCTCACTCTGGCTCCTGTGTCATCCGGCTCCTTGACCAAACGACAAGATGCCTGCCCCCCTGAACACCACCACCCCCACTCAGTGAGCAGCTGGTCTCTCTTAACCACCTGTCCAAAGTCTGTGAGCCCACGCATCTCCGTCCTCACATGGAGAGACATCTGGGAACACACCTACAACCAGTAGCTTTTCCAGAGAGCATCAGAAATCACACCGTGTTGGCCAAGGACCCCCAGCTCAGATTTTTCTGATCTTGAGGAATCACTGACATTGTTGACCACCGGCCAACAAACATCGGTCCCCTGAAAGGCCAGCTCCCTACTTCCTCCTACACAATAGTCCCCAAGTCCATTCTGGCTCACGGGGGCCCGCGTGTGTCAACATGGAACTGGGGGTCAGGAGGCTCCCATAGTTGGTTAGTTCGAAGTAGCTAACCAGGTCCCCCTTGAATTCACCTCAGGGGGACTAGAACTCTCAGCCTTTCCTCTACATTGGAACGCCCAGAGAAGCAGCTAGCTCTGTCTTCTTGGGGACTGAGAGCCAGTTGGAACACAAAAAGCCAAAGAGGATTCGACTCTGCTTGGTCTCTCTCTCACACGAAAAGGCGTGTTGCCACCAAGCATGGGCCATCGGGCTGTGATGCCATGATCATTTGGGCTCTGCCGCTACCCTGGCCCAGGTGTGTCTAGTTCACACGATCCCACACCAGGATCCTAACCTAAATCGTTACAAAACCAGCTCAGTTGAGTTGATCCCAATACTTTGCAGGTCTGCATCTCAGGGGAGAACTGCAGCTGGGGTGTCTGAGGCTGGACCTCTTTACAGAAGCACGAAGCCCCGGCCTTCTTCCTGGGAAGGGCTGGTCTGTGTGAACCGCTGGTGTTGGGCTTAGCTGCCCAACACGTGGCCCACTCCGCCAGCAAGGCTCCTTGAGAGACGCTAGCAGACGCGTCTTTGGGGACCTGGCCGAGGGCCGGACGGCGATGAATGCCCTCACGCTTGACCCAGCTTGGGCTGCAAGTGTCCACGTCTGGCCGTTGAGGAAACTCGCTTGGTTCTCTCTGGGCTGACACTTTGGGTGGAGACCCAACTGGCTGCTGAATCGGGAGGCTGATCCAGGGGCTTCAAGAAGCAGTCAGGAGAAGGCCTGTCTGCGGATTGG
>NW_022103951.1:19755244-19757082 GCF_000313985.2 Echinops telfairi
CAGTGGCACTTATGCACCACGTGTTGGAAGTCATCTCTGGATAGGAGGGCCCGTCTCAGCTTGCAACATCTCAAAGGTGACCAGGTGAGTAGGCTGGGCTGCTGAGCTCCCAGCCCCTGCCATGTCCAACTAGACTGGAGGCTCAAGGGCAGGTGGCAACCAATCGACATTGCACACCAATAATGCGTTCACTCTATGTCTCAGGCTGGATTAATTACAGAAACAAATTCGTAGACACTCATGGGTGTGTATGAAAAAGCTTTAGATTAAAGAGTAATGGCATATTAAGAAAACATCAAGTTCAGATCAGTCCACAAGTCTGACACTACTCAATCAATCAGCTACTAGCCCCTAAATCCCTCTTCAGACGCACACAACCACACGCAATGATGCAGGAAGATCACAGGCCAGTGGGTGCAAAGTCTCGTGGACCAGTGGGGGTGGAAGCATCTCCAGGGCTCTGGCAGGTCTCAGTGTGGCTCCATGAGGGAGCTGCTGGGAGGTCACTGTATCTGGGCCCTCGCCCATGTCCCCAGCACACCCAGCACCAACCCTCCCTTGACCTCCTGTCCAACTTCCCCGTGCATCTGAGACCACTGAAAAGACCATGGCTCAGGTGAGGTGCACCTGCATCCTCACAGGAACATCCTTGCTTTCAGCACCTCAAACAGGCCGATTCACCAGCGGTGTTTTACACAGAAGGGGTAGACTGTCCCCTTCTGAGGAACTAGCCCCCCAAAGTCACCCTACAGGGTGGCTAAGGCTCAAGGCAACCCTTCTCAGGAGAATGGACCTCCTCGGAGCTCCGTCAGGGAGCACCAGTACGCCGCCCGCCACCCGGGGGCTCTGGGCATGCCCGGTTCTGTGTGTTCAAGACGTGTGCTTTGTGCCCTGAACACAGGTCAGTGTGCTTCCGGACCCTGGCTGACACCGAGTCCCTGGCTCTCAAGCTCGGGGAGGAAGTGAGACGTGGAGGAGACACCGCCCTCTGCTTGCTCGGCTAGCCCTGCGTCGGGGCAGGCAGGCATCATATCCTAGACCAGACAGCCCTGCCTGCCCGCCCCTCCCTGTCTGGTCTTCAGAGCCTGCTGCATGCTGATGGAGAAGCTCAGGGCAACCACGCAGCTCTGTAACCTGTGCCTACCTGCTCAGGGCTCCACGTGGCTCCACACACAGACTGCTATCATGCGAGCATTCTTGGCGTCTAAGCGCACGTCTGCAACAGCATTCCCACCGCTTCCGCCCCAGATAGCAGCCCCGGAGCTCATTCATCAAATCCAGAGTGCTCCCCTCACCCCCTGGCTCCTGAGCTGCAACACCTATCCCAAGTGGGACCCTGGTGGGAAAGGGAGATTTGGAGCGTGGGTGCACGGAAGTGCCCCTGTGGGGACGGTTACGGCCGCCGAAAGCCCCTCCTGCACACCTGCTGGTGACTCTGAACCCCACCTAGCAGGTAGCAGCCCAGCGTGCGGCCCATGACACCCCCAGAGCTCCTCAAGGGAGGGGCGCCCTGGACTCCGTCCTGCCGGGGCCGGAGGGAGAGGCAGACTCGGAACAACCAGAGGGCTTCTGCAGCAGGAGCCCCCCTGGGACTGGCTTCCTGGCAGGGGAGCCGTTCTTCAATTGTTTAAATATATGTGTAGGTATATATGTATATGTGTAAACACGATATATATATATATATATAAGTAGAGATGGATAGATTAAATGTTTACATTTCTCCCATCTATTACATCTCAGGCCAAGTTGAATTTATTTTTTAATAAATCATTTCGCGGGGGCTCTTACAGCTCTTACATGACCCATGCACCCAATGTACGCAGCACACCTGTACCCAT
>NW_022103951.1:19768634-19769964 GCF_000313985.2 Echinops telfairi
ACAGAGTCTCCAGTTGAACCACTCTTTCCAGAGCCCTAGGCCATTTCAACGCAATATGAGAAGCGTCCTTCTCATAGATGCCCAGTGCCCACCGGTCTCGCATGGAAGGGGTAGTAGTTGCCTAACCTGGTGTCAACTTGAGAGAATCAAGAGTGAAGGGGTGGAGTTGAGCCTGTCAATCAGGCACTGCTTGAGGACTTCCCTTGGGGCACTACGGAGATAACTAGCTCGCTGGAGGCGGGACACACACACCCTCTGTGTGGTATTCCTGATGACAAGACACATGGAGCTACGCTAGGGACCTGGAGCTGGAGGAGCCACGTGGAGACCCACGCCAGTGCTGAGATCTTTCCACCGCCACTGGATCCACAAGACTTCCCACCCCCTGCCATCGGTGTGATCTTCCTGCATTCGGTGTCATTGCATGTGTTGCGTGAGTCTGAAGAGGAATTTACAGACTGGTATCGGCTGTATGGGCTGGTATCGGACTCATGCACTTGATGTGGACTGGGCTGGGGTGTTTTCTTAGTGTACAATTGCTCGTTGATACAAAGCTCTCTCTTACACACATATGAGTGTCTCTGAATTTGCTTCTCAGGCCAACCCGGACACACACAGGCACCATGAGTCACAGTCAACTGGACAGCAGTGGGTTCCATCTGCCCTGCAGTCCAGCCACCACAGGCAATTTCCTTACGGCCTGCCACACGTTTACAGCAGAGCCACGTAGGAAAACCAGGGTCCACAGGAATCCTCACGCTCGGCCACTGAGGGGATTCTGACCCAGCGTGACACAGCTGTGGGCAGCGAGGCGTCGGCAACGGCATCTTGGGTCAGCGTGGGGTGTCATCCCGTGGGCTGTCCTTTCATGCTTCTTTCCATAGCAACCACCCGGGAGAGCGCGACTCACAGCTTCTCGGGAACGGTTAGCACAGGAGCCAGCTGAGGGCATGGGTGGGCCTTCCGCACCGGTCTTGCTTCCCAGGGAAAAGACTGTCTTCACTGGGTGCATGGTGCTGAGAAGCCCCGGGATGAGACTTCTCGACGGGGCTTCCACTGGACTTCAGGTGAAGAGAGTCCATGAGCGGGGAAGAGAGGGGCACGCGTGACCTTGCAGGGGAGGAGGCAGAGAGGCTGCTGGGACTGACCTGTGCCCCTGACCTGACCCCTGCAGCCGTGGCCCCGTTGGGCACAGGGTTCTGTGGGTTACATCAGTGAGGCCGGCTCGCTCTTTGTCTATGTGAAGTTGGACATTTTGTTTTCTAATGTTTTCACTCTATTGAGACTTAGGCTGCCATTGCAGGACAATGTGTTACTGGGCTCCGTGGCC
>NW_022103951.1:19771469-19772977 GCF_000313985.2 Echinops telfairi
GGGGTGGGACTGAATCGAGCAGTGGGGTGGGACTGGATGGAGCAGGGGGGTGGGACAGCAAGCTTTTCCCCTGATTGATAGAGTTCACACGTAGTCGGCCGGTCCACAGCCCTGGTGGGACCATGTGTGGCGTGTCATTGTAGATTTGGGCTAGCCCGCTGTGTATTCTGTGAGGCCAGCGCAGGATGTTTATGCATCCACAGGGAAGAAACACTCCACCACCACGCCCCTCACCAAAATGGAAAGGGGAGGCCAGCTGAGTGGACACAACTGGGTGTCTCGGGAGGGGCCAGAGCATCCAGGGATTGCAGGGCAAGTGAAGATGGCCTGTCTGTTCTTCATGAAGTGAAGAAAGCCCTCCCTGCTCCTGCCACAACTCGGCCGTCCCTCCCCTGGGTGTTTACTAAGAGAAAGGGGGGCGGGGAGAGAGAATATAGAGATAGATGATGGAGAGATCGAGAGAGATCTCCACGCACAGACTTGTTCATGGAGTTTTAATTCCTAACAGCCAAGCAGACCTTCTGCTGGAGCTCACACACTCACACAGACAGCCCGACACAAGCACTGAGCGAGAGAAGGCAACGTGAGCGAGAACAGGCGGTCGTCTCCTGAGAGTCGCGTGGCTCTAGAGCAGTCAGAACTAATTGATGGTGAAGGAAGTCAGCCCCGGGGTTGACGGGGAAGGGCGGGGGCGGCAGCAGAGTCTGACCAGGCAGGACCCACAGGGAACTTTCTGAGGCGATGGGCCGTTTTGTGCCGCGATAAAACCAATTGTTGAGTGGGTTCAGACATGTGAGGCCCCGTCCACCGGTGTCGGCATGGGAATGTGCCCCACGGGGCTTTCAGTGGCTACGTCTCCGAGAGTAGTGCTCCTGCTTCCGCCAAGGCACCTCTGGGTGGGTTAGAACCTCCAGCCCTCGGGAGAGCCCTGGCAGTGGAAAACCTGGTCCGTGTTTCGTTAACTGCGCAGAGCATTCACCTGGGAACCCAAACAAGGCTCGTCCTGACGGGACGGAAGGGCAGACAGAGTGCATGGATTGAGGGCGTGAGGTTCCAGGGTCTCGGAGGTTTAAACATCACACGACAAAACACCCTAAGAGAACAAGAGGTTGCAGAGCCGTGCGTTACAACCACGTCTACACCTGCCACCTATTGCTGGTAGGAAACTTCTCCCCACAGTGGGCCTGCACATTAGGGGAACAAGCTGCTCTACTCCTGGGGCAATCAACTCCTGGACAGGAAGGCAGCACCTGCCCAGGGGCGAGTCCTGAGGGCAGCAGTGTGTCGTAAAGAAGGACAAATGGGCATTGTGAACCAGGAAGAAGGTGGGCGCATGCTGTTAGATTGTGGAGCTTGTGAGCTGGGTGGTCAACCCTAGTGTCTACGAAGCACTGGGTGAAAGCACAGTGTGTTCTGTCAATGTCCTGTCAATGCGTGTTCTGTGAATGCGTGCTCTGTCAATGCGTGTTCTGTGAATGCGTGTTCTGTGAATGCGTGTTCTGTGAATG
>NW_022103951.1:19773721-19775356 GCF_000313985.2 Echinops telfairi
TGTTCTGTGAATGTGTTCTGTGAATGTGTGTCCTATAAATGCGTGTTCTGTGAATGCGTGTTCTGTCAGTGCGTGTTCTGTGAATGCGTGTTCTGTGAATGCGTGTTCTGTGAATGTGTGTTCTGTGAATGTGTGTCCTATAAATGCGTGTTCTGTGAATGCGTGTCCTGTCAATGCATGTCCTGTGAATGCGTGTTCTGTGAATGTGTGTTCTGTCAATGCGTGTTCTGTGAATGTGTGTTCTGTGAATGTGTGTTCTGTCAATGCGTGTTCTGTCATTGTTCACCCGAAGAGCACACAAGAAGGAAGGCGTCCTGCTGAAAGGCTGACCCAGGAGAAAGTGGAGACCCAAGTCCACCCAGTCACAGGCTCCAAAGTCCTGCTCTTTACGGCTTCTTCCTCTTCTTCCTCTTTCTCACACTCTCCCTGGGGGGCGAGGGGGCGTCATTCCACGTGTAGGCCCTGAAAATGGGTCTGAGCCCTTCCACGGTCGCACACGACTTTCTGCAAACCACGTGTTCGCAGCGCTTCCCGCTCTCAGATTGGAGGCTGCTCTTCACAGTCCTGGGATCCCACGGGCGTGTTTGGGTTTTAAGGAACGGTTTTCTTCTTCCTTCTCCAGACCGGACGCAATCACCTCACTTGATTTTTCTTCACCGATGTCTCCCGTCTATTTTCTGTATTCTCTCCCACTCCCATCTCTCTCTATTAGCTCCCAATGGCCTTTAGTACAACACAGGTGGGCACGCGTGTGCGAGCACACACGCACGCACGTGTGCATGTACGTGTTTAACCACCCTGTGTTTTCGATCTGGTTGACTCATCTGTAGAGGAAAGTGCTTATGGTGGGATCTGGTTTCACTGCAAACACAGCACGTTTTGGCTCAGCAAGGGAGTCCCGGGGATTCTCAATTGCTTCCAGACCCTGACCCCAACCAAACAAGACGAAGTGTGAGCTGAAGGTGCCGTTTGGCACACTGAACTGCCCTGGCCGCCGGGCCCTTGCAGTGAACGGGCTCACGGAGCAGGTTCTCAGCTTACTAATGGGTTTGGATAGGATCAGGCTTCGCCATAAAATGGGACTTTCTTCCTGAACTCCACACAGGATTGCAGTGATTTACGGCACCTCGGCCTGGCTTCCTCTGGTGCTCTGGAGGTGTCTCGGTGTGCCTGCCAGATCCCTTCAGACGGAGCGGGGAGAAGGGAGACCTGGCACTGAGCAGGGATCGCAAAGCCAGCCACTGCTCTTCAGGGTCGGAGACTGGCCATCGCAGGGTACGGCATGCCCACAGGGTACCGGATGCCGAGCTGCAGCCACAAGCACCAGGACAGTACATCTGCACCCTCTGCAGTCCCTGGAGCTCAGCCCGTCAGCAGTGACCATGATGGCTCAGTGCCGGCGAAGCACGCTGCACCGGATAAGGTGCAGCACCCGTATCTGCAGGGCAGGGGCACTAGGATCCACATTCTTCCCCTGCGGGGAACAAAACCTACTGTGGTAGTTACACAGTCCTTTGTCAATCTGAGGACTCAGAGTGAAGGGGTGGGGTCTAGCCTGTCAATCGGGTCATTGCCCACAAGGCCTCTGTGTGGCGTGGCCTTCTGCTGAGGATTCTGGGAACTCCTGCATTGCCT
>NW_022103951.1:19775456-19777571 GCF_000313985.2 Echinops telfairi
GGAGAAGCCACGTGGAGACCTCTGCCAGCACTGAAGTGCTTACAAGGCCACTGGATCCACAGGACTTCCCGCCCATTGCCCTGTGATCTTCCTGCATGCGGCGTCATTGCATGTGTTGTGTGAGTCAGAAGAGGGCTTTATAGATTGGTATCGGACATATGGGCTGATATCGGACTTATGGGCTTGGACTGGTCTGGGTTGGGATGCTTTCTCAATGCACAATATGACTCTCTCTCATACAGACATGAGTGTTTCTATGAATTTGTTTCTCTGGTCTACCCGGACTCACACACCTTCCAAATGATCCAGATGTCCCAGATGGGTTCCCCCAGAGAGAAGACAGCTACCTGTAAACAGGTGACACGCCCGACACACGACACATAGATTTACACGCGTGGGCTGGTTAAATCCCTTGAGCAGCAGGAAGCAGATGCCCCTCAGGTGGGAGCAGCCCTCTCCTCCCCCGGCCTCAGCTGGTGTGTGAGGAGCCCTGTTTGTTCCCACGGACGGACGGACGCTTTCACACCAAGGTCCAGTCGCACTCCTCTCACCCAGCCGTTCCTCTGTGAGCCGCTCCCCCACGAGACGTCAGATGTGCAAACGGTGCACCTGTCACCGGAGCCCAGGGGCAGTCCACCGGCCAGCTCAGTGCCGCCCCTCTTTGGCCTTCCCTGTGTGGGCGCCCGGGCCACCCTCAGCCTTAGCAGCTCTTCTAGGAGCCTGCAGGCCAGCCCCTCACCGTGGCTCTGCAGCCTCTGGGTTTCCGTCGGTCTCCAGCGTCGGCTGTTTGCGTGACGGCCGGCCGTCAGCCTTTCTCTAGAGTGGCCCCGGGCCGAGCGTGCCTGGCATTCTCTGACAATGCGCCTGGCATCCTGGGCATTGGGTCGTCACCCTCTCCCTGCCTACGGCCCCTCTGCAATCCGCAGAGGGTTGCTTTAAGAGCTCGGACGCAACGATTCACTCGGCAGACCCCAAACCACACTCACGGCCACGGAGTCGACTCTCAGTCGGACGGTCCGAGGCAATCCCATCTCCTAGCTCCCTTGGTGGAGGCTGTACCTGATAACTGAAAGGCAGAGACCCCCCGAGAAAGGCCAGCCACGTCAGGGGCAGAGATCCAGGCCTGCAGATGCCCCAGAGCTCAGGGCCACCCTCCCTCCCGTGAGCTCACCGTGAAGTGGGCTCCACTTGAAGGCAGGGGACTGGGGAAGGCAGGGGACTGGGGACGGGTGTTGGCTGTTGATGCACATCAGGTTCTTGGCTGCATCCCATCAGCGGGCAGCAGACCCTGGTGAAACGCTGAGACAGGGGTGGAAGGCTGGCATCCAATCCCGGGCACACACACCAGGGAGCAAACCCACAGCGGGAGAGGGGTGCCTTGGGAAGTGTCGCCCCACCGCGAGGAGTCCCTGGGAATGCCCCCCCACCCAGGCACAGTCCTGTGGTTCCCACATCTGTCCCTGACAGCCATGCCTGTCTGCACACAGTGCCAGCTCACGTGCATCAGGAGGCACGCACCTGGGCATCTGTGGCTGTGTGTGTGGCCCTGGGGACAGCTCTGCCTGGACCTGGGCATGGGCCTGCAACCGGATGATGCTTCCCATCCTGGGAGGTGAACCAGGACACTACCGCCTGACGGGAGCAGAGCAGGTATTCTCTGTCTGCGAGATTCGGCCAATGGGTATCAACTGTGTGAACTGCAGTCACAGATACACACAGCACACCTGTGTGAGCTACGGTCCTAGGTACCCACACTGCACGCAGGGCATGTGCACACCTGTGTGGACTACAGTCATAGATACACACACACCACATGCAGGGGCATGTGCACACCTGTGTGGACTACAGTCATAGATACACACACACCGCACGCAGGGGCATGTGCACACCTGTGTGGACTACAGTCATAGATACACACACACCAACGCAGGGGGATGTGCACAGCTGTGTGGACTACAGTCATAGATACACACACACCACACACAGGGGCATGTGCACACCTGTGTGAGCTACAGTCATAGATACACACACCACACGCAGGGGCATGTGCACACCTGTGTGAACTAGTCATAGATACACACACACCACACGCAGGGGCATGTGCACACCTGTGTG
>NW_022103951.1:19779560-19780587 GCF_000313985.2 Echinops telfairi
GCACTGGGCTCCAACAAGACCACAGGGATGAGGCTGGCTCAGGACCGGGCGGTGCACGGTTCTGTTGGGGGGTGGGGTCGCTGTGAGCCGGAGCGTCCTTGACAGCACCCTGGGGTGAGTGCCTGATGGTGCGTGCCCTCACCTTCACGGAGGAGATTCCACTTCTCGCATCGTAGGGAGCCCAGGTGTCGCCTCAACGCAGTGCAGACGTTAGTTCATCTCCATCAAGTCGCCGTGAGTCCGAATCCACCGACGGCGGGACTGGTTCTGTCCCAAGACCAGGCTGGCCATGGCCAGGTGACTCATTAGAGCGCAGGCAGGTGGGGAGAAGAGAGACGGGCTCTTGCGAGTTGACAGACGTACCTGACAGTTGGGCAGGTACGTTCCAACCCGACCCTCACCTAACTCTCGCCCGGTTTGGCCTTTTAACAACGCGATGCAAACGTAGGAGTTCCCCGACTCTTCCCCAGACCAGAGGCCCGTGTGTGGAACCTCCCTGGCATCACAGTTTCCAAGGAAGGAGAGCTTGTGGGCCCTGGTTAGACGAGACAGAACACGGAATCCTGTGTGTGTCTGCATTCAGGTGCGGATTCTTGAACCCACTGGGACAGCAGGACTGGGCCAGTCATCCTGTAGTGACCCCTGCAGCCTTCGACTCTTGGACGAATCACGGGGATGTCCTGGAAGGAACCTTCTGTGCTGACCTCCCTCGTGTACATTGTCTGTCCCTTTGTCCAACTTAATTACCACGTGTCTCCCTTCTTCAAGACGAGGAGGGCCAGACTCCCGGCCTCACCTACTTCCCATGTGTGGTCAGCGGAGACCCGTCCCTGGAGAAGGACGTCGTGCTGGGTGAAGGGGCGGGGCAGCGACGGAGGGTCAGGCCCTCAGGGAGATGGACGGACACCGTGGCTACAGCCACGGGCTCAGCACTGGAACCATGGTGAGGACGGCGTCTCTTTCTCTTGTCAAGGGGACTCCAAACTGCCTGGAGGGCAGGAGCAGCAGCCTTCTAGGGAGGGGTTTA
>NW_022103951.1:19782323-19783692 GCF_000313985.2 Echinops telfairi
CCATCTAATCTACGTATCTATCTATCTATCTATCTATCTATCTATCTATCATCTATCTATCTATCTATCTATCTATCTATCTATCTATCTATCTATCTAATCTATCTCTGTCTTGGAAGAAGCACAGCCGGAGTGCCCCTTCGAGGGAGGGCTGGTGACCCTTCAGCTCACTGACTGTGGGCGTGTGCTCAGGAGAGAGCAGCCCCTGGGGAAGGACGTCGTGCTTGGTCAAGCGGAGGGGCAGCAGCAGAGGGTAAGCCCCTCAGTGAGACGGACGGACGCCGCGGCTGCAGCCGTGGGCTCGGGCATGGGATCCACGGGGAGGATGGTGCAGGCGTGGGCAGTGGTCTGTTGCATTGTGCACGGGGTTGCTATGAGTCCAAACTGCCTTCACGGCACCAGCAACCACAGCCCTCCATCACCCGTCATCTGCCATCAGCCTCTGTCTGTCATCTCTCTTCTTCCGTCTGCAGGGCGCTGTGAGCCGTTTGTGGGCACGCTCTGCATCTCACCCATCCCGGTAGCCACTGAGAATTGCACATCGCCCAATCCTAAGTCGGCCCTAGACCCACGGTTCTCAACCTGTCTGTCTCAACCCCTTTGGGGGTCAAACAACCCTTTCACAGGGGTCACCCGATTCATCACAGTAGCACCATGACAGTGATGAAGTAGCAACGAGAATAATGTTATGGTTGGGGGCTCACCACTACATGAGGAACTGTATGAAAGGGTCGTGGCATGAGGAAGGTTGGGAACCACTGGTCTGGACTACGATAGTTACCAACCTCTTTTCGTAGCAGAAGTGGTTTTTTTGTTGCTTTGTTAATCATGGTATTGGGGGCTCGTACAACTCTTATCGCAATCCATCCATCCATCCATTGTGTCAAGCACATTGGTACATTTGTTGCCATCATCATTCTCAAAACACTTCCTTTCTACTTGAGCCTGTGGGATCATCTCCTCCATTCCGAAAGCCAGAAGGAATACCTGGAAGGCGGATTCGGATTGCGGCAGGCTTCCTCGGCTCAACACCCAGCCTCTCCCTGGCTCTCTGAGGAGCTACATGCCCTGAGACACGTTGGCAGACCACGCTCTGCAGGGCTCTCCTCCCCTCACTGCCCTGTCCCTGTCTGAAGCCCCCTGCTTCCCTGGGACTGGCTCTCCCCCTAAGGGACCCAGAAGCAGGGGTGCACTTCCCAGCAGGGAGCCCCTTCAGAGCAAACCGCCCCTGATGCGAACGAGGATTTCACCGAAAACAGCACATTGCCAGGCCAGTGTTTCCAACGCCCCGCTCCCACTGGGAACGTGGGGCCTCCTACAGCCACCATGCCTCTCTGCAGGCTGGGGAACCCCGGCTGTGCTCTGGCCT
>NW_022103951.1:19784739-19790240 GCF_000313985.2 Echinops telfairi
GGGAGGAGGAAGCGGCGTCCTGTCCCGTCTCCTTCCCCGTCCGCCAAGAGTGGGCGCCGTCTCAACAGCAGTGCTTGTGTGTTGTGCTGCTTGCTTGTCTGTCGTGGGCATGGCTCATGGGGTTGGGTACTGCTGCACGGGGCCAGACTCCTAGCGACCCCAATGTGCAACAGAGCCAAGACCGCCAGGCCCTGCCTCTTCATCCCGGCAAAGACTGCAGGCACAGGGTCCCTGGTCTCGCCGGGCAGAAGGGCCTCCTCTCTCCCACGGCCCCTCCGCGAGAGCGGGCACGCTGTTTCCCCCAAGGGCCGGCCTCTCCTGACACCCCCTGAACAGCACGTGAGATGAAGCCTTGCTCAAAGGGGCTCCCCGGCCATACAGACGGGTTTGTCCTGGTGGTGGCCCAGAGCACTTTCAAACTCCTTTACCAGCACCCCTAATTTGAGTGCGGCCACCCTTCTTTAGATGGCCTCACTCAGTGGTCAACTTTCACAGGCCTAGGAGGCGATGGGCAACACCGTGGCGTGGGTCAGGCTTGGTTAGTGGCCAGTCCTTAAGCCCAGGGGTCACTCAAAGGAAGAGTGATTGCCAGGGGCCTGGGATCCCAGGGCCCTCCGAGGTGCTGCCCAACATGTGACAATGCCAAGTCCACACTGAAGGAGCCCATCCGCCCGTGCCACCCAAGGAGCACACATCATCAGATCCAAACCTGGAGGAGGGAGCAGGACCGGGCCCACATGCTGGACACCAGGTCGGCGGAAAACAAACTCAAATTCTGTTTGGAACTATTTCAGTCAATGCAAACCAATGCAGGCTCACTACCGCTCCAAGGTTCTAAAGGGTTACGCGGCTGCTTTCCGGTGCCACTCTGTGGTTCTAATCCTCTTAGCCATGGTTGGCAGTCAAAGTCTAGTGGAGCCAAAACTCACGGTCTACACTCAAAGGGCCAGTCTAGACAAAAAGCAAGCCCGGGCCTCGCCGATTCTTTGTCCACTTCCTAGCCTCAGACAATGCGTGTGGCTGCACGAACATACCTGTGGGCTTCAGGACGTTCGTGGGAAAACAGAACAGGTTGATCGTGGACTTTTCCACAAGCCTTGTCAGCCCCCTAACACTAAATGTTTTCTTCCTATCAAATTCAACCGAAATGGCCATTGACGGGGAGGCCACTAAACTCAGAGCTTTATACTGTGGTTTTAAAAGAATTCCAGGTTCGCAAGTCAAATTTGTCTTCTTCTCTGAGTAGACCTATAAGTCTCCTCTGGCAAGAACCCTGTAAGAATCGGCAGGTGTTCAAAACAGGCAGTCATTTGAGTGCGGAGTCAGGCAAGTCCACACGGAAGAGACACACTAGCTGGTGTGATCCAAGGACTTCTCGTGCTAAGATCCAAACCTGGGGGATCTCAGGTCTGAACCCCTGGTTGGTGGGAGGCGATGGGTGCCTGTGGCAGCCCCACAATGCGTGTCCTTCGGCGGGTTGAGTGCCGGTGAATCCCCCGGGCACAAAGACTAGGAATGTTAACAGCTCTTCTAGCCAAAGAAAAGCACTGTAAAGCGGATTTCAGCCGCTGTGCTTAACCAAAGCATGTACGTGTGAGAAGGTAGCACCCTGGGATTTGATTCTAAATCTCTAATATTCCCTCGCTGCCCTTCCACGGAGGCTTGCCCGGTGGATGCAGTCAAGGTGGCTGTGCCCGTGGGTGGTGTGTGTTTCTGCCTCCGGAAACCTTCAGGGAACAGGAGTTGGGGGCGGATTTTGACGAGAGCAGCTGGTTTGGCGATTTCCTCAAGGCCCAGGTTGGGGGAGTAAATAAACAAAGGGCAGGAGCCTGGGTGGCGCTGCGGTTAAGCACTCAGCCATTAACCGCAATGTTGGACCAGCCGGTGCCTCCTCTGGGAGAAGAGGCCTTGCCCCCTGTGGAAATGGCAGCGGCGGAGCCCCGTGGGGCCGTCGGCTCTGTCCTGTGTGGCAGCTGTGTGCTGGAACTGACCGCACAGGCAGCAGCACATCGTTAACCGTGTAAGTAATTGCTTAAGTCTCTCATGTCGGCTGTGATCGTAAAGCATGCTGCAGCTTGCGAATGACGGAGCGGTGCAATGGAAACATTTTCTCAGCACTTCCTTTTCCACCCCCTAAATCTACAAGGTGAGACTCATGCTAACTTTGCCACAAAAGTATGCCTGCTAATAAATCGCTGGATTAATCTGTAGTTGTTCTTGTCAGAGGGAGGAAATATAGCGCTTTCACACAGACTGAAGCCTTCTGAAATATTTCTTGAGAGGCGATGCTCACTGCGAGCTGTGTTTTTCTTGGCTGGCACAGGTCTCTCCTGCTGCTCGGTCATGGAAAACCAGGCAGGGGCGTGGGGCGTGGGGTGGGCACTTGTCTAAAGAAGTTGGCTCCTTAGCCTTGCATAAATAATGGTTTGCTTCAACCAAGAGGTAAACACACCAGCACCGATGGAATCTATGCAGCTCCCAAGGGCTGTGGACATTCTGAGACCTGAACACACACACACACACACACACACACACACACACACCTTTGCAATTGAGAAAGCAGTTTAGTGGGGAGAAAGTGTGATGTTGGCTGGACGTGGAGTTGGAAGGAGGAGGTCCCAGCCCCTGGACCAGCACTCTGCAGCTGAGCCCCGGGCAGCTCCCGTCCCTTCATGGGGTGGTCCAGGGCTCTGCTTGGGTGAGCGGCTGAGCCCTCGGGTCTAGTTTCAAAGGGTCCTTCCAGGCACAGGGTGCCGTGATCCACAAGTCCATGATCCTCAGCACCACCGTTCCTCACTGCACCCTAAGGTGCCCACCCCTTCAGGGCGTCTATGGTCAGTTCCGGTGGAGCCGACGGAGACGGGGGCTGGGGGGTGGAGGAGATGGGTCGGGGTGCTGCGCAGGACAGGACTGCTCGGTTAACTTCCCACGCCTGCCATCATCTCTCCCGACATTCTTCCGAGGCACCTCTGGGTGGGTTTGAATTGCTCACCTTGGTCATTGATGCTACCCAGGCCTCCCTCGTGGTCTGGAACGACCTTCCTTAAGAAATGTGCTCTTCCTGAGGGCTGTCCAAACGACGCAGGAAGGCAGGAGAGGACAGGGGCGCCGCAGTCTAAGATGGGGGACGTGTGTCCCTCCTGGTGACAGACACGCAGGTCACTGTAGAGAATCTCCACTGACGGCCCTCGGGCAGATGCCCACTGCACTCACAGCGAGGGGCCCTGCAGGGCAGGGCGGAGACTCCCCCCCCCCCCCTGCCCTATGGGTTTCCCAGCCTGTCTGCTCCTGTAAGGAACGAGCAGACAGCCTCATCTTCCTCCTGAGGAGCAGCTGGTGGTTTCGAACTGCTGGCCCTGCGGTTAACAGCCCCACCCAGTCGAGAGGAAAATGCACCATCCATAATGGTGCTCAGTGGCTGCGCCACCAGGCTTCCCCACGTGTGGTTCTCACCGTGAAAACCCAACCCTTCGTCAACTCCACACAACCATCACCTGCCGGACCACACACCCCACACTCCATGGACAGTTCACCCCGGGATGTCCAACACCAGGGTCCACCAGATGGCCACCGAGCCCAGGCCAGCATCGGAAGTCTCCACTTGCTTTATGTCCATATGCAGGCCACACGGGTCAGAATTTGAACTCCACCCTTAGGTCGGGTCTCTGCCGAGCTTGATGAAACGTGTGGGCATGGGTGGGGAAACTGGAGCACCTGTCTGTCTTGGACACGTCTCCTGAACTCACGCTCAGAGTGAGAGGGCCCAGCAGAGCCAACCATACGCTGTATCTTGGGGAAATGTCCCTGGTTGCAATCGCTGTGGGCAGCGAGTCTTCAAATTGCGAAGCTCGCAGCAGGGCCTCGAGATAGGTGGGAGGGCGACCTTCACAGGGGTGGCTGTGACTTTGAGCCTGCAGACCCCTGGAGAGAGAAACGCGGGCTCGCCCCATCCCTGGGATGCCCCTTGGTGGTCCCAGAAATGACGTGTGCATCTGTCTACCTTCCTAGCTGTTGTGGTGAGGCGCCCTCCCACATCCTCACAGACAACGAAACAACGCCCACCCGGTCCTGCCCCATCCTGCACCCCAGCGTGCTGTGCGGCCGTGGTCACAGCCACTGTGCCTGCCCAAGCCCTCCAGAGTCGTCCTCTTGTGTGCCGGCCTGCGGCCTTGTGTGCCGGCCTGCGGCTTCCCCGGCAAGACTGTCCTTCTCCAGGGGCCGGGGCATGTTGTCTGGGGCATCATGGTTGGGCTACAACTGCCAGGTCTGGGGTTCAAAGCCAACAGCCGCTGCCACAGGATGAAGAAGAGGCTGCCAGCTCCTGGAAAGAGGTCCAGTCTCAGAAACAAACCCCACAGAGCAAGTTGACGGCGACCTGCGGGGCCGCCTGGGTTGGAAGCACCTCCCCGGCACCTGATGGAAGCACGATGCAGCCGTGCTCCTGGTCGACTCGGCGGCCCTGGACAGCAGTGCTTTCGGGACAGACCGAAGGGCACTGCCCCGAATCCTGGAGTCCACATCCCCAGGAGCGCTTGGAACCTTGCAGGGGAAACATCCCCAGGGGTGCAGGGACGGCCACAGAGGCATGCCGGTGTTTCCTTTGTGCTTTGAGGAAGTGCTTCTGTCTGCTCTGGGCAAATCCCGCGCCCTCTCTGCACAGGGAAAGCCTCGTCACCGTGCCCGGGTGGCGGCGTTCCCCAGGTGAGGCATTGCGTGCGGACACGCATGGGTGGGTGCTTGGGGAGTGCCCTGGGATGGGCGTGTTTACCAGTGGACCAGGGGGCACACACAGACAGTGGGTGAGCTTGGGCACAGCCACACAGGGATCCCATGGAGTCCCCCAGGGGTCTACACAAGAGCCGGGGGCACGCCACGCTTCCGTGTTCAGCTGAGAACGCAGAGGCCGGCAGTTCAAACCCACCCGCTGCCAGTGGGGGAAAAGACCGGGCGATGAGTGTCCCTGCAGGTGACCACCCTGCTGCCAGGGGTCGGGGGGCGCTGTGTGGAGGTCCTGGGATGGGCTCGGCGGCACTATGCCAAGGGAGTGAGAACATACCTGCTGGAAGGTCAACATGGCCCCACTTCACCGCGGATCAAGGAGACCCCACGGCTGCCCATGCTCGGGGCAGAGCCGAGAGGACACGTGGCTGCATCCACAAGAGCCGCCCCTCCCCTGCCTTCCCTGAAAAAGCTCGCTGTGAGTGGTGTCCACAGACCCCGCCGCACAGAAAGGGCAATTCTCCATGAAGATACAGACCAAGCCAACCCCGGCCAAGCTCTGCCCGTGTAACACGGGCATTCCTGCCCACGTTGGGAGCCATGACCCCAGGCCTCCGTGGGCAGAGTGCTGGCCATGGGAATAAGGAGATGGGCAGAGAGGGGAGGGTTGCTGATGTCTTCGAAAACAGGCCCGTAGTGAGCCAACCCCTAAACCCTGAGGAATACACTGAAGCCCACAACGGGACAGGCCATCTCACCGGGTCCCAAAGTCTGCCAGCTTT
>NW_022103951.1:19803740-19804806 GCF_000313985.2 Echinops telfairi
ATTCCACCAGCCGGGAGAAAGGTGAGGCTGTCAGCTCCCGTCCACATTTCCAGGAACTCTCTCCTAAGGATCTCCACGCATCAGAATGGTTGGGATGGCAGTCTGCCTGTCCAGTGCATGTGTGTCATCTACGTCTGCATCACGATCCAACCAGCCGTGGACCTCCCTGCGCCGAGCCTTGGTGTGCCCAGCTCCGTCCTGGGGTGTAAAACAGCCTCCGCGCCACCTTTGAGCCGGGCACACGGCTGAGCAGGGGGCACAGGTGTGCGATGGCCAGTGTGCGTGCGGCAGCCGGGGCAGACCGCCGGTTCCGCCATGGGACTGTGACTGCGTCTAAGAGGCGGTGCTGTGCTGTGGACCCCGGGGGGCGGGCGCAGCCTCCTGAAGGGAGAGAGCTGGACAGAGGCGGCCTGCCCGCGGCCAGCACTCCGGCGAGCCTGCAGAAGCTCGGCCTTTACAAGGACTTCAAAGACACCAGCTTCCCCGAGGAGGGAGCCAACGGCGGATGCTGGGCTGCGAGATGCCACTGACCCTAAATTGGCCTGTCTGCTTGTGCTGCCTCTCCCCCCACCCCACCCCCATTGTTCATGATTTAAAATGAAGCCTTACTAGCATTGTGACCCAAAGACTGGGTTTGCTGGGGTTTTTCAACCCCCAAAGAGGTAACAACCTTTCAATCCACATTTGATAAGTTGAGACCTCATGTTCACCGTGGCCAAGAGAGAGCGGCACAGGACACGCAGGGTGCCCTTCACCCCCCCACCCCCCCACAGGGTTCCATTTTAATGGTGATGCTAATGACCAGGACGGTGGCTGGGGCTTTGATGCAAGCTGGGGGCCAACCGGGTCTGTGTGTTGTGTCTCCGTGTGCACGTGTGAAGAGAGAGAGCCACTGTGGACGTGGCTTTCAGCCGTCCTAACTGGGAGCTGCTGTTGGAGGTGTCTCTGGAGAAAGGCAGGGAGTGTTCCCAGCCTCCTCAAGCGCTCTCGGGCTGACTCTGGCTCCTCACCCCGACACCCACGCTCTCTGGCTGCCCACTGTCCTTCCGAGGAAAGCTATGGGTGC
>NW_022103951.1:19806139-19807599 GCF_000313985.2 Echinops telfairi
GACTTGCCACTCAAAGCTAACAGGCCCTGGCCAAGCCTTCTGCACAGAATCTGATGCGTGGAGCATCAGCAAAGGAAACGGATGCCGTAGGAGTCATGGACGTGTCGTGTGCTCCCTTGGGAGGCTGGAGCTCACCGTGGGGGAGGTGCAAGGCGGTCTGAACCAAAGGAGCAGTGTTGTCCCAGTGCGACAGGGAGGCCGAGATGCGGGGTGACGGGGTGACAGGCGGCCTTGGTGTGGGGCATGCGCTGGGGAACCGCACTGCCTTCGGGAGACTCTTCACCGGATGGTGCTGTCAACGCCGGGTCTCCTTCAGGCGACTTTAGAAAGGCCGGGAGGCAGAAAAACAGGCCCAGGGCTGATTCAAACAACACGGCATTGTTCTCAAGGCCACATGATGCTGTCCAAACAGAAAAGTCCTCAGACTCCGCCCGAGTGGCTCCACCACGGAAGGGCACCCTCTCTCAGACTGAAGGATGGTCACTGCTGCCCTGGTCTGGAGCAGGGAGACCGGGAGGCCTTCCATGTGTCCGGGAGGCAGCAGGAAAGTGGGTCCCACGGTGCCCAGCAAGCTGACGAATGGCAGGAGTCGTCGTAATAACACAGACACAGAAGAACTCACGCCCATCGAGCCTGATCCGGACGCACAGCAGCCCAGGGGACAGACACACTAAGCTGTCCCTGGGGGCAGTAAATCTTGACCAGGGCAGACAGTCCTGACCTTCTCCCACGCACTGGCTGGGGGGTCTGACCCTCGGGTTACATGTAAACCAGTCTGCTGCCAGGGCTCTTCGAACCGTCCATCCGCATGTCCGCCAAGCCAAGCAGTGACTCGGGGGCCACTGCCAAGCTTGCTCTCCAGGGTGGCGGGGCGGCGAGGAAGCCCTGCGATCTGCTGCAGGGTGGGTGACCCGTGGGGGGAGCACTGAGTCTGGTGAAGTTCGACAATAGAAGGAATGAGCCTGAATTTAGAAACAGATGCCTGTGACGTGCGGGCCCGCGCCCCTAAGTGGTCTGCACACCTGCATGCAGAGAGAGCGGACCTGCGATCACCAGCCATCTGTGAGCGGCCTTGAGACGGGAGCCAGCCCCCCGCAACACCTTGAAGGTCCGCCCTCGAGAACAGGATGCAGCTGTGGGTGCCCTCTGACAACCCAGAGAAGACGGAACCTTCTCCAAACCGGAACTCGGGACCCGGAACTCGGGACCCGCTTCCCTGGGGGCCGTTCTGACTCAGCACGGCCTCCGGGGCAGAGCAGGGTGCCCCTGGGGGTCCCCGAGGTGCTTCCTCTTTACAGGAGCATCAAACCTCGTCTCTGTCCTCAGGAGAAGCAGATAGGCTCCAACAGCTGACCCTGCCGCTCCATCGGCACCCTGTCAGGTGGCTGTTGGGTGCCTCTCAGTCGGGGTTGACCCATCGTGGCCTGGACAGAATGAACCTGGCCGGGCAGGATGCCCTT
>NW_022103951.1:19809936-19811072 GCF_000313985.2 Echinops telfairi
CTTCTCTCAACCCCAGGCCGAACACCAACCAGATAAGGAGGAAAGATGATCGGTTATCGGGAAGCAGGAGGGAGCCCTTCCCCGGGGTGCTGCATGTGCTCTGTTGCTAAAGGGAAGGGCGGGGGTTCAGACCCAGCCAGCCACGCTGCAGGACAAGGTCCTGAAAGCCCTGTGGGGCCGGTCCACTGGGTGCACGGAGGAGCTCGGCGTCAGCATCACCTCATGGACGGCCAACAAGAACGGGAAGCCTGGACCTTCCTTCCGGCGCCCTCTTGGAACACGGTTACCACAGTTCATCAATATCGTTCGTTCGCAGTCCGTCCATCTAAACCCCGGAGTTCTCCGTGAGCGTTCCCCGCTGGTGCAGATCTCCATGCCGCCCTCCTCCACCCCCGTGTGCAGACATGGAATACCTGCTTAAAATAAGACGTGGCTTGGAGACCAAGGCCAAGCAGACTCTTTGGAGAGTCCAGCGTCCAGTGGTTTGGCTTGACCAACACTCATCAGTTGTGCCAAAGTCAGCATTCCTGTGACTGTAAGTGCTAGGGTGTTTCCAGAAAATGCACGTCTGACAGTGATCCTGCATTCTTTAACTCAACACATCAAATGCTTTCTTTTATAAGCTACTCGCCGTCCAAAAACTACCCAACTCCTGGTGCGTAGGAGCAGAAGTCTTGCTTGCCAGAAATATATCCAATTCTAGGCCCACGATGTAGGGTTTGGCTCATGCATTCAATCTTCTTGGAGCACTCATGTCGGCTGACATGGACCCAAGGCTGCTCCTCCTAATATCTGTCCTTGTTACCCTGTCTCTTAAATCATAGACAGACGTAGGAGCAATGATGGAAAGCCCACGGGGACAGCCAACACATTCCAGAAGCGTACATTCCCTGAGACATAAATCGTGAGGTAGAATGAAAACGGACTCATCGTGCACGATGCCCACCTGCTTTTCAACAGCGTTGTGTTCATTAACGTCTAATGCCCTTGTCCCGGTGGCCTGCCCTGGTGCCCGGGTGGCTGCTGGCTGTCACCGAAATGCCACACGTGCCAGGTTCCTCCAACACACAGAAGCTCCTTTCCTGAGAGACGAGGGTTAGGTTAGAGCCCCGGGTCCGAAGGATGCTCTCTACTCC
>NW_022103951.1:19812562-19813902 GCF_000313985.2 Echinops telfairi
TAGCTGCGTGTCTGTGCTCCACCCAGGACGCTCTTAAACATGACGTTGCATCCCAGGGAATGATTCCGTGGGCCGTCTTTGCTTAGGACTGTCATTGTACATCGCAAGAGCAGGAAATCATAAGCCCATCACTTTCTCCTCAGACATGGTCCCAAACTCTGTGATGCTGGCCTCCCTGGGAAGCCGTCTCCAGGAGCTTCCCGCCCTGCTCCGGAAACGCTCCTTCACGGCACGTCACCACTTCCAGGAAGAGCTCTATTTGAGGGATACACAAGGGCCAACTCCGGACGCCCTCAGAGAGTCCTTGGTCATGGTTCTCAATGGCTTCTCTCAACCCCAGGCCGAACACCAACCAGATAAAATCTGGCTGGCGAGGGGAGACGGCTTTGCCCTGCATTGAAGCTGAACCCGGGTGGGAGCTGGCCACCCTGCAGGGTCCAAGGCTTCCCGTCCACCCGGAGCTGGCCTCCAGGCCAGCGTGGGCAGCTGTCTCCAGACTCTGCAGACAGCTGGGAGCCACCAGAGCTGGCAGAAGCTGCTGGCCTGGCCGCCGTGGTCCATTCAGGAGGAGCAAGAACAAAGGACAGAAGCCAGGACTGGGCTGTTCTCCCAGCCACACCCGTCCTGAGGGAGGCAGGGGAAGCTCCCAGGCACCTACGTGGGCCTCCCAGACTGTCAGCATCTGTGCTCAGCCGGGAACCCCGCGGGGCTGGTCCCTGGAAGGCGCGCAGCAGCCGGGGGACAAAAGGCCTGCCCATCTACTCTTGATGCCGCAACGGCCACCCACCGCGTTGCTCAGCTCTGGGACACACTGGTCACCACAGAATGGATGGGATGCCCAGCAACCAGGCCAGTGACTGCTGCAGCACAGGGACTGGCGTTACACAACAGGCGTACTTCTTTCTGAGTGCTGGGCGCTGGGCACCCAAACTCAGGGTGTTGGCAAAGCCGAGGTCCCCTCAAAGGAGGATCCGGAGGCTTCCTGCCGCAAATCCCTGGAGCTTCTTGCTCTCGAGTCTCAGCACTGTGATCCCGGCCTTCCTTGCCACATGGGCTCCTTCTCACCATGTCCCTGTGTCTGCTCTCCCAGCAGCACCCATCTTTGGATGAAGGGCCCGCTCAGTCCATGACGGTTTGCACCCACAGCCGCTCTGCTGGAGAAAGATGAGGCTGTCTGCTCCCACCCAGGCCCCCAGCCTTAGAAGGGCACAGGGCGGTGCTACCTGGTTCTCCAGGGTCGCTGTGAGTCTGAGTTGAGTGAAAGGCAGTGAGTGAGACCCTGCTATCCGAGGGCTGAAGGATAAAATCCTAACTGTGCGTCGTGTGGCCTGCGTGGTGTA
>NW_022103951.1:19815080-19816816 GCF_000313985.2 Echinops telfairi
TCAGCCCGGCAGCGTGGGGCCAGCTGCCCAAACCAGGGCCCAAGGGCGTGTCCCGTCCCCCGACGTCTGATCGGAACTACGTCCTCTGGATTCTACTTCCTGCGTCTCTCAGGGGCCGTCTCGCGGTGTGCCCCGCGGCGGTGGCCTGTGGGTTGCCCAGAGGCTGCCACGCCATCTGCCAGCAGGCTCCCCCGTGGTGGACAGGTTTCAGCTGGACTTACGGGCTCCGAGTGGCCAGCAGGAAAGGGCTGGTGCTCCACATGCAAAAAGCCGTCATTGAAAATCCAACGGGTCACAAATAGAGTATGGCCAATAGTGTGCTGGCAGATGAACCCCCCAAAGTTTGGGGGGAACAAACCAGGCAATTCACCAAACTCATTGCCCTCTCATCAACCATGCTCCTGGCAACCCTGTGGGACAGGGTAGAAGTGTCCCTGTGGGTTTCTGAGACGGCATCTGGTGGGAGCAGGAAGCCTGGTGGCTTCCAACTGCTGACCGGTGGCTAGTAGCCCAGTGCCTCACTGCTAGGCCACCAGGGTGCCCCAAAGCTGGAATACGTAACCACTCCCCAGGTTCACCAGGAGTCAGGGTCGCCTGCAGAGCGTGGGCTTGGTTCGCGAGAGTGGACTCAAGGCTGGCCAGGACTGTGGTGCAGGACGAGGCGACATAGCCTCTTGTTCTTATTCCCGGCGTCTCCGCAGGTCAGAACAGGCTCTCTCGCAACAAATAAACAGCATACGGCCACCCTGTCTTCCTCGATGGCTCCAGCGTTCCTCCAGCCCCCAGCGTCTCTCCCTGGCTCAGGGCAACGGCTCTCTGGAGTGTTCCTGAATTGCTAAATATTTCTTTTGAAAATCCAGCAGTCCAAACGCAGCCAGAGTGGTCATGCTACAACCTAAGCTTGCCCGCGTCCGCCCCAGTGCCTTCACCGCTCAGAGGCTGTCTGTGGCCTCTGGTGAACATTTGACCTGCATGGCACAGCACTTCAGGGCCCCGGCTGCATCCTCTGCCCTTTGCAGTTACAGTACATCCCTTCCAGAACATTCCACCATCGGCCAGCATGTCCCCAGTGCGCAGAAACACCCCCTGTGGGGGCACTGGGATCACCCAGGACAGCTGCAAACGCAGGTCCGGACACTTTATCCTGCGCTACGGGCTACGGTACAAACATTTCAGCTGGGGGTGGGCACTGAGCGATTCTTTGTGAAGGCCCAGCAAGGCTGGGAACCCATGATCTGGGCACGACTCTCGGGGTTGACCAGAAAAATAAATCCAAGGAGAGAGGGCTTTAGATCAAGAGGGAAGTATGTATGAAGCAAACATCCCAGCCCAATCCAGATCAAGTCCACAGTCCGACACTAGTCCATGAGTACAATTCTGGTCCACAAATCCCTCTTTGACTCACGAGGCCACATGCAATGGCGCAGGAATATCACAGGCTGGTGGGCGCAAATCTTGTGGGTCCAATGGTGGTGGACGCATCCTCAGGGCTCCCATCGGATTCACGCGGCACCTCCAGGAAGGTGGGAGCAGAGAGGGAGAGAGAGGACGTGCCCAGGACCGTCCTTATGAGAAGGCCACCCCACCAGGAGGAACCTTTAGGCTGACAGCGTGGACGCCACCGTACACTTGTAAATCTTCAAGTTGACGCAAAACTTGTGCTAGCTACCACAACTCTATCTACGGTTCTCAAACGGCGTCACCTCTGCCTCTTCCTCGTCTTCTCCCCAAGTGCC
>NW_022103951.1:19818022-19819336 GCF_000313985.2 Echinops telfairi
TCGTCTGCGCGTTTGTCGTCCACGCCACGTGTGGTCTTCTGTGTCTGCCGGTCGTCCTGGTGTTGTTGACCATCGACCGTGTGTGAGACGGGCTGAGTTTGCAGAGCACCCTAGTCTCCAGGTGTTGTCCAAGTCTCGTGCTATTTCAGAGCCCTCGTTGGTCGCCATTGGTGTGGAAGATCCATTGTCCGACTGTGTCGGTTTGGTTGTCCACTCCTCTATCATGGGGGTTGGGGTTACCCCGTGTGTTTGCTGTTGTGGGGATGGCTGCCATAGACCTAGGTGGGACGTGTCTGTTGGTGGTGTCTGCCTATTGCTCCGGGGTATGTTCCCAGGAAAGAGATGGCTGGACCACAGGTGCTGGAACGTGCATTTCTTTAAGGGAGTGCCACGCCGAGTTCCACAGGGGCTGCCCAATCCCACGGTTCCACCAGCCATGGAAAGGCATGCCAATCCCGTTGGACCCTTCCCAGTACTCCTGACTTTCTGCTTCCCTGCATTGGCTAAAAGTGCCGGTGCCACGTGGCATCTCGTTGTTTTGCTTGGTCACAGATATCAACGTTTATTAGTGGTTACTAGAGTCAGTAGACAGAAAGTGGGGGGGGTGCAGGGGAGGGGGGAGGGAAAAACAACATGGATCGTGGAGTGGAATGCTTGCAAACATATTCTTGTAATTGCCGTCACTAAGGCTTAAACCTGTGAACAACTGAACAGGCAAACGTTGTGAGATAGATGTTCAAGGGGGCTTCAGAAAGTGTGTGGGAAGCCTCCATTTGTTTCTCATTTACTGGCAGCCATCCCGGGGCGATTTCTTGCTGCTGATTTCTTGGCCGGCCTGCTCTCCCACCTGCACGGCCAGGCACAGACAGCTTCCTGAAACCTTGCAGGACTGAGAGGTGCTTGGTAACATGGGCGAGGGTGGACTCGGCTTTGTTCTCCATGGTCTCCAGGTAGTAGTCCGGCTGCTTGGTCATCTCGGGAGAGCTGAAGTCAGGTTGGCCCTTGCTTTGAGCTGAAGAGGTGCGAGGAGTCTCGGGGAGAAGGCACCGCTGGGTGCGCCCACTGACTACACAGTGTTCCGGCTGCGGTGCTTCTGAGGCACCACACCCCCTCTCATTGCTGTTTTATTATGTTCTCTTTTTGCTAATCGTAGTTGTTGGCCACCTGAATGGCATCTTGGGTACATTGTCTGTTCATGTCACATGCCCAGTCTTTTGTTAATTGAGTGTGGCAATTACGTCATCTCCCGTCAGCTTGCGAAGGGGTGGAGTCTAGTCTGTCAATCAGATCTCAGCTTGATGACCTCGTCTGGAG
>NW_022103951.1:19822864-19823907 GCF_000313985.2 Echinops telfairi
GTGCTCTGCATTTTGACCATGTCAACGCTGACAAACCCTGCAGGACCCCACCTTCCTTCTTTATGTGGCCATAGCTCTTGCTGTTGGGCCCTCTAAGGCCAGTGCTGGGGTCTCTGTGAGGCAGAACTGAGTCTGATTTGGACCCTGGACAGCACACAGACACGTCGCCACTTAAGCAGCCCCGGGGGTCACTGCGTCAGCGCTTAGCTTCCGAGTAAAAAACGTGTTCCTTGAACCCTCCAAGTCGCTCTTTGAAACGGAGACCCGCAGCTCCACCCGGGCAGGACCGCAGCCTATAGGGCACCCCCACACTGGTGCATGGGGCTGCTGTGAGGGGGACCCAGCAGCCCAGCAACCTTTACATCTCTCAGGAGCTTCCTCCGCTGGAAGTGTGTCTGGCTTTTTTAAAAAACAGATGCAGTGACGTTCAAAGAACAGCCCACGGTCTTCTTTGCCAGGAGGCCGATCCTCTTGAGTCCTGGAGGCTGGAGGCCAGGCTCTTCCACGCTGGGCTTCCACACCAGGCCCAGGACCCGGAAAAGGCAGGAATGCCGGGAGATTGACGGTGACCATTGAAAGACACCCAGGGCAGATTGGATTACGCCCGTGCCTACTGTGTGAGCCTGGGTTGATTAGAGAGGTAAAACCTAAGACACTCGTATACGTGTAAGAGAGAGCTTTATATCAAGAAGCAGTTATAAACCAGGCAAACATCCCAGCCCAGTCCAGATCAAGTCCACAAGTCCAATACTAGTCCATAAGTCCCTCTTGGGATTCACTCAGCCACCCACAAGCAACAATGCAGAATGCAGGAAGATCACAGGCCAGTGGGTGCAGGGTCCCGTGGACCCAATGGTGGTGGACACATCTCCTGGGCTCCCACAGGAAGGTGGAGGCAGAGAGAGAAGGGGGTCCCCAGGACCCCCCTTATGAGGAGGCCACACCCACCAGGAGGCACTGTGACCTCACTGAGAGGCTAGACGCCACCCCCACAGGGCAGGTTGGCAGGAAAGGACGTAACCACCCCATCGACCATGGTCGTG
>NW_022103951.1:19824007-19825529 GCF_000313985.2 Echinops telfairi
AGTGGTCCACGGAAGCGCGGCTTCCCTTCCAGAAATGTGTGAAACCATCGTCTGTCTGGAGCTGCGAGCAGAATGGTTCGAGGCCGGCGACAGAAGCCTTGGCGGGCCTTGTCTCTAAGAAGGTCCTTTTAGGCAAAATGACTCTGGTCGGCACGTCACTTGTCTTTTCCTTTCTTGGCCTGGAACAGCATTGTGTGCTCTAGACCCGCTCTCTTAAAATGATTCCGGCATTTCCTACGCCTTCTAGGTCCGCATCGATGGATGGACACCACGCGTGTTGAAGGTCTATGGAACTCTTTAACCACACTTCAAAAATTTTGATTTAAAACGGAGAGCACATGAATCACAGAAATATGGTTTGTAGTCTAACAGACAGGACCTTCCAGCCAAGCAGTCCCGGGAAACCCGTTGTGCTCAGAACACGCGGGGTCTCCCCCAGGCCCTGCAGTTGACTTGGGGCACCTGGTTTCTGGCAGCGAGTCAGTGGTGGCGTCGTGGTTACTCATGGGCTGCAAACCCCCAGGTCAGCAGTTCAAAACCACCATCCGCCTCACAGGGGTGGGGGGTGGGGGGATAGCCGGAGCTTTCCACTCCTGTGAGAGTGACCGTGTCAGAAACGCGCGGGGCCAGTTCTGCCCTGCCCTGCAGGGTGGCTCAGCGTTGGCAGGGACTCAGTTGCCATCAGCCCCTCAGAATGCTCCCTTCGTGGTTGAAATAACCCCCTGTCACAGGCTCCCACGTGGTCTTTCACACGTGCCGAGTCAGCAACAACGAGCCCGCTCGCCGGAGGGGCTGAGGAGCCCCAGAACCCATCAAGAAGAGCAGACCGTCCGCCGTCGCCTCCGGATGGAAGTGGCCCAGGGAGGACAGTGTGGGCTTGCTCTCTCAAACCTCCCCGAGCTGCCCTTTGCAGGGGTAGCCACGCACGGGAGCCGCTCCAGACCAGCACTGGGGAACCTCTCTTCCAGCGCGGACCCATTGGGCATCAATAACATTGTTCCAGGGCCGTACTGAGTTATCAGCTTAAAAAGAGAACCTGCTGTCTTGGCCAAACATTTAATTACATCACCCTTACTGAGACGGCTGAGGGAGAAAGGCGGGGCTCACCACGGTCTTGGGAACTCCCGGGGGTGGGGGCAGTGCTTCCCTGTCCCCTGGGGCCGCAGTGAATCCGCATGGACTCCATGGCGGTGAGCTGGGTGGCTGGCTCCGTGCGGTGCTGGAAGGGCCTCTCTTCGGCGAGGCGCGGGAGGACAGCTGCTACGATGCTTTTGCAGGTCTTTGCAGTTCACGGCCCCTGGTGGGCAAGGCCAGCTCAGCCAAGGACCGGCCACTGCTAGGAAACAGGAGGAACAACGCCCTCCACGGGGCCATGCGAACAAAGCCTGCTCTCACGCGGCCCCGGCCGTATCAGAAATGGTGGAAGGATGGCCCCAGGATAACAGTGAGACAGCCCACCGGCCTGGCTCTCTCCGCCGTTCTAGCCTCCGCACGTTTGAGGGTTGGAGCCTCTCCCTGTGAG
>NW_022103951.1:19825669-19831359 GCF_000313985.2 Echinops telfairi
GGGCTCAGCATGCCTTCAAAGCCGTCGTGCACAGGAGGAAGGAGCTCTTCTGGGGAAGCAGAGGAATGTTGGCCTCCCTTGCTTCTGCTGAGGCTCGGAGGGCATTGAAAGCTGTCTCTTTAATAAGGGGCATCGAGCACGTCCGCAGGCACACAAGACGCCCCCTCCCAGGTTTTCAGGCAGGTAAACCACGCTGAGAGGATCCGTCCTGGGCGACGTCCTCATTTCTAGTGTTTGCAGAGGGAGATAACCCGTGGCCATCAACACAGGCTCTCCTACCGCCCCTTCAAGAGATGGGAAGCCCGTCATTAGCTACCACGGCATACCTGCAGGCCGACATGCCTTACGGGTTCACCCAGATGGGTCTAGCAGATGACGTGAAGGTGCCGTTTCTGGGTGGCACCGGCCTTGCTTTTCTGCACAGTCCCAATCTCCCTTTGTCCTTCTGGTACTATCCCCTCACCCACCCGCTTTGTGCATTACAGAAAGGCGCGGGGCAGCAAAGGAATTCATGGGGAAGTAAAACGTAGAGGAGGAGCCCCAGGAAGTGCAAGGACCGCTCAGTTGGCTCTTCCCACCCTCCTCTTCAGAAGCGCTTCCCAAGAAAGCCGGGAACCCTGCTCCTGGAAAGAGGAGCATCTGAAATCCAGCCGTCCTGCTCCACCCAGCCACGGTTCCACTCCGCCCTCCGTCAGCCTCTGCTTGCCGGCAGTGGGTCTGTCTGCCTGTCTGCTGGGTACTCCGCGTCCCCTCCTGCTCCCTGCCATTGCGTGGATTCCAGCCCAGTGCCACGCTACAGGACAGAGCCGAGCTGCCCCCACCCCGCCCTGGGCCCGGTTTCCGGGCTGCCAGTGTGCACAGGGGTAGAGAGCACCCTCGAGTCCTGGCTTGGTGCAGCGATGGCAAGAGGGTACCCCAGGAGTTCCAGGGACTGAGAAGGAGACATGTGCAGTCATGCCGGGTCCCGGCGTCTCCACTGAAGCTCCATTTAAACCACTCCGGGGTTTATACTGAAACTCGATACGAAACAGCGATGCCGAGTTGGCCGGGACGTCTGCAGCTGTGCATCGTGGTCACCTGCATGCACGTGTGCAGGGCGTGTGTGTACACATCCTTCAGATGGGAGCAGACATGACACACCATTCAGAGGACTTAGCCCCTTTATAACGTCACGTGTGCGGTCGGCCTAAGCACGCTGGATCCCTTGCTTGCAACGTCATCCAGACTGATTTCATTTCTCTGGCTTTCCGTCAACACCCATCCCTGCCGCCCTGGGAAGCTCTCCTGCACTCAGTCTCTGAACGGTCCCTTGCATTCAACTCCCTTAAAGAGTGACCGCCGGGAAACCCACAGGGACAGCTCTGCCTGGTGCTATAGGTCGCCGCCGGTGACCTCAGCAGGTGGGCATCGACTCAGTGGCAGCGAGGTTTTCGGATGAAGAGCTGCAGCAGGAAGCCCAGGCCCCCTTCTCAGTGAAGAGTTACCCTCTCAAACGCTCCCTGGGCAGCTCCCCGTCCTCCTCCGGGGAGGCTCAGAGTCAGCGTGGACGCCACAGGAGTGGGTTGGGCTTGGGTGTGATTTTTATGAGCTAGTCTGGGTAGGCTCGAGAAATGACATTCATAAACGCTCATGTTTTATAAGAGAGAGTTGGATATGAAGGGTACGTGTACAGGAAGCATCCCAACCCAGCCCAGTCCAAGCCCCAAAGTCCGACATGAGCCCATATGTCCGACACCGATCGACAGAGTCCTCCTCAAACTCACAAAACACACGGAAAGCCGAATCAGTGAGCGTGTCAGCATCTCAGCGCTGGCAGGGGTCTCCACAGGCTGCTCCAGCACCCAGGGCTGCATCGGGGTAGGTCCATGTGGCTTCTCCTCAGGGATGTCTCGCAGGCAGTGAGCCTTGCCAGCTGAGGCAGGGAACTGGCTAAGGCAACCACAACTGGTCTGACCATCAGAGAACAAGAGACAGACAGGCGAGGCTTGCTGAGCCAGTTATCTCTCTGCCCTTCAATGAATCCCACCTGTGTTCATCGGCCAGGTTGGCACAATAAACCTTAACTCTCTCAGGAACTAAGCCAAGAATCTTCACGGCAGAAGGCTTGGCCCTAACGCTCTGTATGGTGGGGAGATGGTTCCTGCGTTGGCTGAGTTTTCTATGGAAGCAAACCCCATGAGACTCATACATGTAGCTAAGAAAGAACTTTACCTCAAGAAAGAAAAGATGCCCAGGAAGTGGCTCAGCCCAGTCCAGCTCAAGTCCATGGGATCGAGGCTGAGCGGAACCCCTTTACCTGGCCCCGCTGAATTGCTCTCAAGGATTTCACCTACTTCAGTGGCCAAAAATCTGTAGCCAGAAAGCAAATCAAGGCCCCCGGGCAGAGTTTATAAAGAAACTTGTATTAGAACTGGGCCATACTCATGGCTATGTGCATGAGCCTCGTTGATGGTGGCTTTTGTGTGACAGTGCAGGGCTGAGGGGTCTCGAAGGAGAGCGAGCGGTCAGCTCAGGCTGAGGGGAGACGTGTGCTGTGCTCATGGATGGGTGAAGCCTCTCCCGATCGTAGCCTGGGTTCTCTAGAGAAGTAAACCCAGCGAGGCTTGTACACGTACACACGGCTGCTGTACATCTGTGTAGTTGTTCTGATGGTTTGAACCCCTTGTTGCAGCCACGGCTCAAGCCACCTGGTCAAGGGGCTCCCTTCTTTCACGGCCTGTCCACTCCACCAAACACGATGCCCTGGGGCTGACTTTCCAGGGGCGGGTCACTCCTGACAGCGTGGCTAAGGGACCTGAGACACAGCCGTGCCACCCTGGCCTCTAAGGAGCTTGCTGGCTGAGCCTCCTGTGAGGCAGAGCGGCCTCTTCTTCGGGCGGTCCACCCTTCGCCAGCACCGCCGTTCAAACGCATGGGTTCTCCTTGGTCAGTGTCCACACTGCATGTGCCTATGCGGCCGCTGAAAAAACCCTGGCTTAGGTGAGGCGGGCCGTGGCCAGCAAAGCGAGAGCCTTGCCCTTCAGCACGTTCAGGGGTTCCTGGGCAGCATTTACTCCACGCAACTCGCCACGTGCTCTCCCGACGGCTGCTCCCCGGAGCCGTGGCTGTGGGTCCCAGCAACTCAGAGCCCGTGAAACTTCCCTCCATGTAGATGGATGTACAGAGATGTGCTGATCTCAAAGACAGCCCTGTTACTTCGTTACATCGAGGTGAGCAGTTCCAGGTCCAGGGGTCAGGGGCCAGTCAGGAGGCTTCTTCTGACTCGCATAGCGGCAGGAGCTGATGCCCCCATGAGGCAGGTCAGAAGATAGGCTTCGGGCTGCAGCGGTGAATGAACCCAAGGCCAGCAGGTCTGATGGCCGCCGCGGATGACCACTCGGATGAGCAGGCAATGCAGCAGGCTGCTGGCTCATGTTGAAGAGTTGGAGCTCAGGGGACACGCCGGATGCAGGATCCAGACGGAGCACAGAGCTCACACATCTTCCCCAGTGGCCACTGAATTTTGGAAGCGGGTCACACCCCTGAGGAGCTCTCCTCCAGGGGCATTGCTACATCTTAAATGCTAAATCCCTGAGAATTCTAGTCGTGCCAAGTTGACCCAAAATCCCCATCCTCCCTCCTCTCTCCACGCACACACACACACAGAGGGAACTTCAAAAATGAAATGATCGTGGCATCGTTTATCGTTGATTCCTTCCCCACAGCCCACATTCTCACAGTCCTGGACCCGGGGTGGATATATCCGGAGTGAGAGGGCACAGCCCTGTCTGGGCACAGGCTGCTAGCTTGGCATGGCAGGCAAGTGTGTGGTGGTGGTAGCGGCTGTGGGCCTGAGCTGCTCTTGATGCTCAACAGAGCAGAAACAGTAGGTGAGGCTGGGCCTGCACAGCTCCCTCCTCACCTGATTTCTCTCACTCCATTCCTGCTGCTGCCCACACCCAGCCCTCCAGCCCAGGGGTTCTCAACCTTCCTAATCCCTGACCCTTTCATACGGTTCCTCATGCAGTGGTGACGCCCAGCCCTAAAATATTTTTGTTGCTACTTCATCACTGTCATTTTGCTGCTGTTATGAACCAGGCGACCCTGTGAAAGGGTCCTTTGACCCCCAAAGGGGTCGCAACCCACAGGTTGAGAACCGCTCTGGCTTCTGCCCGCAGCTCCAGCCAGAAGGCTCCTGTAAAGTTTGAACACGGTGCTCACACAGCGCCCAGATCACATGACATAGGTCCCGGGCACTGCCGAGCGATGCACACCTATATGTACCTACCTGTAAACTCTCAGGGGAGCTTCGTGAATGCCGGAAAGCTCAGTGAGAGTTCAAAGACAAACCTTGAGACTCGAATGCAAATGCTATCCCGAGAGAGCTCATTGACTGGCCCAGCATTCAGCTGCCCTCAAGCCAAAGCAGGAACTCCGTACCCCAGCCAGAGAGAGAGTCCCTGGATTCCAGCCCCATACGGGATTTCCCCACTCTCTGGCCTGGTCCCCAGAGGCGTAACTATGGAAAATCGGGCCGAGGCCATTTGAAATTGCTGAGTGATCCCTCACGGCTGGAGGGGAAACTGCCATGAGGAACAGCAACTGCTACCGGCTCCCTTCCTCAAGAGGCGCCCAGGACGTGTGCCCAGGCCGTACCTTAGATAGCTCTGCTTGCTCCCAGCAGAAGTGGGCAGCATAGCAAATAATGGCTACGTGTGGCTCTGGGACCAAGTGAGAAGAGTGTTTTAAAGTCCCTGCCGTAAAAGGAGGGAGGCGGGGCAGAGTCAGGGGGGATGAGCGGGGGACACAAAATCAAAATGTCTGTGGGCTCAAGTTTTTCTCCAAGTTATTTGACAGACACGTCGACTGCATGTTCCTGAGACCCAGTTTTCTACCGCTGTGTTCCAGGAGAAAGTAGGCCCCCACCCCCACCCCAGTTGGCAGGCGTTTGAGGGGAGGCCGGTCGCCATGACGACAGCCCAGGAGGAGGGGCGCGGTGACTTCTGATAAGAGAGCGTACAAAATCACAGAGATGGCCTTCCCATGGCTTCTCACGCACTGGGCACAGCGCCTGGGTTTGCTGCGCCTTTAGAGTCCCGCGTTCAAAAGTGGAGTCGAATGGCTGTTGTCCAGCTAGTGATGAGGTGTTGGAACTCGAAGCGCTGGGCGCTGCGGGTGAGCAGGTGGAGGGCTGGGGCCTCTAGGGAAAACCGCCTGGCCGTTTCTTCAGCAGTCTCGTCCAAACGCGGACAAAGCTCAGCCACCTGACCCCCACGTGGCCATGCGCGGGACATGGAACAGGTGTCCCCGCAGAGCCTGACACGGGGGCTTCCACCGCGCGCTACCCGTGGACAGAACACCGCACACAAACTGGAAATGTCCCAAGTGTCTGTCGAGAGTCAGATGGTTAAAGCAACTGTGACTGCGGTGGCTGCTACGTACGTGCTCTCACTCTGAGAACCGTCCACGCGACAAACAAGCAGGCCTGGTCTCCACCATCTTTAGACTCTGCCGCATCACCACGTTCATCGGTGCGGCCACTGGCCGGTCCCTCTCCCCGAGGATCTCTCTGCCCCGTCACCTCACCTAACACCACATCCTTCTGCCGTGGCAGACCCCTCTGGAGCCGCGTCCATCTGCCCTGGCGGACCCCTCTGCAGCCACATCCATCTGCCGCGGCAGACTCCACTGGAGCCACGTCCATCTGCCGT
>NW_022103951.1:19831804-19835324 GCF_000313985.2 Echinops telfairi
GGGCAGGTGGTCAGGGGGAATCTAGTGCCCGGATGGAGAAGGGCAGCAACAGGCTTGCCACGGGGTCCGTGAAAAAGAGAGCAGGCCTCGCTGGGATTGGCACGTGCCTGCAGCTCCGGGCTCAAGCAGCAGTGGTTGTGAGGACGGTGCAGGGTCGGGCTGTGTTGGCCCCTGTCCTTCACAGAGTCTCGGTGCGTTAGACCCGATCTGATGGGTGTGGATGGACCAGCAGCCCTTTCCTCCCAGCCTGTCTCAGTCTGGAAGCTCTGCTGTAACCTATTCACCACGTGCGGTGCTGCCGGCCCTTCAATCCCAGCGGCATCAGCTCCAGCATCTCTGCTGCGAGGAAGCCCGCCCGGGACGGCAAGCTGGCAGGGAGGGGGCAGCACAACATGCAGCGAAATGCTGCAGCTCTCTGCCACAGGTTAGCAGACTGTGCAGTACGTTCAAAAGGAGAGCTTAGGGTACAGAATGGTCAGCGATGATGAAATCTTACCGATTATGTCTGTGGACACTAAAGGACAGTCTGCGTGGAAGGAGGGTATCTTGGTAAGACGTGAGAAGGGGGTTCGGCTCCCCCTCCCACCCCCATCTTTGTGTGTGTGGTCCTCGAGGAAGAGGTATCTCCTAGGAGCCTAGTGTGGACCCTCGACTCTCAGCTGGGCATATGCTGCCTATAGATGATCACACTGCCGGTACAAGGGCCACGGAAATGGTCACTCATCAATTCCCGTACTGTGGAGCCCCCCCACCCCCACCCCTCCTGCCCAACGCTGGATATTGCATCAGGCCTGGTCATCCTTGAATGGCCTTCCGGCCGTCTTCCGTGAAAGTTTAGCGTGGTGCTCAAGTTAAAAGAAACATGTTGAAGAAGTTGCTTCTCTACCAGAGAACATGCACGGAAGGGCTCGGCCGTTCTACACTGGAGAGGCCACAAAGGGGCCCCAAGCATCATGGCCTTCAAAGAGGAGTGCTGAGGGAGAAAGCCTGCCGGGAAGACGCGTGCTGTGTTCCAAGAAGGCTTCAAACGTCGGGGAGGAAAATCCACCTTCCCTTCATTCCGTCTCTCCATGGGATTTTGAAGCCCCCACTAATCCTATTGCCTCGCCATGTCCAGAACAGGCAAATCCACAAAGGCGGAAAGTCCTGGGGCCGGAGGAGAGGGGTGGGGGTGGGGCTGCTAAGGAGCTTCCTTTTGGAGTGAGGAGAATGCTGTGAACTCAGATGACTGACAGCGCATCCAGGGGAATACTTCTTGGTTTGCACCCTGCACCTCAAGAAAGCTTTCCAAAGCACTGCCGCACCATTCGTGAAAGAGCCATCGGAGGGTCATGAGACCCGGCAACACTTGTGCTCGCCGAGGGGTGCTGCTGTTCTTCCAAACAAAAAGATTGGCAGCAACGGGGAGCAGTTCTCTGAGCTCGTGGATCATGCCGCTCCGCCCATCATTGTGTGTGTGTCCCGGGACTCAGGCCGGCTTGACTCCGGTTCACTGTGAAGTTGGACTGTTGACAGAGTTGTGTTCCGGTGTTAGGCAGTGTTTAACTTCACACGCTGGCTTTGCCTGCAGTCGCTGCATTGCTCGATGTTTCCCCCCCTCTGGTGCACCGTGACACACACTGCAAATCTGAGAGTGTCCCTCAGCGAGGGAGAAACCAAGACCCAGCACAAGAATCCCACGCCACTGCGGCAGACTGGGTTCCCGTCGCCCAGCCCTCGGACTTGCCAAACGGAAGGAGAGCAGTGGTTGGGGCGACCCTCCGGCTTCATCTCTCTGCCCCTGGTTCATTCTCGACGTCGTATCCGGTAACCAGAGGGCACCAAAGCGAACGGCTGCTCTGGACTGGAAGGGAGCGGAACGTTCGACCGCGTGAGAAAGGCCGTCATGAATGAGAACTGACCTACAGGAACGGCTGTGACACGGCAGTGGCCCGTGCCGCACACAGCACCTCAGACACCAGTCCAGTCCGACACACACTCCTGCCCTGCCGTGCACGGCTGAGATCCCTCATCAGGGCGCCCTCAGGCCAAGGGGAGCGAGGCTTCACTGTCTGGGTTCTGCCTCGTGCACTCGGTCATGTGGGCCGAGGGACCGGTTCCTGGAGGAAGGCATTGCGGTTGGTGACGGCAAAGGCCGGGCAGGAGGAGGAGGCCCTCTGGGAGCTCGACGGGCTCACCTGGGCTCACCTGGGCTCACCTGGGCTGCAACCGAGCATCCCTGTGAGGATGGCGGGCCTCGGGTCTCTGTTCTGGGGTCACTGGGAGTCGGAACAGATTCCATGGCACCTGGCAACCGCATCTGCAGGAGGGAGCTGCAGAAAGTGTGTGGGAGTCACTCCCGCCCCCGCCCCAGGGAATTCTTGAAGCCCCTTCATGTAAGTCCCACCGATTTGTTTCTCCAGAGAGCCGAGCCAACCACACTAAGAGGAGGTCTTGCCAAGAAGAGCCCCCTGCGTCTCGTGAGCCTTTAAAAGCCCAACAGAGCGCTGCTGAGAAACTGGGGAGATGCCCAGAGGAGCAGGAAGGGGGAGGATGTACAACCTTCCTTTCTTCCCAGAATATATTCTAAAATCAGACGGCGATGAGGCTGCTGAGACACACTGAAGCGCACACCGTAAAGGGAGAGGCTTTATGTCATCTCCATTGCAGCTCCATGAAGTTTTCAAAGTACTGCTATCCAATTAGTACAAGAGAAATCTTGAGACCCGGCTACAGGTCGACCCACCTGGGACCAAACCCTGTAGCCTCCCTGGGGACGTCTTGTTTGCTTTGCGGCCCCTGCATGCAGAGGGAGTTTGGGTTTCCACCCTGTGGCCTACTTCTCAGGCCACAGGGCCCTCTGAAGGTCTAATCCTTCCCCCGGTGGCGTGAATCGTGGTAGAAACGCCATGTCCTGGCCTGGTGGTGGGAAAGACTTTTCTAAACAGATGGACCTGGTTTTAAGTGGAATCAGAAGGACGCACATACGCCGTCCCGCTTCACCAGAGCGAGCAGCATCGTATTTAACATGGTCCGACGGGGCAGCTGGGCCTCATTCTGCCTCTTTGAAACCCCTGTGGGAGCCGTTTGGTTCTTCTTGGGAAAGTTTCAGTCCAGTGACCGTCGGGTGGGCGCGGAGTCCGTGTGGCAAAATGGGAAGTCCCTCTGTACTCAGCCCTTCCTTTGAGGAGCGTCGCTTTGGGGGGAGGCACGCGGGGCCTTGGGAGACGTTAGAGAGATGAAGGGCCCTTTCCCACGCGAACTTGTACGACTTTGGAACACAAACAAATGGCCATCACGAATGTGGGCATAAAGCAGACTTCCTCTCCCCTCACTGCTGCTCCAGACTCCTTGGAAGGCATGGCCCTGTTTGTGGGGTTCCTGACTGGCTGGAGCACCCGGAGAAGTGCTCAACGACTAGCGGGGGGGGTGGCCATTCAAACCCACCCAGACAACACCCTGGTGACCCATCTGCCCGAGCTCCGTGGGCAGGTCTGCTCTGCTCCCTGTGGTCCCCATGAGCTGGAGCTCGCTCCCTGGG
>NW_022103951.1:19835605-19836506 GCF_000313985.2 Echinops telfairi
GTTGCTGTTTCAAAATAGCCATGGCCTGCCGCATTCCTCTCCATCACACCTAGATGGTAGAACCTGATTTCAGCTCGCCACCACCTGGAATATCGGCCTTCCGATGTCTCTACATCGACCACAAGGGCGTCTTTCTGATGGGAGGCTCCTTCTGTTTCTGGCTAAGCGTGATAAAAAACGGCATCGAGGCATGGGCTAAGATGTATGGACTTATACAAAAATTAACTGTATTGTTTTGTAACTAAAAATAAAACACAGCTAAATATAAAAAAATCACAAACACCGGTTTCTTTGAAAATGTCCCCATGTGCTCTTGTAACTCAACAGAAGCTTTCTCGAGTGAAAGATACTGCCTCCCACAGTTTTCCCCCATTAGCACACCCCTTGCTCTATTTCTCCCCATCTCCCCTCGCCTAGATGCGCACGTGGGCTTCAAAACATGCTTCAGCCATCGTGTAAGGGGTGGTGTGACCAGCGCAGTACAAAGAGGGCACCCAGGATACTTGGTTTCTCCTGCTGCAAGGGCTTGTGTGCTGCTGTGGAGCCGGGAGCTAAGGTCACTTGCATTCCCAATGCCAACAGGGCCAGGTTTCACCAGGGCTTCCTCACTAACAGGTGTTAGGAAGGGATACCTGCTGGTCCACTTCTTTTGGAACGTGCCCCGTGTGGTAGTTACGTAATCTGGTGTCAATGTGGGACTGGAGAGGATTCTGAGTGAAGGGGTGGAGGCTAGTCTGTCAATCGGGTTACAGCCAATGAGGCCTCTGTGTGGGCGTGGGCTGCCCCTGAGGATTCTGGGAGCTCCTGGTTTTTCCTCCTTGGAGGCAGGAGGCACTTGTCTTTCTCTGCTCACTCCCTGAGAGACGTGCTACTGACAAGACACATGGCGCTGAGCCCTGGG
>NW_022103951.1:19837878-19840966 GCF_000313985.2 Echinops telfairi
GGCAGGGAGCCGCCAGGTGTTCAGGGGGAATTCAGAAGAGGATGTGGAACAGGGCTTGTCATTACTGACGTCAGATGGATCTTGACTGAGGCAGAGATTACCAGAACGACGTCTGCTAGCGTTTCACCCACTGTGCTCGGGCATTCGAGCGTGGGGATCACAACAAACTGTGGGTGGCCTTTAGAGGAACGGGAATTCCAGAACACTGGCTTGTGCTCCCGGGGCACCTGTGCATGGACCGGGAGGCAGTGGTACGAACAGAACACTGCGTGGTTTGAAATCATGACAGGTGAGCATCAGGATTGCATCCTCTCACCACACCTGCTCCTTCTGTGTGCTGGGCAAGCCGTCACAGAAGCTGGGTTCCATGAGGAGCCGTCAGGATTGGAGGGAGGCTTGCAAACAGCCTGCGATATGCAGATGACCCCACCTTGCCTGCTGAAGGCGGAGAGGAGAGAAGCCCTCGCTGATGAGGGTCACGAGCTGCGGCCTTCGTTAAGAGAACAAATCCTCTCGACTGGACCCCTAGGTCGCATCATGATCGACGGAGAAAGATGCACGGTCTCGGATTCTGTCTTGCTTGGATCCACGCCAATGCTCTTGGAAGCAGCCGCCAGAGATCCAGCGGCTCGTTGTGTTGGGAGGACCTGCTGCCCAAGACCTCTTCAACGAACTAAGCGTCAGGGCTGTTCCTTTGAGATGCAAACCCCAGTCCGCCCGAGCCTTCGTATTCCCATGACGGCACCTGCGTGTGAGGGCCGCACATGGAATCAGGAAGAGCGAAGGAGAACCGAGGTGCTTGAATTGTGCAGTGTCTGTGTGTTGCTGGAGGCTGCCCCCCACCCCCGTGTTTGCACAACCATCGGGGCCACCCATGGTGCAGACGTTTCAGGAAGGACTTCCTGACCAAGGTAGATGAGGGAGAAAGGTGTGGCCACAGTCACCTTAGGAAAACCCACCAGCGAAAGTCCCGGGCTTGTGGCAGAGCCTCGTGCCACACCGTGATGGGGCAGGTGAGTCCTTCAGGCTGCCAGACCCTCAAAACATATGGCTGCCACAACAATCCACACAAGCTCATCAGGGATCTTGACCACGAACATGCAGGGCCAGGCAACGCCCGCTGCATTTTCTGCATCAGTTGGGAGACCGGTGGTCAAAAAGTGTGACCTGTGTCCTCAAGAAGCCTCCTGTCCACCGAGAGTTACGCCATCATGGCGGCGGCGTGGTCAAGCATCGGCATGTGGACGACAAGGTCAGCCGTCTGAAACCCCCGGCCACTCAACAGGAGAACGAGACTGCTCTTGACTGCTGCAAAGAACCAATCTTGAGACCCCCATCATGGGCGGTTCTACCCTGTCCTACCGGGTGGCTGTGGGTTGGCATCAATGAGCTTGGAGCTTGGGGCTTGGAGGGAAGGTCATTGCAACAGGGGCTTGGTGCCCCGACCAACAGGACACTCAGCGGAGGAGGCAGGTGGGCAGCAGGGGCCAGAGGGCTGGCTGTGTGGAAGAGACGTGTGGGTGTCACTGGGCACAAGCGGGAGGCGCACAGGGGACTCGGACGGGGGGTGAGATGTGGGATTTGTGTCTCAGGCATGCCGGTCCCTGCCGGTCTGGGACGTGTTGTGCTGCGTTCTTAGCGGTTGGCCCCATGGAAGGTAAGAATGGTTCCTTGATTGCTACACACCCCTCTTGCATTGGATTTAAGGTGGAAGCAGGCAAAGCAACGTGTTCGCAGACCCATCAACCACATTTGCGGGCACGTTTCAGGGACACTGGGGAGGTTTGTCAAGGCATCCCACTGCTCGCCATCTCACCTTCCCCACTCATGCCTGCGCCATGAACGGAAGCTCCATGTCCCCCAAACAACCCCCAGATCTACCCCACGTGAGGAATCGTGAAGCTGATTTTGTTTCTCCAATCACGTCATCTACACCTGAACACGGAGCAATGAAGAAGGAAGCCTGTGGTCTGTACCCGGCTACGCACGGACTGGACACAGAAGCTGCAGCGGTGGTTCACACAGCATCCATGGTTAGGGTGCTGCACCACTGGCCACGGCTTTACTGACCACGGGGTTGCTGTGGGCTGAATCTTCTCTGCCTTGTTGACCACGGGGTGGCTGAGGCCTGAATCCACTCAAAGGCACGGAAGCACCAGTACTCACGGGAAGGTTGCTGGTCCACACCCACCCGGAGGCCCCGGAAAACAAGGTCACAAGCAAGGAATCCCTGTCAAACTCAGTTCTCCTCACACACAGCTGGAGCCTCGACTAGCCACAGCTGCGTGGGCAGCCATGGGTTTGGGATGTTCTGGAACCTTCCTGCTTGAGCTCTCATACTCTCGTGGATGTATGTGTGGTATCCACTTGGGGACATTCGGTTGACGTCTCACCCGGCTGGGTCGGCCCCAGGATTCTCTGCCACCCAGCGTCCACATGGCGCTGTTGAATGCCCGCGGCCGAGTCCCGAGGACATCTGGCGAGCATGTGCACCGTGAGGAAATGTGCTGATCCTGAGCCTGTGGGTGGAGAGAGCCGCGCTGGGGGTGAGCTGGAACCTCCCGTTCCCCACACTGGAACATTCTTTCCCTTGTGGGAGTCAGTCCCCAAGCCTTGGGTCGCCAGTGGAAAGAGCGTGCCGGCACGGGGCTCTGAACCATGTCATTTAGCACGCGTGAGTTACGAAGGCCCCTGGTATTCGGCACCACCCAGGGCCGAGCTCTCAGGGGCCATCCCCGGGACAAACAGCCCAGGAAACCATGTGCGCCCTTCCCTGGTGCCTGGGCACTGCTCACAGTGGAAGGAGGGAACGTCTCTGGACGCCCGAGGCCACCGCTTTGGGGTCTCAAGTGGAAAAGCTGATGGAGGCTCAGGGCTCTCGGGGTGCCCCCTGTGCTGCTCCCTGTGCTCCTGGCTCGTGCTCAGAGACTGGGACGGGCCCCGGCGAAGCTCTTTGGTCTCCAGATAAGGCAGCTGGAGGTCAGCGAGAGAGGCCGGTGGAGGTCAGCGAGAGAGGCCAGTGGAGGTCAGCGAGAGAGGCCGGTGGAGGTCAGCGAGAGAGGCCGGTGGAGGTCAGCGAGAGAGGCCG
>NW_022103951.1:19841240-19843399 GCF_000313985.2 Echinops telfairi
GAGAGAGGCCGGTGGGGGTCAGCGAGAGAGGCCGATGGAGGTCAGCGAGAGAGGCCGGTGCAGAGGGACCAGGGCTGCACCCAGCTCCCAACGCCTTCCGGCAGGGGCAGGAAAAGGCCTGCTGGGCTCGCTCAGGGGCACGCAGCCCGGCCAGACTTGCAAGTTTGTTCCGTTGAACCGAAGAAGAGCAGCCTGTTCGCTCCTCAGACACACCGGCACCCTCGCTGCAGCCACGGATGAGCCACCTCCTGAGCTTCTTGGTGCCGTGACGACCGAAAGGCCACAGGAGGGCGGCTGGGTGGACGGAGATGTGCTCTCTCACAGTCGCGTGCCAAGGTCACGGTGGCTCTGGGGCAGGCTGAGCTCTTGGCTGGCGCCGGGGCGGGTGGGGGGGTCCTCTTCTTGGCTTCTCGGGCGTTGTCCTGGGTGTCCCACGGGCTCTGCTCCCGTCTTGGTACTGCAATGGCGCTCTTCCCGTCTCCAACGGGAGTACGCTTGACACACCTTCTCCTGCTGGCGCCTCACGGCAGGGCCTGAAGGAGCCTACTTGACACTGAGAGGCGATCCCAAACAGGAGGCGGGCTCTGGATGGCACAGCTTGATCCCAAACAGGAGGCGGGCTCTGGATGGCACAGCTTGATCCCGAACAGGAGGCGGGCTCTGGATGGCACAGCTTGATCCCAAACAGGAGGCGGGCTCTGGATGGCACAGCTTGATCCCAAACAGGAGGCGGGCTCTGGATGGCACAGCTTGCCCGTGCGCATCTCCCCATGGACACACATTGGAAGGGAGATAAACCCCCTTCCCGGCAGACACATCTCCATCCGTTGTGTTTTCTCGAGTGTGTTCTACGTCCCTGGGAAAGAGCCTGTGATCCGCAGGAACACCACAAGCGCGGTACCTGTTCATCCTAAGGGCAGCAGAGCAGACAGAATACTCACCGTGAGCTGCCGCCGCGCGGGCCCCAACTCGGCTCTGAGTCAGGGAGGTGGCTGGTGCACAGCAGGACCAAACACGGCCGTCCCGCGCCGTCCTCACAACGGGTGCTTCCGTCCTCACAACGGGTGCTTCGCCTGACCCCATCCTCACAGCTGCAGCGCATCGCGGGCTTGCTCATTAGAAGGGTCTTAGCCCACGGGGTATTTGGGGGGCTGAGGGGGTCCAACGATGCAGCCACCAGACTGCAGCAGGCTTGTACCAACAGACAGAGGAGCAGTTGGACCTGTAACGGGGAGCCGCTACCCCCCGGCCCGACTCTGTTCATGGAGCTGGGCTCTCTGAATAAAAGGGAGGCTGTACGCTTGTGGAAAAGGGGCCTTCCTTAGTTTCCCAGTAAACTCTGACCTTGTCCATGGTATGCTCTGCGTGCTGAGCAGAGACTACCAGATGCCCACCCTCCCTGGACGACGCTGTGTCTGAGAAGCAGCATGCTCAGAGTGTGGAAGCTTGGGGCTTGCTCTGGATCCGCTGCACAGGACCAGTTACCCTCCCCACCACTGCTGCTCCATCTCCCAACTGTGGGCTGGAGACAGATAGGTCAATGATAGGCACACACACAGCATGGGCTTCCTGGCTCCTCACGTCCAGTCCTTGTTGTGGTTGGGTACCGTCGAGTCAGCCCCGACCCACAGCAGCCCCGGGCACAGCAGAAGGAAACACGGCAAGGCCCTGCCCCAGCCGCACGGTCACTCCGATGCCCGAGTCCCTGGAAGCAGCCAGCATGGGGTCCATCCACCTCCTTGAAGCCTTCCTGTCGCCCGCCACCCTCCACCAAGCATGATGATCTTCTCCAGGGACGGGTCCCGCCTGGGGCAACACGTCCAGTGTGTGTAAGGCGAAGTCTGGCCATCCCTGCCTCTACGGCGCACTCTGGCCGTACTTCTTCCAGTGCAGACCGGCTGGTACTGGGAGCAGTCCACGGCACGAGCACTGTGGCTCTTCCCCAGCACCTCTGTCCAAACGCATCCGTCCTTTGGGGTCGTCTTTATTCAATACCCAACTGAGGTAGTTCAGGTTGATTGTGCCAACCTGGCCGATAAACACATGTGGGGTTCATTGAAGGGCGGAGAGATAAATGGCTCGGTGAGCCTCACCTTTCTAGTTCTCAGGTCTCTTGCTTTGTGATGGTCTGACCAGGGTGCAGCTGCCTTAGCCAGTTC
>NW_022103951.1:19844323-19845972 GCF_000313985.2 Echinops telfairi
GCTCCTTCCTCGGCGGTGGGGAGCACCTTCATAATCTGCCCTTTCTCTAGAAGCTCCTCTGAAAGTTGTCCACTGTGGGTGACCCAGCTGGCCTTTGAAATACCAGGGACATCGCTTCCAGCGTCACATCGACACACCAGGCACCACAGTGGGACAGACAGACAGACAGACAGACATGTGGTCCAGTTTCCTCACCTTCGCTTTGCACACACAGTGGAAAAGCCAAATGTCCGACCCTGTCCCTGAGGAGATCTGGCTCCCACGCCTTTGGCTGCGTCAGCAATACCCACCCCCGTCGACGACATGGGCCATCACGCTGTCCCCGGGATCTTGGACATTTCCCTGGCTGCAGAGAATTCCATTCCTCCTGCAGACTGAGAACCACCTGCTGGTGTGGCCTGGAGCCAGGGCTGAGCTGGGCCTGCAGTGCAGAGGTGCCACTCGTGCACACAGGGTGTCTGCCGTCTTGTTGAACTTTGAGTGGAGGCCACTTGTCTGCTTCCTGGCTGCACAGAGCCCTCCCGGGAGAAGGGAGGCGGCTCCATCTCATGCATGCGCTGTGGAGATCGCGCTGGGCTGGGTCAGTCACACCTCCGCCGAACGAATACACCGGTTCTGGAAGAAGTGCAGCCAGCCGGCTTCTTAGAAGGGAGGCTGGCAAGACCTGGTCTCAGGGGGACATGTCGTCAGGAGAGCCCAGTCCCTGGAGAAGGACATCAAGTTTGGCCCAGTGGGAGCGGCGCTGTCGAGAAGAAGGCCGTCGACAACGTGGGAGGATGCGGTACCGCAGCCAGGCGCTGAAGGAGAGCAGCCACTGTGAGCCTGGCACAGGACCGGGCACGTTGGGCCCCGCTGACCCTCGGTCACTCCGAGTCGGAATCCGCACGAAGGCACGTGATGGCAAGAACAACACAGCCACACGACACAAGGTTGTGCGGGATTGCCCCACAGACGCAGGCACCGCAGACGCCACGTGGGAGTGGGGCCTTTGCGAGAGGAGGTGGACCCGAAGGCTCTCCTGCGTTTTTCCTTGTAGGACAATGTAGAGACCGGCTCTTATCCTACAAATCTAAGAGGGTCGGGTGGGGCACAGTCTGCAAAGGGAAAACTGATAGATAAGACAAAAGATGAGGCATGGGGGAGCCCTGACGCATAGACGCTCTAAGGCCCCGAACTTTACCCGAGGCTAAAATTAAACACCCTTCCTGCTACGCAGCCTGCAACACTTGACAGGCCTACACCGAGGGACCGCTTGACAGTGATTGAGGGTATTCGGAGGATCATTAGCACACCAGCCACGCTGTGCCCAGACAGGACGGGAGGACAAGGTCGGGTAGCTGATAAGCCTGCAGGCTGCTGCTTCTGCAGCCTTGCCAGGGAGCACCAGGCTGCGCCCGTTTCATTGCGGGCGGAGAGACAGGCCGGCAGCTGCTTCATCGGCCTTCACGGTTGAGCCACCAGCGTTCCCCAAGGGTCTCAAACCTGGAAGGGGTGGTTTTGTCTTATTTGCCGGCGGAGCAAACAGCGTTTCCCCTGCATGTTGCCTCCTCAGGGGGTGGCAAAGGAGTCAGGTGGCACGGTGGTGGCGTGCCCGGCTACCGAGGGATGTCACTGGATGCTGGGCAGTACAACAACATTACCAAAACAAC
>NW_022103951.1:19853063-19856702 GCF_000313985.2 Echinops telfairi
GCTGACAGACACAGCTTCATCTTCCTGCCGACAAGACGCGTGGAGCTACGCTAGAGCCCTGGAGCTGGAGGAGCCACGTGCAGACCCACGCCAGCGCTGAGATCCTTCCACCACCACTGGATCCACAAGCCTTCCCACCCCCTGGCCTGTGATCTTCCTGCATTCAGCGTCATTGCATGGCTATGTGAATGAAGACGAATTTATGGACTAGTATTGGACATATGGGCTAATCTCAGACTTATGGACTTGATCTGGACCGGGCTGGATGCTTCTCAGTATACGATTACTCTTTGCTAGAAAGCCCTTTCTTGTACACATATGAGTGCCCATGAATGTGTTTCTCTAGTCTAGAGAAAACAAAAGTGCTGACCACCGGACCGACAGACGGCATCGTGATGGACGCAGGACAGACAGGTTGACGGGACAAAGGGCTTCTCTGTACCTGGATACACCATCGATGTGGACGGACGCCGCAGGCCCGACGTCCAGGGGCGCCCTGCGTTAAGCAGACCTGCCGCTCACGGGCTCTTTGAAGCGTGAAAGGGCAGGGGTGTCACTTGGGCTGCTGTGGGGTTCCCTGAGGTCAGCTCTGGCCCACAGCCACGCCGTGGAAGACAGTGAAACTCCACCGGTCCCAGGCGGTCCTCACAACTGCCCTGCGTCCGAGCCCCTGGCTGCAGGCGCCACACCAGTGTCCATCCTCAGAGGTCTTCCTCGGCGTCCCTGCCCTTCTGCTTCTCCCGGCCAGACGTCCTTGTTCAGAGGTCTCGCCAAAGCACCGGGCGTCCGCGTACGGCCCATCGACCTCTGCTAATGGAGCGACGCCACTTCCCGGCTGTTGAAGGGAGGAGGCGTTCAGACTGAGACGGGGACGCCCGGAAGCAGATGACGTCTGGGACAGAGCCAGGCTGCTCCCCAGAGCAGACCAGCGACCTCTCTTTCTCTGCACCTCTGTTGAAGGCACCCCTCCACTCATGTTTTCCTGGATGAGAAAACACCTCGGCTCCCACCCCGTCCTTTGACCTGAGGGCTCTGTGGTGCCCCCACGACCCCACGTCAGCCTGCCCCTCCATGGGGGGGAGGTCCCCCGAAGGGATCCAACTGGGTGGCTCTTAGATACAAGAAGAATGGCCAATCGGCGCATCAGACAAGAAGCTCATAGTTCGAGGTTTCCCGGGGAGAAAAGGCTTCTTTCTGGACACAACGGAAACCCCGGACGCACCTCGACGTCGCTGAGTAAGGTCACTCAGGACGGGTGACTAGAGACGTCCACACCTGCGAGCAGCGGGCTCCGGATGGCAGGTCCTTAGGGAGGGTGGATTGCACAACTCTGTGTGGTGGTCAGGGGATGGGGGGGGTCCCCCTGAGATATGTGCGCGTGTCGGGGCTGAACCCAGCCTGCCAATCAGGTGGAAACCCGGACTGCCTCTTTGGGGTGCCGCCTTTTCCTAAGAGGCGAGACTGGGAAGCTCTCTCTCTCTCTCTCTCTCTCTTGCTTTGCCTTCTTGCCTGCTGCAACTCCATGCCTCCAGGAGAGGCCCCACCTGCGCTGCTGACCCAGACAGCTCTCTCTGTCCCGCCACGTGTCCACCGACCTTGGATCCACGTGGCAGCACGCAGCAGCCAGGGATCTCCGGGCTTCCCCGGTCACCAGCCCGCACCACCACGGGTCTGAAGGGGGCCGTGTGGGCTAGCACTGGGCTTATAGACCTGAGCTGGCCTGGGCTGGGAGGTTCTCTTGATGTACAATGACTTCTTGATTAAGACTCTTTCTTACACAGACAGGAGTGTGGCTGAATTCAACCCAGCTTAACACACTCTTCGATCAGTGGGTGCTAAACCAGATTGTTCCCTGTGGTGGAGAAGGCTCAGACCACACCCACACGGATGACCCTGATCCCAGCAGACCTGCGAGGTGGATTTCCACATCGGGATGTGCACCCGCTGTAGCCACACAAACTACCGACGGGTTTGCCACCCGCCGGCATGTACTGAGCTATCCCGGTGCCACCTCTGGCTTATGTGGGGCAATCTCTGGGCCCTGCTGCCATCAGGCTGGATTGGTAGACGCACTCCAGGCTTGGGGTGGACTGAGGGGTGTCTTGTAATGGAGCTCCCATGACCACGCCGTGCATCCCCTGTAAGGGGGGCTCCTCCGTGGTCTGGCTCATTTCGTGGTGGTACATGCACCCCAAAGAGAGCTTGGAGACGTGGGGGCACCCTTCCAGGGCCCAGACGGCCCTGAATGACAGGACCCATCGACTGACTTCCAGAGGTGGACAGACTCCGAGACAGCCGTGGGGAGGAAAGCAGCCTCCCAAACAAAGGGGCTCTGACGTCCCCCCGCAAGCCAAGGGCATACCGGTGCCATGGCAGGACACCTACACGGGTTGTGATGTCCACATTCCAGACACGGGCGCTAACATGATGCTCTGCGCTCCACACAGGCCACGTGTCGGTCGCATCTCGCCTTCGCAAGCGGGCTCCCCCCTCGGAGGAGACAATGAGGAACTGCTTTCCCGTTGCTGTTGAGGCTGGAAAAACTGCTGCTCGTTCTGGAGCCTGGCTGGTCCGCATGTCTCCTAGTGTCCTGCTCGTAGCAAGCTGCTTCACTTTAACACAATGCTCACAAGGGACGCTGCCTTTCAGAGACATTCCATCCCCCCAGGAAGGGAAGCTGGCTCCTCTGTTAGTGCCACGTGTCCAGAACTAACCAACCTGGCTGGGGGCCCTCACGCAGGTGCTGGCTAATTTGGTCTTGGCCAGATGGCTGGCGCGTGCATTGCAAAGAACTTTGATCTGAAGCCGATCTCATTGACGGTGACTCATTGTCTCCACACCTGAGTCTTCTTCTGTGCTTGGCATTTTTAATCGGCCACCTACAGAATTGGCAGCGTGGATCAGGTCACGGTGTATGCATTGAGCTGCTAACTGCCAGGGCAGCAGTTCAAAACCACCAGCCGCCCCAAGGGAGGAAGATCAGGCTTTCGACACCGTAAGGATGTACCATCTTGGAAGCTCACAGGGGCGTGCTACTTTGTCCTGTAGGGCTGCTCTTGGTTGGAATGAACTTGATAGCAGTAGAGGTGCCTACAGAAACTGGCTCTTGCCTGCGTTCGGTCAGGGTGCCTCAGGACGCCTGCAGGACCCACGTCCCTTCCTCCCCCTCCGTCTCTCAGCATCATCCCAGGAAGTGTGCTCATTGCAGCTGGCCCTGGGACTGAACGCTCCAGAGAATAAATTGCTCAGTGACGGGAACTGCAACCTGAACGTGAACTTGACGATCAGCAACATCCCCACAGACACGACGCAGTGGGATCCCGTGCCTCTTTAAAGACAAAACCACACCGTTAGATTTTATCTCGTGGTGATACAGAGTAATGCCTGTTTGCATGAAGCAGCCAGTGAGATCCGTTACTGGCAATGAATGGGACTGGAAGTATGGAGCAGAGAAGCCAGGAATGGGAATGAGGTCTTCCATCGACATGAAATGATGACGTAAATGTGTTTCCTCTTCCCGTCAGGGCTCGGCAGGGACCTTCTCTCCCCACACGGAGACAGAGCTCAGGGATGCTGTTCTCCTCTGAGGAAACTATGCTGGAATGCCCTGCCGGCATACAGTTCCTCCATCCCGAGTCC
>NW_022103951.1:19857663-19861927 GCF_000313985.2 Echinops telfairi
GAGTTCTCCTAAAGAGTTCTCCACACGCCCTGTGAGAGTTACATAATTTCATAGCTACGTTAGGGGTGGAGTCTAGCCTGTCAATCAGGTCACAGCCCCGTGATGCCTCCTTCCACGCGTGGCCTCCTCCTGAGGATTCTGGGGACCCCCTCTCTCTGGATTCTGCCATTAGAAGGGGGGGCACTCTCTCCCTCTCTCTGCCTCTGTCTTCCCGTGGACAAGCCATGTGCAGCTACGCTGACACTTGAGCAAGCCACGCAGCGGAGACAGCACGGAGATGCTTCCATCGCCACTGGCCCACAAGACTTCCGCCCTGTGATCTCCCTGCATTCGGTGCCATTGCACGTGTTGCGTGAGTCTGAGGAAGACGTAGATTGGTATCGGCCAGTCGGGCTCATATCGGACTTCTGGACTTGCTCTGGACGGGGCTGGGATGTTTTCTCAATAGTCAACTGCTCTTGGACATGAAGCGCTCTCTCTGGTGCACATAGGAGTGTGTCTGGATTTGTCTCTCTGGTCCACCAGGACGGACACCCTCCTCAGCCTCACGCCCCTCCGTGGCGGCCAGCGTGGCTTCCAGCTCCACCTGCACAGAAACTTTGCACGTGAGCAACCTTGGCTCCCTGCGCTTCACCTTGGCTTTTGCTGGTTTCATGTGGACTTTCAGGTGACTTTCCACAATCCTGCATTCATCCCTGAGTCCGGCGCCTGGGAACAGCCCTGGAGGCTTGCTGCTTCGCCCCGTGATGGCCAGGGTCACCGGAGCCCACCTGCAGCCCCCGGGGGTGTGGGCACAATCCCTCAGTCACGCAGGGTGCAGTCATCCCTGGGGGTCTTTCCTTGTCTCGTGGGCCAGCTGCCCCCTCCCTGCCTGCGAGCCCACACGGCCTCCCAGCCACCCGACTGGACAGACTAGAACTCACTCTTGGGGAGTGGGGGGACGGGGGTTCCCTTCATCTTGACGGCAGAGGAGAAGGGGCTTCTCCAGCCTCCCGGCCCAGCGTCTCGACGTCCCACCAAGATCTCCGGCACCGGCGACATAAGCCTTCGTCCTCTAAAGGACCTCTCTGGCTGATGAAAGGCGCTGCATCCCAGTGCGTCCTCCACCGTGGAAGGCCAGTGTGAAGCAGTTGGCCGTGCAGCCTGGGATCAGAGGGGTGGGCCGGACAAGTCTGGCAGGGGGCCCGCCCCCCGCTGAGTGCCAACATGACCACACAGGCAGGTGGTCCAGTCCCTGGCATGCTGGCAGAGCTCTAGCGAGGCCAGAGAAAGGGCGTTGTTCTATTAGACACCCTTCTAGCGGACGGAGCCTCCGCCCAGGGCTGGCTTTGTGGAGGCGCCCAGACTGATGGAGCGGGAGCGTGTGTTTCCGCGTTGGTCCCCACCCTAAAGATGCCCGTGTCTGTGTGCACCAGAAGGTGTTTGAGGGAAGGACGGGGGAGAGTTCTCCCAGTGGGAGAGCGCTCCTGGCTTGGGCCACGCATATGTAAAATTGCTCTCCCAACGAATAGGTCAGGCCGTGCGGCTGCCAGGCCCTTCCACTGGGGTGGGGATACAAAAGACCACAGTGGGCACCGTGGAGCGCAGAAGTGCCCAGAATGTGAAACTTGCCCAGCGTCCAGGGAAGAAAGGACACCTCTATTTAGATGCCAGAAGACCTGAAACATAGGCAAGGGGGTAGGACTGCGTGCCAGCTCACACCGTTCACTGTCAGGTGACCGAGCAAGACTGGTGGAAGGACCCTTCCCCCCAGATGGAAATGTCCCTGTCTGCACGGTCCCTTGGAAGAACACTTCTTAAATTAGCAAGAGACCGGTGGGTGGGAGGCTTTCGTGGGTGGGGGCCATTTGCACTTTGGGCGCAGGGGACCCCGCGGCCACCAAGTGTGCTTTGGTGCCCACTTTCTAGGGGGACAAAAGGAAACATCGCCCGATGAGCACGGTGCCTCTGTGCGTGTGGCCGCTCATTTCAAAACCCTAAACTGCGATTAAAACCCACTGCTCGTTAGAAGGAAGGCTGGCGGGGAGGCTTCTTCTCAGGTAGTTCACACAGGCTGTCAGGAGAGACCGGCTCAGGAGAAGGACACCGTGCTTGGAAAAGCACAGGGGCAGCGAAATAGAGGATGGATGGGCACCGAGGCTGCATCGACGGGCTTGGGCACGGGGACAGGCGTGAGGGTGGCGCAGGGCCGGCCGCGTTTCCCTCTGCCTGCACGGGGTTCACATGAGTCGGAGCAAACTCAATGACCCTGCCAACAGCAGCAGCCACGGAGTGGATTCCAGCTCAGGGGGCCTGTGGGGCAGGGGGCTCTGCTCCAGCGAGTCTCCGTGGCTGGACACCTGTAAGGAGGCTGAGGGCCTCAGCTTTCTCCTGGGGACCGGTGGGTGGGCTCGAACTGCCCGTCCTCTGGTTGGCAGCCGGTTCCTTCATCCCACTGCGCCAACAGGGCTTGCCAACACCCGCCATCTATAGTCCATGCATCCCAGGCCAATCGCACGTGGCAAGTGGCCAATCAGAGCCACGGGAGGCAATTGTCTGCCTCCTGGAAGTCTCAAGCATCGGTGGGAAGATGAGAGCCCTAAGTGATTGGTAGCACCAGGGTCTGGAGAGGAGTCCGGGTGCCTCAGTGGCTAAGCCCTTGACCCACAAGGTTACTGGTTGGAATCGACTGGCTTCCCCGAGGGATCAAGACGAGGCAGCCTTGGAGCCGGCGGGAGGCGCTCCGCTCCGTTCTCGAGCGTCCCTGTGAGCCAGCATCCACTCTCCTCCTGGTTTTGTTCAGGGGCTTGGAGGGGCTGTTTCTGCTGAGCGCACACCACGTGTGCGTCACGGAGGCCGCACCGTGTAGCCTGAGATTGTGAGAAGGTTTGCCCAGCTGGAGGAACGTAAGCAATGCCCAGAGTGTCTGCGTGGCCATGGGCGACCTACTGTCGCAATCGTACTGATGCGGTTCTCCTGGCTGCTGTCTTTAAGGGGCACGTTGGGCTGCAGCTCATGAAACGCACCTCCCTCGGGACTGGCGGGCCTCGCTCCAGGCAGAACCGGCTCAAGCCTGCTTTGATGGATGGGGATGCTGAAGAGAGACCATTCAGGGCTGGCCAAGTCCTCCTGGCGGCTGTGTGTGGCTCGGCCCTGGGCTGGCCCTCCTGTGGACGCCCATCCTCCGTCCCTGGAGAAGAGGTGGGCCACACAGCTGACCGGCCACATCGCTTCTTCTCCTTTCGTCAAGAACAGGAACGCCACGGCGCACGCTACTTGGAAGGAAATGTGCTTCCTCTGAAAGAACATGCCCACTGGTCTGGCCCATCTAGAACCAGCCACTTGGCTGCCTTCCTGTCTATGCAGGAACGCAAGGACAAACGCACTGCTGGAGCCGGTTCTGCCACAAGGACACCCTCCAGGACACCGCAGAACAGTCCCTATGCATTTCCCAGAAAGCAATGTTTCGTGAGAGTAGAAAGCCTTACAGTCACCCTCGGAGCGACCGGTGGTCTGGAACTACTGACCCTGCCGTTAGCGGCACAGTGCATTCACCACCACGCCACGGGGGCTCCAAACACATTGGCAGGCATGACTTCACAGGTGGGTCATTGAGAAGCCGGACAGCACACGTCAGCCATCCCCCATGACTCTCCCTCATCCACCACACCCAGACCACTGCCCGGTCCAGCAGCCTCCAAATCCTGGGGACCGCCAAGGGTGCCAGAGTAGAGCTGTCCTGGCCCCAGCGCTCCGAGGCAGACCCCGAGGGCTCCTCCAGACACTGCCGAGCGCACCGAAGCCACCGGGGAGTTGGGGTGGGGTCAGGAGGAAGCACCTCTCCCAGCGTCTTCAAACTTTCTGACTCGATAAAGAACTCATCCCCAGTAGAAGGGTTGTGTGGTACCTCTCTCTCTCTCTCTCTCTCTCTCATTAGGCTGGGCTCTCTAGACAAGCAGCCCGGGGACTGTGGTCAGGGCGTGCCTGTAGAAAGATATTTCTGCCCAGAAAGGACTCAAGCTGTAGAGGTGGGTGACTCCAAGCCGATTCCAGCCTGTGGGTCGGATGTCAGCTGGACGCGTCTCCTGCCTCCCGCAGCTGCCGGGGCAGGAAGCGCAGGTTGAAGCAGGAAGCGCACGGCAGGTGGATGCTGAGCTGAAGGAATCAGGAAATCAGCAGAACGAATCAAGGTCGGCCATCAGCACGGGTGGCTCCTGGGATCAAAGGCAACAGCGCAGGAGGTCGGCCTCCAGAGGCAGGGCCCAAAGGCAGAAGTAGAGGTGAG
>NW_022103951.1:19863120-19868312 GCF_000313985.2 Echinops telfairi
CGTTTGAGCGGCGGAGCCGGAAAAGAACATTGGAGACACCAGGGAGGCCGCAAGGACAAGCCACCTGTCCTGGAGGAAGGGCGGCCAGGTGCTGCTTGGAGGTGGGATGGCGAGACTCATCTCACATGCTTGGACGCGTCGTCGGGAGAGACCAGTCCCTGGAGAAGGGCGCCGTGCTTGGTGAAGCGGAGGGGCGGCGGCACAGAGGAAGGGCCTTGTGACATGGGTTGGCACAGTGGCTGCCGCCGTGGGCTCGGGCGCAGGCATGGTAGTGTGGACAACGCAGGACCAGGCGGAGTCTCCTTCTGCTGTGCACGGGGTCGCTGTGGGCCAGAACCGACCCCGTAGCACCTGACAACAGAAGCGGCATCCTTCCGACTGCTCGGCTGCTCCCGGGACGCCCCCCTTCGTGAAGGTAACCACATGAGGCTAGGATCATCTAGGATCATCCCACGGGACCATCCGGCCCCCACGCTGACACGGAATCTCGCCGTCACTCAGTGCTCCAACAGAGAGACGTGGAGACAGCCGCGGGAGTGCAGGGTCTGACCGCCCAGGTGAGCTACCTGCCCGTGGGCACCGGGAGGGACTCAGGTCGGTGTAACGGGGACCCAACCACTCCATTGTCCTTCTAGCCTTTCATCCCACACGAAGCGGAGAGAAGGCTTCTTCCGTTTCTGGCCTCCCGCTCACCCGCCCGCTGTGTTCGCCGAGAAACAAAAGGGACACAGGTGTAGCTTCATTTGTTTCAGCCTCCGGTGGGGAAGCAGCTCTCTGCCGGTGGCACAAAGGAGCCCTCACGGCGGCAGAGCGGTCACACGCTGGGCTGCCCACCACAAGGTCAGCACTGTGATGCCCCAGCAGCCCCGGGGAGAAAGACAGGGCTCTCTGCTCCCTTGAAGGGTTAGGGCCTCGGACACCCACAGGGCCAGTCCCACCCTGTCCTGTAAGGCTGCTGGACTCAGTCCACTCACTAGCAGTGGGTGGCACTGTGCTGAGTGGGGCTGGAAGTTGGCTCCCGTGGGACAAAGACGGGCCACTCTGCTTCGGTGGAGACGTACAGCCTTGGAAACCAGCGGAGAACCGCTCCCCCGCCCCATCGGATTGACCTGAGTCGGAACGGACCCCACGGCCGTGGGTTTGGGTCTGTGTGCGCCACGGAAACATGGTGACCGTGTGCCGTCTTCCCCGAGCTCCCCTCCTGACCCGTCCGCCCTTCAGCCTGCCGTGAGCAGATCCAGAGAATGAGCCAGGGTCAGCCCGCGGTTTTCTCCGAGCCCTTTCTGCCTGCTAAGGAAACAAGCTGCCTCCTTTCAAAATAAACAAGCGATCACACCCTCTAATCAGAGCCAGAGCGCGAAGCCAAACAAAACATCTAACGGAACCAAAAGAAGCAGAGAAAAGGGCCCGGGTGGCATACTTGGGCCCACACAGAAGGACTCGGAGCTCCGTGCTGCTACGGGGTAGGGTGGGGTGGGGTGGGGGACCCCGAGAGAACCTCTCACTCACGGGGGCCCCCACATGGCGCCCAACACCGGGCTCTCCCAGGAAGCAGCTGCCACGGCATTCTCTCATTGAGGGGCTGGGGGACTCAAACCGCTGACCTCCTGATCAGCAGCCAGGGGCTTGGAGCACCCCATGGCCAGAACTCCTCTCCCGTCACACACCACCGTGAAGGATCACGCGTGGGTGGTCTTCCTCTGGGACCGAAGGCTGCAGCCAGCATGGCTCTCACAAGTAGTTCTGCTAACCCAGGGCTGTGGGGGCCTCTGTAAGCAGGGGGGAGCCGGGTGGGGCGTCCCCTCTGTGCAGAAGGTTGGGGGCTGTCTTGCAAAGAGATTTAATGCCGCTTGCTGATGGGCAGGTTGGAGGGTCAGGCCTACCCAGAGGGCACTGAGAAGAAAGCCCTGACCAGCAACTTTCCCCCAAATCAAGGAGACCCCGACAGAGCTCCAGTGTACCCCGGCAGCAACGGGATGCAGAAGAATGTGTGTTCAAAACCGCCTGCATGTGCTGCAAACACGAGGGGTCCGCTCTGTGTGTCCGCGAGTTTGAGAGCATCCGCATGAGCTGATGAACCCGAGAGGTCGGAGTGGCAGGGAGACAGGGGGAGGAAAGCCCAGGGGTGGGGCTGCTTGCCTTCCTCCACTTGGTACGACCAGGGCTGGTTTCCTTACGTTGTATGCATGGGGAGAGAGGATTCCAGGCTGGAGCGTTCAGTGACAGAGTCCAGAGAGCTGCAGCCATCGGACCCTGAAGGGTCATCCAGCCCCGGAGAAGGTGCTGAATGCTCAGAAGGAGGCCAACTAGCCATGTTGGCCAAGTTTGGCAGCTGAGTCTTGCAAGGGATTTGTGTTGGCAAGTCACAAACGGACTGACCTTCAGCATTCGAGCAGATGCTGTAAGGTTGACATTGGCCCCACCAGCCAACGTCAACGAAGGGAGCCAGTCATTAGCAAGACCAGTTCAGCCAGGAAGCCGGTGGTGGTCCCAGGAGAATCAGCACCTTCCATGGGGAGACCTCCCCACCCCCAAATCTAGAGAGCCTATCCCTCTCAGGACAGACAAGTATCGAGGTTCACGTCGTTCGGTAAATGCCTAGACGGAATCTCTGTGAGTGTAATGACTGTGGGCTTTTTCTGCTTGGATGGAGGGAAGAGAGTGCAGAGATTTTGCTATCGATGCCCCCCGTGCCAGCTGGCCCGCTCACAGCCCTCTGATGGTTTCCGTTTTCATAAACAAGGGCCTTGGTTTCTGCGTGCCCGTGCTCAGCAGGAGGGTGATGTACAGAACGTGCTGCTCCGCAGGGCAAATCCCAGTGTGTCTGGAAGTCCCTTCCAAGGCGTGCACTGCACTCCGTGTGGAAAGTCTTCGAGTGTGCAAGCCCACGGCCGACCACTGTGGGTTCACCAGGTCTCCCCGCCGACAGCTTTGCATCAGAGTCCAGGCAAAACCAGGTGAGCACGTTCACCTGCATTCATGAGGGTGGACCCGTCAGGTGAGGGCGATCTCCTGGGTGCGAGGTCCCCAAGGCTCAGGAGGGGCCCCGTTTTCTGGTTAACTTGGAGGACTATTACATAACATCCATGAGATCCCCTTTCCAAGTATACTCTCTTGTCCGATGTAGAGATGCTTTGTTTCCTGGAGTTGTAGAGCGAAGGCCGAGGGGATGATTCCTCCCACAAAGAAAAGGATTTGGAACTTAGAGACGTCACATCCGAGTCTGCTGTGGCTCCTCCCTAGGACACGGCCGTACGGGGAAACGAATACAACGTTGGACACTAGGAGCGTGACCTCTGTCGATTAAAAGTGACCTTTGTACTTTCTGAGAAGAGTCGCGGCCGGTCTGCTGCAAAGAGTAAACGTATCCTCTGTCCAGACATATGGGAGGCATTACAGCTCGTGCCTTGGAAGTGATCCGTTTTGTATGATTATCAAGTAAATAACGTAACCATCAGCACGTAAACTCATGCCCATCCCCACGCTCCCAACCCCCGGCTTCCCTCCTTGTTAGTGTCTGCGCCAGGCTGGCTTCCCTAGGGAGCAGAACAGGGGATGCGTGTGCGTGCTGCCTACACACAGAGATTCCTATCACGAAGGGGCTCACAGTGTAAAGACGGCATGTCCAGTGTGGTTCCGGTCAGGCTTCTGTGGACGTGTGGAAGCAGGGCGATGAAGCACAGGCTGTGGGGGGCACAGGCTGGCGGACGCAAAGAATCCAACGTTGGCCAAATGAACCCACTGTTGGCATTCCTCAGGTGGCTCCTGGGATGGGCAAGGGACACAACAGGGGATCCAAGGACGAGATGGGAGATTCAGCTCTAGGAGGAGATGTGCCAAAGTCTTCTCTCTCTCTCTCTCACACACACACACACACACAGATGTCATCTGCCTGGTCTAACTGATAGCCTGGCCCCCACCCCTTCCTTTACCCCTAAGTGCGTCGCGGACATAACCCTTAGTGATCGCAGTGTCTGTCCACGTGATGGGAGGCAGCAGGGCCAGGGCGTCTCCGCAGTGCTGCCAAATCATCAAGTCCATATCTGGGTGGGATCGCTGGCCAAGTGAGGTCCTAATCGGGAGCCTTTCCCACACCTGTCTCTCTCAAGCGTTTTCACTGCTGGTGTGTGGACACAGACTTAAACAAGTGCCTGTGTGAGCCGGCGCCGCCCGTTCCAGGCACCGTGGGGTGGAAGCTACAAAGCCCCAGCAGAAGGGTCCCGCTGGGAACCTGGTGCGCAGAGCATGCAATCGAACGCTGTCCTCGGAGGAGCTTACAGACACAGCACCTCATGTGGGCAGGGGCCAAGGAGGACCTGCTTGGCATTGGACTTGGCTGGTGGCCCCCGTTTGTGCTAGATGTAACAGACAGCTCGTCATGTCTGTAAAATCCAAATTCAGAAAAGGCTGCGCGTGTCCAGCATTAAGGGGAGAAACCCGGGGCTGGGAAAGCCCTGTCATGAAATCCAGAATCACATCTCGGAAGAGGGAGGGAGACCCAGGAGCATGAAGGAGCTCGAGCAGACTTCTGCACATTCACTGTGCCGGGGCGCATCACGAGAGGGAGCGCAGGGAGGAAGTTCACCTTGTACTGTACTTCCCCTTTCTTAGGCAAAGTCCTACGCCCTTCTGGTTGTCGGACGTCTGTTTTCCAGGGGCTCGGTCATTGTCTGTCTGTCTGTCTGTCCCTTTAGACCCACCAAGACATCCTACCTCCAGGACAGAAGAACCTGGTGTCTGATGAAATTCATGAACGAAAACAAGACGCGTTGGTAGGAAACCATCTGCGTCCACCAGCCTTGAAGCAGAGGCATTCATTCGCAATGACTATTGGACGCTGCTTTACCTCTCGCTTGGTTGAGGGCAGTCGAGAGAAAAGACAGCTGATCGAAAGATGACAGGTGTCAGCTTCACGCACCTATGCGCAGGTGTGAGTGGAACCTAACCTCTCGATCAGCACCCAGCCTAATGACCTCCTCTTGGGGGTGGGGAAGGAAGGGACATTGTGGGGATTACTCTCTCTTGTTCTTGTGCTTCTGGCTTGACTGGGCCCCAAGTCTCACATCGAAGGCTGGCAGTCCACGTGGCCTGGCGAGCTTGGCAGTCCACGTGGCCCGCCGTGTTCCTGTGGATCTCGGACCCATGTGACTCTGCGTCCACCAACCTGTGATCTCCCAGCTTCTCCCTCCACC
>NW_022103951.1:19868412-19871932 GCF_000313985.2 Echinops telfairi
CCTGTGGATCTCGGACCCATGTGACTCTGCGTCCACCAACCTGTGATCTCCCAGCTTCTCCCTCCACCTGCCTGCTTCATCGGCCCCTTGTACCGTAAGACCCTCACAATAATGTGACCCCTGGCCCCCTTTATTATTTCTTCCCTGGGAGGTCCGGCTAAGCATCGCGAGTGCCCAGCACCCTAGAGTCGGCTGCGGGGAGTCCCTTCGATGGCCTCCCCGCCCGAGAGAGTGTTGCCAGCACCAGAAGACTAGCAGGAGGGGCTTCAGCAGTTCAAAGCCTCCGGCTGCTCCTCACGAGCAAGAGGCAGCGGCCTCCCCCTTCTGTAAAGAGTCACCGTCTTGGGAAGGCTCAGGGCAGCTCTACCCTGTCCTAGAGGCCACTGTGAGCTGAAATAGACTCAACGGCTGGGGGCCTGGTGCAGACGCTTTGCTCGCGACTACTGAGCCCAGGCCTGGGGGTCCAGGCACCCTGTCTTGGGAGATGTGCGGCCACGGCGCTCCTGAGATGCAAGGGCGGGGAGACTTCAGAAGACCAGGGGAGCTCGGGGATGGAGGAGACCAACGGAGGGAGGTCCTAGTGGCCCTTGATCATTTCCCAGGTGTTTCGGAGACAGTGACCGTGTGTGACCGTGTGTGTGGATGTGTGGTGTGTGAGAGAGTGGGTGTACATTCATGGTGTGTACTTGAATGTGTTTGAGTGGGTGTATTTGCACGAGAGTATCATGCAAATGTGCATATGATATATGAGCCTGTCTGTGAATGTGTACGTATATATGCATGGGTGTAAGCAAGTAGGTGAATGCCTGGAATATGTATAATCATATGTGTGAGTATATGATGAGAGCATTACATATGTGTGTATGTGAATGTTTGTGCACAGGCATGCCTGCGTGTCTGTAGGTGTGTGTACGTGTGTGTGGCTGTGTTTGCATGTAGATGTGGATGAGTGTGTATGTTTATGTACAGGCAAATAAGTATAGGCAAATACAAGGGAGTCCCCCCCAAAAAAAACCCAGAATTGCAGTGGATGGAGCAAACCAGAGCTCTTATAGGACGCATTTTTCACGCTAGGCGAGCACTGATCCAGTAATTCGCTCTTACTTAGTGCATCCAGTGGCATCACTTGGGAAGGTTCTCTCAGGTCACAGTGAATCTTTTCATAAAAGCTGTTTCACTCAAACTTCTTTTTTTGTAATGACCGATTTAAGAGAAGAGTGTGCGGGCTCTGAAATTTTGAACAAAGCTGACGAGGAAAATCAAGTGCACGAGTGGGTTTCTCGTTTCCCAAAAAAGTGAAATGTCGATTGATGACAGACCTCGTTCTGGACATCCGTCAACTTTCGGACAGAGGAAAATGCCAGAGCACAGTGCATCTGGAGTCCGTTCTACCAGGACAGACTGTCAATCATGCTTTCTACTTAGAGGTTCTGAAAAGATTGCAGATCAGTGTGTGACAAAATGCCTGATTTGTGGCAGACGGGGGACTGGTTTTGCCACAACAATGTGCCTGCTCACGAAGCCATCTCAGTGTGCCAGTTTGGGGCAAAAAAAAAGCCTGCCTCTCTTGCCCCACACACCTTACTCACCTGACCTCGCTCCATGCAACTGATTTTTATATCTGCAAATGAGGAGGGGCATGAAAGGACAGTGATTTGACGATGTAGAAGAGGTGAAGAAAACCGAGGGTGGTGCTGTCAGCCTTCCACACAGATGAGTTTGAAAAATGTTTCCAAAAGTGGAATCACAGATTTCACACATGAACTAAGTGTCATGGAGAGTACTTTGAGGGTGATGAGGTTTTTTTGTGAAAAAAATTAAGTACATAGCTTTGAAAGACAATCTGTTTTGAGGGGGTGTACCCCCACGTAAATTAATTTGTGTATATGAGTATGCATGAGTGTGCAGGTGTGTATAGGTGAATGGGTATGTGTGAGTATGTACGAATATCTGTGGTATGGGTATGTGCATGTGTGAGTGTGTGTGAATGTTTATGTATAGTATACATGAGTGTGTGTGTGTGTGTGCATGTGTGAATGGGTATAAGCATGTGTGAGTGTGTGCGGTATGTGCATGGGTATGTGTGAATGTTTATGTATCGTATACATGAGTGTGTATGCATGCATGTGTGAATGGGTATGAGTGTGTACGCATGTGTATACGTGTGAATGGGTATGTACATGTGTATTCATGTATGTGTGAATGGGTATGTGGCATGTGTGTGGCATGTGTATGTGCATGTCTATGTATGTGTGAGTGTGTGTACATATGTGAATGGGAATGTACATGTGCGTGTGTGCAGTATGTGTATGTGCATGTCTGAGTAAGTGTGACTGTGTCTCCATGTTTGTGTAGATATGTACAAGTGTGTTCGTGAGCATGTGTGTCCATGTGGGAGTGCATGTGAGAGAGAGAGAGTGAATACTGCTTGTCCTTGGCAGTGACATGGAGCAACAGGGAGAGCTTTGGGTCTCCTGAGCGCAGCGCACACAGGCTCAGAGAGCCACTGCGGAGAGAGGCCGTGCTGGAGAGAGGCCGCGGGAGAGGGGCCGTGCTGGAGGGACAAAGACGTGGCCGAGGACAATGATGGGCAGATACCCTGGGTGAGGGGTCAGTCCAGAGGGCTGAGCGTCGGCCAACGGGATGTGCGCAGAGACAAGAGCTACTCGCAGGTGTGGCTTAGACAAGTCTCCCCGGCCTGTCCTCGAAGCTCTTTGTGTTTCTGGCTGGTGGAGTGCACACCGTTCCCAAGGACCAATCCTGCTGCCGTCTCTGGACATCTGCAGATGGAGAGGGCTTGCTGTGTTGACTTGTCCACTGGGCCAATACCATCATAAACACAACACAACACAACAACGACAACCCCGTTGTCACCGAGTCAATTCAAACTGTCCCAGAGAACTGAGCTCCGGGGGGTGGTCTCGGCTGCCATTGCTATGGGCCCCTCCCCACAGTGAGAGGGAGCCACTGACCTTTTGAATAGCAGCCAGGAGCAAAGCATGGGTCATGCAAGGATCGTCACTGCCACTATCGGTGGTCGTTACGCCATCTGCTGTCAACCTGAGGACTCAGAGGGAAGGGGTGGAGTGTAGCCTGTCAACCAGGTCATAGTTTGATGACCTCATTTGGGGGCAGCTCGCTGGAGGCAGGATCCAGGCTCACTCCCTCGGAGACTCTCGACCGACAAGGCTCACTCGCTGGGAGACATTGCAGCCGGCAAGACACATGGAGCTGCAGAAGCCCTGTGGACACCCCGGCCAGCAGCCGGAGAAGTCACTGGACGCCCCGGCCAGAGCTGAGATGCCTACACCACCACTGGACCCACTGGACTTCCCACCCACTGGCCTGCGGTCTTCCTGTATTCGGCGTCCTTGTTGCGTGAGTCTGAAGAGGAATTTATAGACTGGCACTGGACATATGGGCTAAGATCAGAGTGGACTCTGAGTCCCGGTACAATTGCTCTTGTCTATACAGCTGTTTCTTATAGACATACGAGTGTCCATGAATTTGTGTGTCTGGT
>NW_022103951.1:19872032-19875862 GCF_000313985.2 Echinops telfairi
AGAGTGGACTCTGAGTCCCGGTACAATTGCTCTTGTCTATACAGCTGTTTCTTATAGACATACGAGTGTCCATGAATTTGTGTGTCTGGTCCACCCAGACTCACCCGCTATCCAATCAATAAATCAATAAACCCTGCTGGGTGTGACTCTTCCCACCTGCAGAGTCTCTTTGTTACACGAGCTGACAGTTGTCACCAGGACAAAAGGCATGACTGCAGAGCACCAGGTGTTTGTCTGGCACCTTGCGTGGCCCCGCGTGACTGACACAGGACACGTGCGGAGACTTGAGGCGAGAAGGCGCTGGGTGAGTTTAATGGGAGAACCCAAGGCTGGCCTCCTAGGAATTGTGCATGGCTAGGCATTGAAGTGAACAGTAGGCACAGCGATGGCATGTGGGGAAGCAGGCTCACGGCAGCAGAGACCAGGGACAGACGAGGACGTGGTACGATGTTCACAGAGACACCAGCAAGGAGACAGTGGCCCGTCTCCAACAGAGGACTGAAAACAGACAGAAAGCAAAGCGAGTTGCCTCGAGTGGACTCTGAGTCCCGGTACGTGGCGACCTCACATGCATCAGAGGGGAGCTTTGCTCCGTGGTCTTTCCATGGCTGATTGCTCCGACCTCCGTGGCCAAGTCTCTCCAGAGGCACCTTCGGGTGGGTTCGAACCACCAGCCTCTCATTTAGTAGTTGAGTGTTTAGTTATTTGTGCTACCTAGGGACTCAGGCATGAACTAACGGGTGACTGGCTTTCAGAGGGACCCGTGAGGTTGGCGAGGCAGACGTCCTGCTGATGGACCATCGACAGTGGACGCCCGCCCTTGACTGGTCTCAAGAGGAGCACGAGAGGAAGCAGAGGTAGGGCAAGAAAACGTACGAGTTCACGAGTGAAACTTTTAATGGTTGGAAAGTCTGTGAGTCTTTTGTCTTTCAAGGGCTGGCTGTCGTCAAGAAAATGGGATCTAGATCCCCTACCCCAACGTCCTTCGTGATGCACATGTAAAACAGAACTGTCGTTTGAAAAGTCAGGATTTTGTTAAGTGCACTGCAGCAGTGTGGGTTCTAAGATGCACGGATTGACCACGGTGGGAAGTGGAACTAAACATGTCTCCTAGTGCCGTAGTGCCTTCGGGAAAGTTTTACCTCGCGTATGATTCACAGAAACATGGACTAATTGACGTTGGCAACTTTCATTTAGGATGTTTACAACTTTACAAGAAATACCACCGGAGGGTTCTTCTATGGAGCTGGGAACCTTGCTGTCAAAGGGGAGGTCAACCAAGCTGATGGCTGAGGGAGCCCTGATTGAATATTCCCTTCCAGACAAGAGTTGAGTTTCCTTGCATTTGGGGGCTGCGGTTCAGTTTACGTGCGTGCCTGTAGGAAGACTAAGGTCACACAGTCTCGGGGCCCCACCGGCTCTACCTGACCAGCAAGCCTGGTCTCTGATGATTCTGAATTGTGCTCCACATTCTTCTCCCACTCTATTCAAGATCTTCTCAGCGATCTCCCCAAACAGTCAGTGGGGATCGCCGGGCTCCATCTAGGACTTCTGGCCACAGGGTTTGGGAGGGACCATGGGTCCATTCTTGTCCTTTCACGTATGTGAGGTCACACAAATCAGACCTTCTGTAAGTGACTTACTCCACTCAGCATAATGTCTTCCAGCTCCAGCCACAGTCCCGGAAACCCACCGAGGCAGCACTGCTCTGTCTCACGGGGCTGCCGTGAGTCAGAATGAAAGGGGACCCACACCAGTGCAGCAGCACCGACCCCGAATTTCCTGCTGGGTTTGGGGAACCCCTTGTTAAAACGGTGATTGTCTTCAGGGTTCACTCAGGGAAGCCACCCACCGTGGAAATCACAAAGCAGCGTTCATCTGCATAACAGCGTGCTCTAAGCACCTGTAGGAACGTTTATTCCATCCCGACCTGTAAATAATTAGAACTAGGCTTCTCACATTTATTGGTTCGTTTCATAAACCTCGTTAAGCTTTTCAGCAGGCACCACCGTCAGGGAGAGGGATGACCATGTCCAGGGTGGACATTTCACGAGGAGGAAGTAGACCAACAACCAACATCTCCCCTCCCCCCACGGCACACACACACACACAAACGCGGTAAACACACTGCAGTCATCCATATGCGATGACTATGTGTAAAGCTGAATGCAACGATTTCAGCGACGATGCGTGAGTCGCGAATTCAAGGATGTAGGTTTCACGCTGGAAGAAGCCGCCTTCCGAAACACTTCACATCGTAAACATGAATAAGGAGACAAATAGTAAATACTTTTTTAAAAATTGGCACCTTTTCCAAACCAAACTCACTGCCAGGGGGTCAGCATCACCTGACAGCCACCCGCAGGACAGGGTAGACCTGCCCCTGTGGGCTCTGAGACTGTCATCCTTCCCGGGAGCGGACAGCCTCGTCTCGCTCCTGTGGAGTGGCTGGTGGTTCCAAACTGCTGACCTTGTGCCAGCAGCCAGCCGCGTGGCCACGACGACACCACCAGGTTCCTTTTCCCTTTCCAGAGAAGTCTAAAGAGAACACAAAAGAAACAAAATTAAATCTAAACGTAAACTGGAAGAAGAAAATCCCAGACAGGGATTTTACTGCAAACGCCTCTTAGTCTTGAGTTCGTTCCGTTTAGACACAAGACACAGTCTCCTTGGGACTCGGCGCGGGAGGGCTGGTTGACTGGGAGCAGGTGTGTGTACAGGTTTGCGACACGGAACGGGATGACCTTGAGACCTCCCTGGATGATTGACCACGACAGAGAAGTCCGTTCCAGGCATCGAACGCCCACTCCCATCAAGTCTATGTGGACTCACAGCAACTGGGCGAGACAGAGCACACTCACCCCTGGGGGACCTGAGACTCACTCTTTACAAGATTAGGAAGCTCCACCTCTCCCCCGTGGAGTGGCTGGGGTTTAACCTGCTCTCTTTGAGGTCAGCTGCTGGGAACCCCCGGCACCACCTTCCTTCTGTCGTTTGTAGGGTTACCAGCTGGAGGACCCCTAACAGTGACCGATTATGGACCTGTCATCAGGTCAGGAGAGACCCCACCCTGGAGAAGGTCTTCATGTTTGGTCAAGTGGAGGGACAGTCAAAGGAGGTGGATGGGCACGGGGTCCACAACCGTGGGACAATGGTGGCTCAGGCACTAGAACCGTGGGGAGGAAGGCGCGGGCCGGGCAGGGTTTCCTTCTGTGGGGCAGTGGGCTAGAACGGACGCAGTGATAGCTCCCAGCAACAACAACACCGCCCATGTCACAGGTGATGGAGAGAGCAAGATGGCGAGCAGTCACAGACGCCCAGCAATGCAGAGACATGCCGCCAGGGTGGTCTTACTACAACCCCTTGGAGGAAACCCTCCAGGCCCGCCCGCTGCTCCACCTCCCTCCCTCTCCTCCCTCCTTCCCCCCAGGCCTCACCTAGAGTCCCCGCAGCCCCGTGGGTCATGGGCGAAGAACTCCACTTTGGCTGCAGACAACCAGGCAGTGGGTCATGGGTGGGGCAGCTAACCACAACGTCAGCAGTTCGAGACAACCAGCCCGCTGTCACTCAGCCTCAGTGCAGCCTGGCACAAACGAGCCCCCTGCACTTGGGAAGCTGAAAGGAATGGCAATGCACAAGCGTGCCTGAAACGTGTCTTCCTCGGACAAGTTCTCTGCAGCGAGCAGAAGAAAGTCCGATCCAGCCAATACCCAGGGCAGGTTGGGGATCTATTCCAAGTTGCCGTGACCCCACATCGTCAGGTTTGGCCTTATTTTCATTGGATGCTAAAGGTGATATTATTAATTTATGGGTAAAAACAGATTTTTTTT
>NW_022103951.1:19876756-19878535 GCF_000313985.2 Echinops telfairi
GTCTGCATGAGTAGAACATGCTCCCTGTGGGTGAAGATCGAACTGCTCGTAAAGGTTTCTGCGACTGTAAGTCAGGGGTTCTCAACCTTCCTCATGCCGTGACCCTTTCACACATTTCCTCACATGGTGGTGACCCCCACCCCTAAAATTGTGTCTGTTGCTATTTCATCACTATCATTTGCTCCTGTCAGGGCTCGTCATATAAATATCACATATGCAGGCTGTGTTTTCATCACACGCCGTGAACATGACTAAAGCATGGTGATTCCTCACAAACCACACGTAACGATATCTTGTGAAATGTTTATTTCTACTGACAAAGAAATGAACTTTGTCTTGAAGCCTGATGCAGCCTGAGTAACAGCCTTCACGCCGGGGCGTGGTAGGTGGGCGTATCTGCAGACAGGTGGACCCACCTGGAGGCGGAGAGAAGAGAGGGTCTGGGTTCCTAAGACCATCGTAAAATGTTTCGGGTGGTCTTAGGTGGCCCCTGTGAAAGGGTCGGTCCACCCCCAGAGGGGTGGAGACCCCACGTTGAGACCTGCTGCTGTCCATGGTGAGAGGAGCAGACTGCCTCATCCTTCTCCTGCCCAGTTGCTGGGGGATGGACCCCCGCTTATCACCAGCGACTTCTGCTTTGTTTCCTCCCAAAGCTCCGCCCCAGAGCTCTCAACAATTCCCCACTCCAACCCCACGTGCACCATCCGGTGCAGGCCTCCTCCTCGCGCAGCGAGCTCTGTCCCTGCCGTCCTGGCCAGAGAGGAGCTGCCTCCCAGGAAGCCACGGTGGACAGACTGACCTCTGGACTCTCCCACTTGACAGTCAACACTCCTCATTACCATCGCTCTCATCACCTGCTCCAAAGAAGTGATTCCTTGGTCCAGGTGTGTCCTGGGCAGATGATCCCGGAAGCTGGGATATCCAAGGCAAAGCTTGGCTTCCTGATTGGAGGAGGGCCCAGCAACAGCCGTCCGTAGGCAGAGGACATGACCTCGCGTGCTGACCGTGAGGAGGGTTTGAAGCCCTGGCTGATGAAGAGGAAGGATGGCAGCCGTCCATGTGGAGCGCACGTCAACGTGAAACAAAAAATCCGCACAGTCGGACTGTGGGCAAGCTCACGATCCAAGAACACGCTCCACCTCGCGCAGGATCTCCTTGTCCTTCGAGCCGTGGTCCGTACCCACGGCGGCAGCCGCTCACCAGCCAAATGACGTGCAACCTGGGACAGAGCTGCTGCACAAGGGATGCAACTGTTCTCAACGAGCGAAGAGCTCACCGAAGGGCTACCATGGACCCGGCCCAGGTCATCGTGTTTGCGATCACCTCAGATGCACGCAAACGCCGGGGCATGCACCAGGATGACCGGAGAAGAACCGGGGCATCTCCCGGGGTGGCTGAACAGTATTGAGAGAGCCAGGGACGGTCAGAGGCATGAATGAATCTGTTTGGGGAAAAGGGCGGGCAGAATGCCCCGAGACCCACCGCGATGCGGGCCCCGGTCTCCCGGACATGAGACGCCGTGTCAGGAGGGACCTGTCCCCGGAGAACGGCATCATGCTTGCTGAAGTCAAGGACCCTCCAAAGCACAAAGGGCGAGACTCCAGGAGGGACTGACATCGTAGCTCCAACCACGGGCTCCAACTAGAAATGCCTGAGGATACGGCAGGCGGGCGCAGGCCTGGCCTCACTCTGCTGCACGTACCGCGGCGGTGCACAGGGACCGAGTAGACGCTCCGTTCTGCGTGTGTCATGATTTCACTCTGCTGCACGTACCGCGGC
>NW_022103951.1:19878648-19880637 GCF_000313985.2 Echinops telfairi
TCATGATTTCACTCTGCTGCACGTACCGCGGCGGTGCACAGGGACCGAGTAGACGCTCCGTTCTGCGTGTGTCATGATTTCACTCTGCTGCACGTGACGCCGTGATGCACACGGACGGGCTTGATGGCACCCGGCAGCCATCGCCCATGTGGGAAAGGTCATTGCCGAGACACGAAACTTCCATGTTATAGTTGAGCACCACTGGGACTCAGCAGACACCACGCTGGCGTGAAAAGTCATCTCTACTTCCTGCTACCAGCTTGATTTGGAAATGACATTTTCGGGCTCCCGGGCAGAGCCAGGCTTCTTTCCGAGCCAGTGATTTCTCATGGATGCTCTTCAACGCCTCCATCCCGGACGCTCAGAGGAAGCGTGACTTTCTAGGAAGCTCCCAGCCCACGGAAAGCAATGACACCCCTTTGCAAGAAGAAATGCCTGGCTTTCACTTTCACGTTTAGACGGTTGACACTTGGGGCACACGGTTTGGGGAATGTGAGCCAGTGCGTTACACATCATCTTCTGGAGAAGAAACAGCATTTCCATGTAAATTTAGCTTCCCAGACCCCGGTGTCCTTTTTAGAGTTTGCAAAAAAGCAAGAGAGTTTCTGTTTTTAATTCCTCTCCAGGCAGTCTCTCTTCTGCTCTCCTCGCCCCGGTGTTGACGGTCTCTGGGCCTTAAGCTGAGGCTCTGGGTTGGCCATCTGCAACCTATTACTGGTGGGATTTTGCATCGCAGAATAAGGGCAATTATCTAGTTAAAAGGGAAAATAAAGTTTGGCTCCAGTTATCAAGCCGATTGCTTTGCTTGCAAGGGGAGCCCTGACTGGCTTGCCAATGCCCACGACAGATAAACTTCAGAAGGGGATCTGGTATCAGGAAGGTGCTGGGTCTTCTGCCGGCTGATGCTGCTGGCTTACAGCACTGGGAATGAGGGCAAGGGCCTGGCACCCCACAGGGGCTGCTGGACCCTGCTCTGACCTGTGGACGCAAAACCCAAGCCAGGCTGTTGGCTCAAGCCCAGCTCACGGCGGCCCCGTGCATCAGACAAGCGCTGTGTCCAGAGGGCTCTTGCTGGCTGGTTTCCTGGGAGCAGGTCAGCAGGCCTTTCTTCCCCGGCACCTGTGGGTGGACCTGAACCTTGAGCCTTTCAGCTGCAGCCCCCAGGACCTAGAAGGCACACTTCATGTCAGCTGTTTCAGAGACCCTCTTCCCAGATTTACAATCACATTTCCTAGAAGGATGGGAAGCTTTACAGGAAAACAATTACAAATGGATATACAATATTATTAATGTTGATAATGTTTCATATTTAGATATTATTTTATATTAAATACATATTGGTAGTTGATTTCCCATAAAATTCATGTATGTTTGCATATATACTATATATTACAAATGCATTTTAATTATTGTCTTATATAGATTCATATATATGTAGGATATACAGGGAAGCTGTTTTCATATCATACACACACACACACACACACATATATATATATATATAGAGAGAGCTGATCATAAATTACTTTCTCAAAATCTCAACCTCACAGCCATCCAGTCAATGCTGACTCACAGTGACCCCACAGGACAGGGTACTAGTGCCCCTGTGGGCTTCCAAGCCTGTACCTCTTTATGGGAGTAGGAAGCCTCATGTTTCTCCCAAAGAGCGGCTGGCAGTTTCGAACTGCAGACCTTGAGAGCAGCCCAACACCTACGCGCTGTGCCACTAAGGCTCCGTGAGAATTTCACCCTCTTGGCTGGGGCCGCTGGTGGGCATAGCGGCAGCTCAGATGGCGTGTTCTCAGCACCTGGGTCTGGAACCTGCCTATGAACAGGACAGCGTCACCGTCTCCATGCGAGGGCGGGCGACCCGCGGGCTGCCCGCTGAGGCCGCAGAGAGGACCGTGGAGAAGTGACCACAGGGAGGGAGGGCAGAGGGTGCAGCTGCTACCCTCATCCCCAGCAGCCTGCCTCTCAGGGGAGCCCGGC
>NW_022103951.1:19880901-19885868 GCF_000313985.2 Echinops telfairi
ACTGTCATTTTGCTACTGTGATGATTCGGGAACCCCCTGTGAAAGGGCCATTCGACCCCCAAAGGGGTTGCGACCCACAGGTTGAGAACCGCTGGACCAAAGGGGCCAATCAACCCAGGGCGCCCCGTGGAGCCGATTTACACTGGGACGGCCCAGCCCGGCTGTGAGTGGGAAAGAACCGGACAGCAGGCGCTGCTGCTGCTGCGGGGGAGGGGGGGGTGTTTAACCCCCAGTACCCTGTGTCCATCACAGCGCTGGCATCATTTGGACCCACTCCTGCCACCAGTGCTCCCTTGGGCGACGGAGCAATTGGGAAAGCACCCTTCCGTCTTGTTTTCTCTTCCTGTTGCAGCTAGCAGGGCCCGAGTGGTGGCGTGGCTACGAGGTGGGCAGTGGTCCGTCAGGCCCACCGTTGGGAAACACCAGCCTCGGTCACTCACAGGGACAGCTCTTCCCTGTCCTGCAGGGTCGCTGGCAGTCGGCAGTGAGTTCGGCTTCTTGGGGTGATTTAGTGAGACGCTAATTTTTTCTAAAGGTCTCGGTAAGCTCCATGTCGAGAGGGCCACCGTGGGAGGCAGGGTTGTCTGGAGAAACAAAACCAGCACTGCTGGTGTGATATGGAACTCACAAGAGGACAGCTGGATGCAGCAAGAAGCAATGCAACAGCCAATGGGTCCAGACAGCAGGACAGAGGGTTCAGTTCAACTCACCTTCGTGGAACAGTTAATAGACTTGAAGTCCTTCAACACACGTGGGCTGCTGGGTCCAAGGTCAAGGAAGCAGGGAGCAGAGTCCTCCCTCAGGCAAGGCAAGCCCTCTGCCCACAGGCAGCAGGCAGAAAGTGGGGTGGATAGGGAGCTTAGTGAGCAGGCCCAGAGGGGCCATCAGATGCAAGCAATGCAAGGCGGAAGGATCCACCAGCCTCAAGCTCAAGGGATGTGGTGACAGATGGAGGCTTTGAAGGAGCCTCAAGCTCTAGTGATGTGCTCCACGGGTTGGCCTGGCCCACAGGGAGTGCAGCTCACAGGTTGAGGCAGAGAACCCGCTAAAGCCGCAGCAGGTTCCAGCATACTCTGACCACCGGAGAGCAAGAGAGAGGGGGGCGGGCCTGGCAGAGCCACGGATCTCTGCCCTCCAATCAGACTGCGAGCCGATGAACCCCACGTGTTCCTATTGGTCAGGTTGGCACCATAAACTTATCACAGCCACCAAGAATTGGGAATGAGTTTTCCACTGGACCACCCCAGACCCAGCCACAGCCACTGCTGCCGAGATGGTGCGAACTGGGAGCAGGCCGTGGGAGAGAGGAGCGTGGCCCCACAGGGTTCTCGAGACTGCGGCTCTCTACACAAGCAGACCGCCGTCTGCCACTTCTTCCTGCCCTGCAGCAAGCGGCCAGCGGTCGCAAACATCCCTCCTCTCCGTGAGCGACTCGCGCTTAACCACGGTGCCACTTGGGCTCCTCGCACTTGGTCATCAAACCCACTGCTTCCGAGTCGGCCCCAGCTCGTAGCACCCCCATGGCCCGTGTGAATCACATCTTTCTTCTTTACAGCACCTGGTGGTTTTGAACTGCCAAGCGTGAGGTTAGCAGCCCCACAGGCCACCCTCGGGGCCCCCAGGGTCCTAGGAACTTGAAAATTAAGTCTGCACAATGTCCAACATTCCCACGGGCTTGATCCCTGCTGGAAAACTTGTGGCTGAAAAACGCCATGTCATTTGGGGAGACCTTTAGGCAAGCCAGTGCTGTCCCTCAGGGACACTTGGCAGGTCTCCCCGTAGCCACCAGTGGGGACGGTGGCCGGGTCACGCAGAGCAGCTGTCTGCAGGGTGTTTGTGCTCTGTGGAGCACATTCCAGATGCAGGTCCCCTCTGCTGTGTTGACTGTTCGACTGATCACAAGAAAGGCCTCTTGGGGCCCAGCCTCCAAGTCTCTGCTTTGCAAACAAGCCCAAGAAGGTTGGCAAATTCCACAGGAAACATTCATTTACAAGAATAGCACGTTTAAAATATCTTGAAGATACATGGTGACGATTCATAACACACATTCCTTGCGACTCACCCGGGACCCTTCAGACAGGGCAGAGCTGCCCCTGTGGGCTCCCGACGGTGACGCTTGACTGGAGAGCCCGGTCTTGCTCCTGCGGAGCGGCGGGTGGTTTCGAACGGCTGACCTTGCAGATTGCAGCTGGACTCGTAACCACTAGCCCCCGGGGCTCCTTCTCCTGATGTTCCTCGCAGCCTTCATTGCACGGCAAGCTCCAGGAAAGAGCTGCCGAAACCCAGCTCCGAAGTGCATCCTCGAAGCAGACCCGTCATCCCAGAGCGCGGCGCAGGGGGACGGGCAGAGAGGGCAGTTTTCCAACAACGTTGGGAGCCCCCTCAAAATGCCAGCGCCAGAGGATGAGACCGGGCCTCCCTGAAAAACCTACGGGTGCTTCCACTGTGAACCTTAACGCCCAGATGGATGTTAGAAACCACAGCGGCACCCCCATGGATGAAAAGGTTTTAGAAATCCAGGGTGCAGACCCCTGAACCCCACTGAGCGAGGCTGTGGACCTTGCTCCCCGGGGACGACCTTGATCTTCCATCGACAGGGCGGAGGGTGACTATCACCGACATGAAAACGCTGAGCCCCAAAGATGCTCGGTGCCAGCGAGTCGATTCCAAGTCGCAGGGGCCCGGTGGTCACCAGAAGGAGGCAGGCCCAGACCCATCGCGCTGCTCATGCGGGGACGAGCCGCTGGGCCGGCAGTCTCCTGGAGGGTCTTCATTCTCCGCCCAGCTCCTGCACTTCAGCAAGCACACCGTCTGCTCCCAGGGACTGGTCTCTCCAACAAAGGGGTGCTCCTGATGCGTGCGGCGGCACAGACTCTGCTTCCCCACAGACTGACGGAGGAACCCGCCCTCGCCCATGCGGGCGCAGCGCCATCTGGACAACCCTGCAGCTCTCCGAGCCCCGGTGTGCCTTGCGTATTGCGTGAGGGGGTGGGGGGTGTCCCCAGACAGCAGAGGTATCATTCTCGCCGCTGACAAATTCCGGGTGACCCAGATTCAATCATGTCGCACTGAGTGAGTTGCATGCACGCTCTCAATTGGGGGTCAGGTAGAGCCCACACATCTTGCGGTGGCCGCTGTTGTGTGCGGTGGAGTTGGTTCAGCTCAAAGCGAGCCCAGGCTCACTCTGGTTCCAGCTGCCGTGGAAGAGGCATTCGCCTGCAGGTCTTGTCTGTTGTCTCTTTGATTTACGCTGCAACTAGACAACCAACCGCCCCCCGGACCCAGTCGGTGAGGGGAGGCTGGTCCCCCACAGAAGAAAAACCAAAAAGGGGGTCTGGGGGAGTGCCCTCAGGGGACGCGGTGGTGATTGTACAATCGCCCCTTGAAACGTTTGAGCGAGCGACCCAACAATTCAGTTCTATGATATGGAAATCCGGTGCCAATGAAACTGCTGGGAAAAAAACACACCTTTAAATGAATAAATAAATACATGGCTTAAAAGACAAACAGCGACCCTCCAGCAGAATGCAGCTGACAACGTCCCACTGGATCGCCAAGGCTGTCAGGCTCGCACAAACACACCTCCCGGGGATTTTCCAAAGGAGCGACCAGGGGGTTCAAACTCCCAACCTCGTAGGCCACCAGGGCTGCTTGGACAGCCGGCAGAGCCTCCACGGAGCAGGGGCACCGTCCTGACTGGGCCCCCTCTCCTTGATCCCTGAGCACCCAAAGACAACGCCAGGGAGACGCGAGATCTGCCAAGCTGGCTCTCCCAGAGCGGTGGATGGACAGGCCAGAGGGGCTGGGGCCATATAGGATGTCCACGATGTGATAACAAGACAAAACAAAGAACAGTTACAGAGTAGAATGAGGAGTTCATCCTTCATCCCTGAGGATCGGCATCATGGAGATAAAATTGCAGCAGCAGTCATGGTGGTGTGTCAGGACACAAACTCCCAGCAACCCTGTCGCGTGGGGCAGAACCGGCCCAGTGGGTTTCTGAAGCCGCAACTCTGTTCGGGAGTCAACAGCCTCACTTTCTCCAGCGCAGGGTAACTATGCAAGATAAGACAGTTAGTGGATCCCCCAAGGTTCCATTTCCCGGCTTGATAGCCCTGGGTAGGCTGTGATTCTCCTTGAGCAACATGCACTCCCAGAAATCCACGCGGCTTTTAAACTACACGGTTTTCCAAGAACTGCGGAGAAGAAGCATGTGACGCCGTCATTCTCCTTGACGCTGGAGGGCAAACGGGCTCTACTCTGCTGAGAACGGTGCTGTAGTAGTCAGGCTCATGAAACTCAACGTTCAGAGCTCCTCAGAAGTATGCTGTAAGTACAGTCACAGCGGAGATGAAATTATAAGTCTTTAAAGATGACTAACTCCACATTTCGAATTGCAAGGAGAAACGTCATTTTTCCCTGCAGCAGAATAAACATCCCTCTCAGCAGGACGCCATCCCATAAACACCCGGAGCTGCACAGAACGCCCCCCGCAGGCTGCAACGGAGGAAGTCCCACAGCAGCTGCGAGAGCGTCCGCGGTACGTAAACGGAAGGTCTCCCTCCCCGTGCGATTCAAGGGAGCACTGTTGTGTTCTGGGCCCCTGAGGGCAGTGTCCGGATGGGCATTTCTCACAAGGGACTTTGGTTTTAAATGTTAATATTCAATTTATTGTGGCTACAAATTCAAAACCTGGGCTCCCCGCCAGCTTTATAACTCCAGGTAGGTATAACAGCCATTTTATTGACAACTCCAGCCAGTTTTACAATTTCCCTGGGAAGTGATTTCTGAATCATGCCTGTGCTGACGGAGGTCACCATCTCATCTGCATTCAACACTCTAAGCCTCGCTTGCCAATTTATGACGTTGAATTTTCTGCAGCGTTCTGACGGCCAATGAAACTTACCCATGAGCTGAAATCACCCTTGTCGATGAAGCAATGTGCCATCGTATGTAGGCGAACGCGC
>NW_022103951.1:19886199-19888283 GCF_000313985.2 Echinops telfairi
GCGGGGGCTTGAACCGGCACCCTCTGGGTTAGTGGTTGAGTGCAGACAGCTTGCGGTCCCCTGAAGACCCAGGCCCGGCTGTTGGTTTCTCAGCTGTGGTTAGAAGATGTGAGATTCCGGGAGCAGGGACGAAGGGTACTCTTTTGGCAGGCGGCAGCAACTGGACCTTGGTCCCAATTTTCACCACACACTGCCAGGAGCTGGAGGAGCCATGTGGAGGCCCACGCCAGTGCTGAGATGCTTCCACTGCCACAGGCTGACCGTGGAATTCTACTCTATCCTCACGGGCTGACCGTGGAGTTCTCCTCTGTCCACACAGGCTGACCGCGGAGTTCTCCTCTCTGCTCATGGGCTGACTGGGCTGAGAATGGTTGAGAAAAGCCTTTGAAGTAGCTGTTCTATGCGCATGAACTGTGAAAGCTTCATCTCTCACCAAATGTTTACACGCATTAGAAGGTATATGATTTTTTAAAAGACTCCCATGACTGGACCCAGATAACCTCACAAGGAAAGACAGACTTCATCAAGGGTCTTATCTTGCTTGGACGCAGCACTTGTGCTCATGGAAGCAGTGGTACCAAGACATCAAAGGGCAGATTGGAGTGGCCAGGTTTGCTGCACAAGACCTACCTCTTTCCATTGTTGACCATGGACACCCCTGGAGCACTGGGCTCTGCTTGACCCACAAGGACGGCCCTGGAGCACCGGGCTGTGCCTGGTCCAAGCCGTGGGGCTTTCATGGACGCCTGAGAGCAGGATGTAGAACCAGGAAGACCGAAGAAGAATCCGCGTGTCTGACCGGGGGGTGCTGGCGAAAGATCTCGAAATGACGGTGGCCTGCTACAAGAACAAAAACATCTGTCTTGGACGGAGTCCAGTGAGGACGTAGAGATGGCCAGGTGGTGCTTCTGAAGGTCTCTGGGTAGACTAGAACCCGTGAGTGTTGGCTAGCCGCCCGTGTTAACCATGTGCACCACGTAGCCACTGTGTAGGTCAAGAGGGGAGAGCGTTAGTGGGCAGACAGTTCTCTGAAGGTCATGCCAAACCCAAGCACACACGGCCATCTCGATTAGCGTGGGAGGAGGGAAGAGAGAGACGCGGAGAGAGGCAAGGGCAGGCTTGAGGTCAAAGTCCCCCAGCTGGAGACGTGGGACGGACGAGCCAGAGCAAGAGCTGACAAAGAACCCGTGTGTAGGCGACGCCTGGATCGGGACTCCTGCGCTCCGTGTCGGGGGCAGATACGCCAGTCCCTTCACGCAGTGCCCGGAACGGCCACTTCCTCTCCGGACATCCAAGGGTTGGCATGACGTGTGCACGACTCACGGATAGAGATCAAGGGTCTCTGAGGACCAGCCCGGTTCCTGCTACTGCTTGGAGGCCCCGCCCAGGGCCTGCACTCGGAGCACCATGCACGGACCCGGGTGTGCCCATGGGTTTGCTCCTTAGTGTCAAGAACGAGTGTTATGCCCAGACACAAAAGCACCAGGAATGGGCGCCGCTCAGCACCACTCACTCAACGGCAGGTCGCTGGGCTCCTCCAGTCTAAAGGACTGTTTACAGAGCAGCCTTGTCAGGACCCTGCAAAGCCACTCTCTGTCCCCCCTGAAGGGAACAGTACAGCTGCTTTATTGCCCCAGAGACCAGTGAAACCAGACCCCTGCCCCTGAGAGACCCGAGGTCAGGATGTCAGCCCCACCCCAGCTCCCGGTGATCCAGGCCGGAAGCCTGGCCTCTCCCGGCCGCCCTCCTGCTCCTTCTCCGTCCTCGGGAGAAAGCAGCCCCGTGGCCGGCCCGACACGGTGGGTGTGCCTTGATTTCACCGGGGAACTTCTCTACAGAGTCCCCACTGGACTCACGTCGGCTCTGGGGGTCTTTAGGGATCGTGAGCGGCTCTCCGCACCGGCTAAGAGGAAGGTGAGCATACGGGGACTTTGTTCGCATCAGTAAGGCAAGTCTTAAGCGTATACAGGTGTGTTTTCAAGGCTGAAGTACCTGTCTGCATTGATGGAGAAACAGCTGCACAGATGGGTGGGTGGCTAGATAGATAGATAGATAGATAGATAGATAGATAGATAGATAGATAA
>NW_022103951.1:19889649-19891778 GCF_000313985.2 Echinops telfairi
ATGATAGGATTTTTTGTTCTTTGATGCCTGATACCTGATCCCTTGGACACCTCGTGATCACACAGGCTGGCGTGCTTCCTCCATGTGGGCTTTGTTGCTTCTGAGCTAGATGGCTGTTTGTTTACCTTTTCTATGAACTTTTGAAGCCCTTCGTATACCCTAATGAGCATATGCTCTGAGGTACCTCTCTTTATGAATAAAGACATCGTTACACGTCTCTTCATCGGGAGACCAGACCCTGGAGGAGGACACTGCTTGGAAAGTGGACGGGCAGCAAACGAGGAAGAGCAGGACGGGCGTGGTGGCTGCAGCCCGCCCGGCCTCCCGGTCAGAGCCCTGTGCGGAGGGCGGGGGATGCTCTTTGGAACGTAGGGCCCCTGTGAGCAAGAGCCCACCCAACAGCACCCTACGGCCCCACCCGCACCTACAGAGATGCCTCTCCATGGACTTATGTGGCTTCTCACCTGGGCGGAGACGGACATGCACGCAGGCAGGTTCCTCTACGACCATTCCCGGAGGAGGCAGGTGTGAGCCGCAGCACGGGAACTCACACCGCAAGCTGGGGCCCGGCAAACGTGCACAGGCGTGGCCTGCAGAGAGGGCACTTTGAGGATCGTTTGGAAAAGGCGTCCCGCAGGTGAACTGCCGCCTCGAACTACAGCTTGCAGCCAGCAGCTGCGCTGAGGGAGAAGACGAGGCTGCGTCCCCCACGGTCACTACCTCACATGCATCCACAGGACACTTTGTTTTCTCCAGCGGAGGGTTTTCCCCGGTCAGTGGGAGCATCGCTTCTTCCCGCCGTCAGTGTGGGATTAACTCCTGACGGCTGGCCAGGATCACGCTTGCCAAGGCAGTTCCGTGTTCTGGGCGTGGGAGGGGTGTGCGGAATGTAGTTTAGCATTCCCAAAGCCATGACGCGGTGTCTCTAATTTGTTTATTTTTACAAACCGTAATTAAACCGGAGTCCTGCACAAGGACATTACATAATACTTCCCATCTGTTTCTACATTGGATTTCGTAGCAGAAGGGCAAGCGCGGAGAGGCAAAACCAGAGTCAGACCTTTAAGGCACCTCTGTTCTCCCGGGGTGGATCTACGCTTCCGGTCCGTCTGATGTGTCTGTGCAGATAGCGTTTGGGGCCCTGCTGCCTAGACGCATGAATTCGGGCGTTTCTTAAAAACCGGGTGGTCATGGCAACAGTGACCCCACAGTGACCACCCACAGAAACCCCCATGCCTTCAACTTCATTCCATGCGTGGCCACGGGGCTCAACTGACGAGCAGCGATGGCCGCCTAGGAACCCGGAGCGGGCTGTTCTGGCCCGATGTGGCGGCCCTATGAGTTCTGATGACCCTCACAAGAAAAGCCTGGCCCAGCAACTCTCAGCTCATAGGACAAAGGCCAGTCTTCTCTGCCACACGCCACTGGCCCGACGTTGACAAGTGGCTTTGCATTTGATGGGCACAGGCAGACAGTAAGGTAAGTGGGCGTCTCTGTTGGCCCAAACGGAAAGCCCCCTGCCCCAACGTGTCACAGGACAGATCCGCGCTGGGCCCTGTGACATCTTGCTGGTACGTGTAGGTTCACATTGAGCCTGTGGGTCAAGGTCATCGAGCCCCCCACCCCCACCCCCGACGGGACGTCTGTCACCAGCAATCTCGGTTCATGGAAGGATGCAGCATTCCTCAAAAGGAGTGATTCTTCAACACAGGAATGCTGACAACCAGCTGTGCTCCGGTCAATTCCCTCCCAAGTCCAGGGTGTTTGAAGATCCGTAAGCTATTTACAAGTGTAGATTGATTTTGAACATCTGTTCCATGATGTCACCTCCAATGCTCCCTTCCGGGGGCCCTGGTGGCATCACAGTTACACACTGGGCTGCAACGCTCAAGGGCGGCAGTTCGAATCTACCGGCCGCTTCTTCAGAGAAAGACGAGGCTGCTTTCTATTTGAGGTCGTTAGTTTATTGTGCCAACCTGGCCGATAAACACGTGGGGTTAATTGAAGGGTGGAGAGATAAATGTCTTGGTGAGCCTCGCCTTTCTAGTTCTCAGGTCTCTTGCTTTCTGATGGTCGGACCAGGGTGCAGCTGCCTTAGCCAGTTCCCTGCTTCAGCTGGCAAGGCTGAA
>NW_022103951.1:19906552-19907687 GCF_000313985.2 Echinops telfairi
CCTGGTGTCCTCGCTGGGGGGTGACTGGGAGGGAATGGACCGGACGACGGGGGTCTGGGCGGCTGTGTCGGCGCCAGCTCTCGGCCTGTGTCTGTGTCTGAGCCGCGCCCTGCTCCGCCGAGTCCTCTGTGGCTGATTTCTCAAGAGGAGGAGATCGCCGGACCTCTCTTCCCGGAAGCTCTGGGCGGCTCAAACGGCCATCCGTTCAGGTGGCAGCCAGGCTCCCGTTAGCCGCTGGCCCCACGCCGGCGCTCCGTGTCCAGGCTGCTGCCGTCACTCGGTGCTGTGGGGCTGCTTGTCAGCCTGTGGGCTGCAGGAGGCCTGGCGGCGGTGGAGCAGTTGCTGTCACGCTAGGCTGAGAACCACACGCAGGGCAGTTCGAAACCGCCCGCGCCTTTGCCTAGAGAGAGATTAGGCTTTCTTCTCCCATCAAGAGCCGCCGTCTGGGAAACTCACAGGGGCGGGCGTCTGCTCTGTGCTGCAGGGTGGCCTTGAGCAAGAATGCGAGGGGGTTTCAACCCGCCCTCTACACAGCAGGCACCCTGCAGGTGCAGTGGGGGAGGGATTGATTGGCAGCCACCCAAAGGCTCTCGCTTTGCACCCGCCACCCACTCCTCTGGAGAACGAGGAGCTCACGTGCTTCTGCAGGCCCGGGTGCCTGGCACGCCCATGAGCAACATGTGTGGGTGCTCTGTCCTGTACGCGGGAGTCGGCATTACAGGCTGGGAGTCTCCGTGGGAGCAACGGGCAAGTCTTGGTGCTGAGCACCTGCTGACCGGTCTCGGCCCACCGACCAGGGCTCTGTGTGTGTAGCCCTCTCAGCACCTGTAAGTGCTATGCCAATGAGGGTCACTAAGGGTCAGCCCAAAGACACAGAGCCAAGCCACGGCCCTGCCCACGGCACCAAATGTTCAGCCGAGGAAGCAGAGCTGGTGTGAGCACCACCTCTCTGTCTGCACACCCTGCTGTGGAGAGAGCTGACCCCTGCTGGCCTCGCAGATGACTGGTCTTCCTGATGGACCGCTGGGAGCCCGGGGTATCTGGAAAGGGTACCCACCCAGCTGAGCAGAGGCTGGGGCAGCTTGGAGCCCTCAGCGGCTTGGACAGAATGTCCTCCCTTTGCCTGGAAGAGTCC
>NW_022103951.1:19909660-19910907 GCF_000313985.2 Echinops telfairi
TATATATATAATGCTCTTTCTTTGTTTTTTATTTATAAAGCTCTTTCTAATACACACATCCATCTCCCTGGATTTGTTTCTCTGGTCCACCCAGACTAACACACCAGCTCACATCCAGAGGAAGACTTGCCTACCAGCTGCCAAGCACCCCCGACCCCCAGCACTGACTTTCTGGAGGCAGGTCAGCCGAGGATGAGGATCTTCGGGGAAACACACGAGGAATTCCCAGGAAACACGAGGTAGTTTCTACCACTCACCTCTCCACATACCCAGGCATTGACAGAGCGACCGGAAGTACCGGGGCCACACAGGCGGCCGAGGGCGCAGCACCTATAGGCTCAAGTCCCTTTGCACTTGCTCCGTCCGCAGTGGCTGCGTGAGGGAATCCAGGACAAACAGGTGTCGAGGCGCACAAACGGACGTGTGTGTTGGATTTCCGAGCTTGAATGAAGCGGTCTGGGCCTCCTCCTCCCGTGGCATCGTGTGCTCGGCGTTGGGCTGCGAACTGCAAGATCAGCAGTTCCAATCTGCCAGCAGGCCCGATGGAGAAGGAGGAGGGTGTCTACTTTCCATAGAGACGGACCACCTCCCTCCATGTGGGGGCTGAAGCTCCCAATTAGGGGAGACTCACTAGGTGCAGAGGCCCAAACCCCAAACCAAACCACAGTGAGGACTGTTTTCAAATACACCTTCTCCAGGGCCCCCCACCCACCCCCACAATAGCCCTGCATCAAGGGGCAGTCTTAAAGGAGCTACCATGGTAGACAGTCATTCTGTGCCTGGCTGCTTCCCTGTGCCTGGAGGGCATCTGTAGGTAGGGGCCCTCAGGCTCCAGAGCCCACCCACGGTGGAATGTTGCCAGAACAGCTGTTTTCTGACATCTCTTGCTGAAACAGATTAGATCACTAGCCCTGGGGAGGGCTATGGGCTGTTCCTGGCGAACAAGCACCAGGTCAGGATGGTGCCTCACTGCCTGGCTAGTTTATTATGTCGCCGGCTTATGCTGTGGCCCACTGATGGTGCCTGTCAGCTACATGATGGGCATGCCTTACAGGAGATCTGTAGGCCCCCTTACAGGCCCCACTGGGAAACACATCCTCTCTCTCAGTGCAGACATGGGACGAGGAGCCCCTGCACCCTGCTGTCTGTGTGTCGCCTTTTGCACAATCCCAAAGTTGCTCCTGAGGACCCGTCCCAGTGTTGGGGACCCCTGCCCCCCAACACACACTCACTGCCAAGTCTATGCT
>NW_022103951.1:19911729-19913534 GCF_000313985.2 Echinops telfairi
GCGGCCTGGGACCTCCTGCACCTCGTGTGGCTGCGTGGCCTGAAGAGGGCCCGATATTGGACTTGGGGGCTTGAGTTGGACTGGCCCGGGCTGCCTTCTCGACACAGCATTACGTCTTGATACACAGAAGCGTGTCGCTGGCCGCCCCTCTGCTCAGGCCAGCCTCCACACCTGCAGTGAGCGCCCAAGCTTTTACCTGGAGACACTCAGGTGACGCCCACGGTCACTTCATCCCGACTGCTTTCTTCTGTGTATGTTTCCCTGGGAAGCCCCGTGTACCTCACACAGGGATTGGGTGCTGCGGGATTTTCACCTGTGGTCGGACCCTCTGAGGACCGCTCCCTCGGTCCTCTCTCCACTGAGGATCACCTGTGAGAACAATTCACATGCCTGGCTGCAAACCAGGAGGCCGGCGGTCGGGCGCATCAGAAACATTTCCAAAGAGAGGCTCGAGCACCTCTTCCCCAGGAAACGCAGGCACCGAAGATGCGCGACGGGGCACAGGGCACCCAGGACACGGTGCCGCCCGGATGGGGCCTGGCATGTGGGGAATAAGGACAGGTGTTTCCGTCCCACACGGCACTGCGGAAATGCCAACAGTCTCCATGCTGTTTCTCTCCTCTCCCGGGCAGAGACGTTTCAATATGCCTTCTGCCTCCCGCTGGGCAGCGTGGACCTTTCTCCGGGTCCAGATGCCCTCTCACCTGGAATTTCCCGCCCAGCCCCCCGGCCAGCCGCAGCAGCACGACCCCGAGGGGTGACGGGTGACGGGCGACGGTGATGATTCGCGAGTCTCCCAGCACCGACTGGGAAACCCTTGCAGAAAGACAAGGCCAGCCTTTGACAAGGTTGAGGGTGGCTGACAACATCACACCTGAGAGAGCTCCATTAAGTTGGTCAAGTGGCTGAAACGGATGGAGGACGTGGAGACAGAATTTGCCCACTTAGATGGGCCTTAGACTGCCGGTGCATCCCACCCCGCAGGGCGCCCTTGAGCGAGTGGGAGTCCAAACAGAAGAGATCCTTTGAAGGGGAGGGCTAGAAACCATGATGATCAGGTTGGATACGAAACACAATCTCTCCATTCTATTCCTTAAAGAGGCCATCCACAAGGACTCAATGGGCTGAAGGGTCTCCACCTCCCATGGGTTTCACCACTGCCCTTGGGAGGCTGCAGCCCAGGACAAGAACGCAGGTGGGAACAGTGGCGTTTAGCCGTCACACACACATCTTATTTAAGACACCGTGTTAAGAAATCATTTCACATGACGCATTGCTTCCTGAGGCTACAGATATCTGGGGTGGGGGTGGGGTGGTAAATAAATGCAGAAACTTGATTAATCGAAGTAACACCATCTTCCGTGGGGGTCCTTATGCAGACATGCATGTAGATGCACTCCAGAGGTAAAGGATGTAAGACAATGACCGAGATGGGATGCCTCTAGTGAGCAACAGAGTGTCCTTGGTGAGGGGGCAGGATTCCTGGCCTCACAGGTGGGGGTCAGAATCCACCCAGCCGTGCAGTGGGAGACAGGTAGGTGCTGTCCTTCAGTGAAGACCATGGCCAGGAAACCCCCACAGCCCACTGTGAGATGATGCCCAGGTCCCCGGAGCCAGAATCAGCCCCACGGCAGGGGGCGGCTTTGCCTCGTGGCCATGAAGCACCTGACTCCCCCCAGAGGCATTTCTGGACATGCCCCCAGCTCACGTCAGCCCGGCCTGAGAGGGCGGCTGAGAGCACTGGGCTGTCAGACTTCTGGGATGTTCTTGGCTTTTTCACGCTGACACAGAGGTTTGCAGTCACA
>NW_022103951.1:19914682-19917308 GCF_000313985.2 Echinops telfairi
GCTTGGGCAGCATTGGGTTGGGATGTTTTCGTGATGCACATTTTCTTTACCTAAAACTCTCTCTTATACATGAGTCGCTGTGGATTTGTTTCTCTAAGGTTACCTAGACTAATACATCCACCCACACCTGCCATTTCTCATTTCCCATAACCTCAGCCAGCTGTCCCTGCTGACACGTCCGCCCAGGCCCCTCACGTGGCCCACGGTCACCCTGAGGTTCTTGTGGCCCCAGCCCGTGGCTCAGCACGTTCCTCTCACGCGCAGCGAGATTGAGACTGGCAGCCCAGTGCGCTCTGCTGCCCTTCACCGGGAGCGAGACGCACTGAGGAAAACTGCGCAGAAAGGACGGTGCATGACCACGGGCTGTGGAGCACATTCAGAAGGAGCCCAGGTGGTCAACGTGCTGGGCAGCTAAGCCTCAGGCTGGCAGTTTGAACCCGCAGCTGCCCCACTGAAGCCCACACAGTCTGTGTCCGGGAGCGTGATGGCATTGGAGACTGGGTGGCACAGGCTGGCATTGCCTGGGAGGGATAGGTTGGCACTGACTGGGTGGGATCATAGGCTGGCACTGACTGGGTGGGATCATAGGCTGGCACTGACTGGGTGGGATAGCCTGGCACTGACTGGGTGGCACAGGCTGGCGCTGACTGGGTGGGATAGCCTGGCACTGACTGAGTGGCACAGGCTGGTGCTGACTGGGTGGGATAGCCTGGCACTGACTGGGTAGCACAGGCTGGCGCTGACTAGGTGAGATAGCCTGGCACTGACTGGGTGGCACAGGCTGGCATTGACTGGGTGGCACAGGCTGGCATTGACTGGGAGGGATAGGTTGGCACTGACTGGGTGGGATAGCCTGGCACTGACTGGGTGGCACAGGCTGGTACTGACTGGGTGGCACAGGCTGGCGCTGACTGGGTGGCAGTAGGCTCTGCTCTGTGTTTGGACTGTCATTTGGACCCTTGACAACGTCCAGAAAAACCTCACCCATTTTTCCCCGGTTCCACTTGGCATGCAGTTTTCAAATTTAGTCTTCTAAATGCTCATCGTCCCATGCACTCCGGCCCCCCTTTCATCCTCAGACGAAGGCAGACTCCGTCTGTCAGAGACAAGCGCTCAGCCATCAGCCAAGACCCCACAGCCACCTCAGCACAAACAGACGGAGGAAAGGGTTCTCTGCTCGAACAGCCCCGCCGGGTGCCCCGTGCAGCCTCCCTGCTCAGGAATGTGCGCGCTGGCCCTGCATCCTCTTCATCGAAGCTTTCCATCCAACAAACACGCACAGCTTCACGGAAGCATCTAAATGCCTCCAAGCACCTCCTCCCAGAAGAAAGAAAACAAAGGGAGAGAAAGTGAGAAATAACGGAATCACAAAGAGCCGGGAAACGGGGAGAAGGGAGAACAGAGAGCCTAGACCTGGCTGCAGCCGCCGCCGGGGCCTGGAGAAGAGCGGTGCCGCCGCCGTCCCCCGAGTCATGCTCAGGGCTGCGATGCGCGGATCGTGATAGCCCAGGAGAGAAACGTGGGGCAGACTCAACTTTCCAAGAGAGGGAAACGGATGGATTTACTGGACTGATTCCGGCTGAGGGCCTCCCTGAGACCATCCCCTGAGATGTTCTCTAAACATTGAGCGGAAACTTGGTGTGGCGGCTTTTCAGCCAAATAGCAAGAGCCCGGTCCACAAAATCAAGTCCACGTCAGCACAGGAGCCCTGTCCGCATGACCTGCATGAGAGCGAAAGTCCCGAGTGACCCTGAAGAGGAGACGGCCCAGAGACAGGAAACTCTGTCCTCAGCATCCGTGCCACCTTGGGGACTCTGGCTCACACGGACCGACAAGACCCGGCAGACACCGCCTCCCCCGGGGGCCCGAGGCTGCCAGTCTTCACAGAAGCACCATCTCCTCTTTGGCTGGTGGATTCCAACGGCTGGCCCTGTAGTTACCAACCCTCTGTGCCACCAGGCCCTCACCAGGGAAACTAGACCCGTGGAAATGGAACAACCAGAAGGCAGCTAGAGGAGGGAAATGTAAGGGAGGCCACTGAGCATGCAGAGTAGGACTTGTGGTCCGAGGAGACCCTCGCTTACTCTGTCAACACTCACCGGAAACCCAGAAAAGGTGTTTTCCAGGGAGAGCCAGCCAAAGAAGGCACCTACGGGTGTGTGTGTGTGTGTGTGTGTGTGTGTGTGTGTATGTTAAGTCCACTCTCCAGTTCTCACTGCCAATTCCTGGGATCATTTTCCCAATCACGGTTTTAATCCCCTCACATCCTGCCTACTCCTCTGGCTAATCTGTCTCCCGACTCCCCGTTAAAAGAAGAGAAAGGAAGGGCTCGGGCGACAGTCACCCAGTGCGTGCACCCTGCAGAGCACCGCCGTCCACCCCCGGCCCCTTCCCGCGGACCTCTCCGCGAGGCGCACCGCTATCGAAATATTACGTTTCTCTGACCTCCCAGTGCTTATCGGCTGCCCCGTTTCCCCGTCCCCTCTCATTTTACATGGCCGGCCGCCCGCCTCCTCCGATCGGCGTGAGTCAGTATTCTCTGGGTTTCACACGATAAGAACTCAGCCGCTGGCTGGCGCCGTGGACGGGACCCCCGGGGATGCTGGCTCGGGCAGAGCCGGAGGCT
>NW_022103951.1:19917408-19921441 GCF_000313985.2 Echinops telfairi
GGTTTTAATCCCCTCACATCCTGCCTACTCCTCTGGCTAATCTGTCTCCCGACTCCCCGTTAAAAGAAGAGAAAGGAAGGGCTCGGGCGACAGTCACCCAGTGCGTGCACCCTGCAGAGCACCGCCGTCCACCCCCGGCCCCTTCCCGCGGACCTCTCCGCGAGGCGCACCGCTATCGAAATATTACGTTTCTCTGACCTCCCAGTGCTTATCGGCTGCCCCGTTTCCCCGTCCCCTCTCATTTTACATGGCCGGCCGCCCGCCTCCTCCGATCGGCGTGAGTCAGTATTCTCTGGGTTTCACACGATAAGAACTCAGCCGCTGGCTGGCGCCGTGGACGGGACCCCCGGGGATGCTGGCTCGGGCAGAGCCGGAGGCTCGAGATGGGGCTGTGCCAGGACATGAGGGCATCCGTGCCCTGCTCTCCCCTGGCTCTCTGCCCCTTCCGGAGCTCGGGGCCTGTCCTTCTATCCAGGGCTCTGAGCTCTCTGGGGACTGCGTAGCGCAGGCTGGAGCTCCCCAGCCCCCTGTCCCCCAAGCCAGAGCTGCAGGAAAAGGCAAAAAGCCCTCTCTAGCTCTGGTTGGGATGTCCCTCAAGGAGCACAAACATCTCTTCTTGGCACCCGTCGATGGTGGGCGGAGGGGTCAAGCCCAGGAAGAGGGCAGAGAATGACCAGGAAATCCCATGGGCAAGAACCACATCCAAGCAGCAGCAGGCGCCCAGGAGAGGATGCTGGGAAAGAGGGGAGTGAGAGGGGGCTTGAGCAAACAGGCGCTAGATGGTGGCTCTGCACGCTCAAGGGAGCCCCTGGTGGGGACTCCCAGCCCAGAGCTTGGCGGTTCGACCACCCAGAGATGGGCGCAAACTCAGAGCAAGAAACCCGCTTCCAGAGCAAGAAACCCGCTTCCAGAATGTCCCAGCCAGTGTGGCCTCGGGGCACGTGCTGCCCAGCACTCCATGTCCTCAGAATCCATGGAGGGTGGCGGAAAGCAACGGCACTCGGCTTTCAGGAATTACAGCTTCCCGGAGTCATTCCCGGCTGCACCTGCTCCTCAGCCCCTCAGGACGGTGCCTCGGCCGCCCGCCCGCCCACGAGGACGTGAGGGACAGTTCTTTAACAGCAGCCTCCTCTCGAATTCCATCGCTGTCCATCAGTGGCACAAACAGAGCCGAGGGCCGCTCAGGAGGGTCCCTGCACCCCAACCACCCTCCTCCTGCCCTGAGCAAGCAGGTGCCTGATTCCTGGGCATCTTGGCTGCTTCCGACCCTCCCTGTGCTCAGAGCCACCCTGCGGCTCAGTGGGCTTCCCATCGCACTGCACACGGAGGGGCCGGCGATTCAAACCCCCAGCTGCTCCTGGGGAGCGTGGAGGCAGTCTGTTCTGTCCACATGTCCAGCCTTGGGAACCCTACGAAAGAGCCTGCTCTGTCTGTCCCAAGGGTCACCGTGAGAGTCCAGGGCAGCAGGGATCACCGCCCTGTTTCTGAAATGCGATATGCGTGATCCATCCCCAACACCACCAGCCTGGACATCCTCACCCATCACCATTGCCAACCGAGGTGACTGGGCCACCTCCCCACTGCCCGTTCCCTTCACGGAAGAACAAAGTCCCACTGCTCCTCGCTCCGGATTCTACCCCGGGGCGTTTTCTAGCCAGTAAGCTAGCAAGCCCACCGTCTACACTGCAGCTTCAACCCCACTGTCCACACTGCAGCTTCAGCCCCGCCGTCTACACTGCAGCTTCAACCCCACTGTCCACACTGCAGTCTCAACCCCGCCGTCTACACTGCAGCTTCAACCCCACTGTCCACACTGCAGTCTCAACCCCGCTGTCTGCCCCGGGCAGTCTCAGGAACCTCTTTGAGGCTCTCAGACGTTCCATGGATTCCCAACATACTCGAGCCTCTGTGCGCCCCGTCCCGGGCCCTCTGGCCCTCTGAAGCAATGCCCAGTGTCCAGGAGAACCACTTCTAAACCGGTGGCTGTGCTGCGTGGCTCACCCACTGAACGTGTCATGGTTGCAAGAGCCCCGTCCCAGCAGTGCCTCGCTTCTCCACACCGCTCATCAATAATGTCTGATGCTGCCCATTCGCTCCTGGACTTTCTGAGGACAGAGCCCGCCGCAGCCTCACAGCAAACGCTGCGAAAAGTTTGATTAAGGAGCGGCCGGGCTCAAAACTTGATTCTCTTCTGCCTACATCTTTCTTCTCTCGTTTTCCTATTAGCGGTTCCAAGAGTATCACCTTCCGGGCTCTGATGTGGGCTCTGTTCCTGGGGCAGCACCCCCCCCCCCCACCAGCTCTGCTGGGCACTGATTTGAGATAATTGGGCCTTTGCTGTCTTTATGTTTGCCCCTGTTGCAATGTGAACAGGAAGGAGAGAGAAAAAGGAAGCATTCATTCCACAGCGAGGGTTCTGGCACCGAGGTCCTTTGTACCTTACACAGCAGGTAGCCTTTGAGGACAGAGCTTGGCTCCAGGGCCAGCTGCGTTCTTCCAAAGAAGCACCGAGTCCACAGGAGCGCTAACAAAAGGCAATTTGTTAACTTCCCGTAACAATTAGGCCGTGGCCAGAAGAAAGAAAAGTTGCCGTTTAAAGAGGTCAGAGATTATGAATTGGCCACTCCTGGCACAACCTGTGTCCTGTGTCCGCCAGCCAGGGACAAGGACACTCGAACTAAAGGGGATCAACACACGAGAGGCCCCGGGTCACACTGAACGTCCCCTCCTGCCACACACAGCCCGGCACCGCGCTTCCACGCCGGCTTCCAAAGGAGCCAGCCACTCGCTGCGATGCCCCGTGGCCCTGTGGGCAGCGCCCAGTGGCCCGCACCACGAGGAGACGTAAATGACCGTGTCCCTCACTATCCAAGAGGGGCTTCGCTCAGTCTTCTCCCGGGCAGGGTCCACGCTCACATACCTGTGCTGCTTGTACAATCCAGCGGCACAGCCCTCATTACACAGCAAACACACCCACTGCTCCCTCCCGCCACGCACGGCCTGCTGGTCACAGGAAGAAACACTGCTGGTGGATTCCAGCGACTGGGAGAGCTTTGTCCTGGACACACACAGAGGTAACAACAACGGACGCTGAAGTGCGATCTTTACACACCGCCAACTGTGTCTCAATGGAGACTCTGCAGACCAGTGGGCTCTGGTGTCCCCTGGGGGCAGCGCTGCAGCTTGTGGGGGGTGGGGGGGCTGCAAAGCCAGATTCCTACACTTTCGCCTGGATGAGGGGCTACGGTGCAAAGGTCTTCCAATGCCAGGAGAGCGGAGCTATTTCATTCTCTCTCCTGAAAAGGGAGTCGGCAGCCAAATCACTCTGAGAATGTACGGAACGCAATGGAGACACGAGGGGGGACAGAACACCGTGTGGACCGGCAGGGATGGCCGCACAGAGGATGCGTCCAAGAGCACGGCGGTGTCCGCCCCAGCCCGGAACAGGGAGGTTCTCACCCTGTTTGGGAAACACACCCTAATCATCTGGGGTCGAAGGATTAACTGTGACGAGCACACACCGTGACACGGGGCTGAACCCCCCGGCGGCTCCACAAAGGCCCCGGCGTCCCTGTCCTCCCTCACAGGCCACACACACACAGACGCGTTGGTTGGATGACGCACGCACGTGGCTTTGAAACAAGTTGCCGTGGGCCGCAATGGCGCAGCGCTTAAGCGCTCAGCTGCGCGCTGAAAGCTGCGGGTTCGGGAACGGCCAGCTCCTGGGGAAAGGGAAAGCGGGGCAGTCCACGTCGGCCGGGGCTGGCAGCCCTGCAAGCCCCGTGGGCCGTCTCCACTCTGTCCTCATCAACTCAACAGCACTGGGCTTCCTGGGCTGGGCTGGGCCTGATTTTTCCCACAAGGACATGCTCTGTACCCGCAGAAAGGGAAGGCGACAAGGCTAGGCTGCATCACGGCACTGGAGAGACATCCCATGCGTCTTTCCGTGGTCACGAGGCCGAGGGGGTAGAGAATACAGTCACCACCCGGCACGGGATGTCTGCCTGTCGGCACCGCGACAAGATGTGCCGAT
>NW_022103951.1:19921541-19933993 GCF_000313985.2 Echinops telfairi
CATGCTCTGTACCCGCAGAAAGGGAAGGCGACAAGGCTAGGCTGCATCACGGCACTGGAGAGACATCCCATGCGTCTTTCCGTGGTCACGAGGCCGAGGGGGTAGAGAATACAGTCACCACCCGGCACGGGATGTCTGCCTGTCGGCACCGCGACAAGATGTGCCGATTGGCGGATCACAGACGTGCACATCCCCGCAAAGACCGCACGCTCGCAGGCTTCCTGTGCGGCACGGAGCGAGATCATGTCTGTGGATTTGCCGACGGGCAGGTTTCTCCGAGGAAAAAAACACCCCTGGACCAGGACGTGACCGGCACCGGTCGGGACCAGCGTGGCCACATGTGGCAGGGGCAGGAGCCCTAAGGGGGCTGAGTGAGGCGGCTGGGCTGGCCCTCCCCTCCGGCTGGGCGTTCCTGGCACACCCAGTCCAAGTCCACGGGAGAAGGGCTGGGAAGCTGAGAGTCTCAGGCTGCTTCCTGGTACGTTTGTGGCAGCCGACGAGGGTTAGGGATGGGGAGACGTCGTTTAGCCGGGCGGGAGAAGCAGAGAGCCACGGCGGCATCAGCTCCAAACCAGCTGGGGGGGAACCACGTGCTCCGGGCGGGCTGCGCGAGAGTGAGTGGAGGCGCCCGGCTGGCATGAGTCGGGCTGGGACGCCTTCTGTTTCTTCCTCTGTAATGAAGGTGCATTTCAGTGAGAACACAGTAGAGCCCATGGGGGGGACATGCCTGTACACAGGACTGCTCCCTCCCCAGAGGGTCAGTGCCCTGTTGGGTTTCCAGCGGCAGGGACATCCCTGAAACTGCTTGTAAGCGCATTCTTCCAAGGGTCTCTGGGTGCATTCGAACCTCCCACCTTGGGGGTATAGCCAGTAATGGGCCAGCTGCGCCCGGCAGGGGTTGCAGTGAGCATGACACTTCTCTATCCTCCTGACGCCCGGTCAACTGGGACAGACGAAGGGCCGTGTCCTCCCCGGGGACAGGAGATGACTTGCCCTGGGGAAGGCACTGAGTGGACAGGCGCAGATCTCTGAGCCCCTATGTCCCCGCTGACTCTGCAGCTCCCACGGGCTTCCACACGGGTCCGCGTCACGGCAGGTGGGAAAGGAACTGGCCACTCTCCTTCCGGCCCAAAGAACAGGCACACCCCGTGAGGCTGGCACCCTGGGACCAAGCCCTCTGTCACCGTGGGGCCTGGAGCTCAGAGAAACCACAGCCGAGGGCCACGCGCACTTTCAAGGCTGTTGCTCTCGGAGTAACCCTGAGAGTTTCAGAGAATTCAATAAGCAGAGAATGGCCTTGGAAAATACAGGGGCTCCCAACCGTCTGCTGGTGCCCCTGTGACTGCGAGGCCGGCCTTGTCTGGGAAAGGAGCGGCGTAGGGGCTGGTCTTATCCACACAACGGGTTGTGTTCCCAGCGGGGGCACACGTCGTCAAAGACCAGGTCTTGAACCCATTATACTCCGTAAGCAGTTGCACACTGTGTGTATTATCAGTCCCGGAATGCCAACATCCATCAAGGGGCGAGCCTGGCTTGCGTCTCAGGCCATGGACCTCGTTTGCTGGCCACCCTGCCAAGGCCCTGACTTCGCGTGAGCCTGGTGTGTGAGGCACTTTGAACAAACAAGAAACAAAGAGTGGTTCGGGAGGTCAGGGCCAGTCAGCTACAAGAAGCCAGGGAAGGTGGAGGCTGCCACGTGAGGCGTGAAGGTCAGAACCAGCACCTAACGAAGATGGCAGCCGCGGGGAACCCCGAAGGACGGCACTCAATGATGGTTAGAACGATGCTCGGGTGCTGCCGGAGGAGGTGCCGAGATGCGACGCCAACCCTTTTCATTGAAGCAATTGCTCCTTCCGTTGACACGGCCGTGAGGTTCCTCATGGTGGGGCTTCTACAGAGGAGAGGGCATGCAGATAGAAGCAGGGAACAGCACGCAGGGTCCAAGGCATGGCTTGTGTGGTCCGGACACCATCTGTTGCCAATTTGAGACGATTCACAGGGAAGGGGTGGAGTTGACCTGTCCATTGGGTCACAGCTTGATGACCTCATTTGGAGGTGCCGCAGAGATAAGTAGCTCACTCCCTGCAAAACATGCCTGTTGATGAGACACACGGAGCTACGCTAGAGCCCCGGAGCTGGAGGAGCCACGTGGAGACCCACCCACACCGGCGCTGAGATGCTTCCAGCACCACTGGATCCCTGAGATGCTTCCACCGCCACTGGATCCACAAGACTTCCCACCCACTGTCCTGTGGTCTTCCTGCATTCAGTGTCATTGCATGTACTACGTGACTCTGAAGAGGACTTTATAGATTGGTATCGGACATCTGGGCTAATACAGGACTTATGAGAACTTGACCTGGATGGGCTGGGATGTTATATCCAAGAGTGTACAATTGCTCTTGGATATAAAGCTCTTTCTTATACACATATGAGTCTCCCTGGATTTGTTTCTCTAGTCTACCCGGACTCACACAACCAGGCATCCACGCGGACCGGCAGATGCAATACACTGATTCTAGAAATAAACATATCCCCCTTGTCTCCCATGACTTGTCCACAACGACGGGGCTAATGCCACGCACAAAGTCCTACGCTCCCCCTGAGCACATCTGCGGGCTCTTACAGTTTCACGCTCCTGGAAATCAGAAAGCAACTCGGACTCTCACACCTGAATTCCAACACTAAACCGCAGGGGAATCAATCAATTTGGTGGCAGAATAAATAAATCAGGGCCTTCCCATTAGAAGACTCCATTCCAAAGGGGTGTGGAACACACGGTGGACCTCAGCCACACCCCAAGTTCCCTTTTCTCTTAAGAGTGCTTTGGAAGGTCCGGGCCTCGGGAACGACTCCGCACGTTCTTTCCAACCTAGTTAGAGATACGTAACCTGACGCCTTCTCCTCTCCTGCGATACTTACGTTGGGGAGGGCTGTGCTCTGTTATTGTAGGGTGACGCGAACGTCAGTCTCAGTAAAGTAACGTCAAACCCAGCCCCCTTCTCTGCATGGAGAACCAAACATTTACATGCAAGCTGCGCCTCCTGCTCAGTAACTGGGGCTGACAGATTAAATCTCGTTTTGACACCCGCTCCCCCAAGGGCGGCACCGTTAAGAGGCCCGTCGCTCGGGAGCCGCCCCGTGCCGCGCCTTTATTTACTTATTTATTCTGGTTTTTCCTCCCTGGTAATGAAGTTCCAATGAAAGTGTTATCCCAGGAAATGGCATCTGAGAGTCCCAAGATTGATGGCTGACGTTAAATCACTCCGGTTAATGAGGCACTAAATTGATGAGCAGGGACCAAGGAGCCGGTGGCAGTGAAGCAGGAAGTGCCGCTGCCTTTCCCGGGGGACAAAGCCAAGGCCAAGCACTGGGAGGGACGCGGTGGCCTGCCCAGCGGCAGACAAGCGTCTCCTCGGCAGCACACAGCTCGCTGACTGGTCGGCTGCTGCCAGTCTGCTCAGGTCTTACGCAGAACCGTCCCACGTGGCTGGGACCTGCAGCATCTCCGTGATCTTTGCCATGTTGTGGTCCCACGGGGAGGCCACCTTCCCACCCACTGCTGCCCGTGCTGTGGGATCGACCGCAGCTCAGAGCAACCTTCAGGACAGGGCGGCACTTCGCCGACGACCCCAGGCTGCAGCTCTGGACAGAGGGCCTCCAGTCTCCCCTGGCCCCGCTCCTGGGTTTGAACTGGCAAACGTGAACTTGCGGTTGGTAACCCGGCACGTAACTCTCTGTGCCACCAGGGGTGGGGGGGCTCTTGTACCACCAATAGGTGCCATGATCGCCTCCCGGACTATGAGTGTGCGGGCACATTTCCATACAGAAGGCAGCCACGGAAACCACTGGGGCGTGGCATCTAGTCCACGCAGACTTGACGGCGAGGAGTCTGATCTGGTTCGGGTTCGGTGTCATCAGTGCCGTCAAGCCCACCCCCACCCAGTGAGCAAAACACCACGCAGGCCCGAGTCAGCCGCACAGCCGCTATGTCTGCGCCATTGTGGGAGCCGCAGGGTCAGGCCGCCCTGTCAAAGCTCTTCCTCTATCGCAGCCTCTCTGCCGCACCAGTAGGACGCCCTTTGCCAGGCACGGGTCTCTGTGACCACGAAAGCCAGCTGCCGCGACCGCGGAGCGGACAGAACGCCCGGCCGGATCCGGAAGAGGATGAGGGACATCACTGCTGACCCAGAGGGTCTTGGCTGAGAGCAGAGACCAGGACGCGGTGGGCTTCTGACTCCGTGGTTGCACAGACGTGGGACTGCGCGGAGCCACGGCCACGGCCCACGCCTGCACACGTGGCACCACCACGTGGGCCAGAAGGGACGAGGACCTGTAGCCCTGACGGAGGAAGATAAAGACCGCAGACTGCCGAATGTAAAGAACACCCACACGCCCCAGAGTAGACAACTGTTGTTGTTGTTGCTGTGCACCATCCGCTCCGTGATGCCCCACCGTGACCCGGCCACAAAACAGCACACCACCACCCGGCCCTGCCGTCCTCCCAACCATCCCCTCGCCGGAGCCCAGGGCGGCAGCCACGGGCCCCACCCACCTCCCAGATGCCCGCCTCTGCCTCGCGGACCCTCCGCTTTCCCAGCACGAGGTCCTTCCCAGGGACCGGCCCCCACCTCGCACTAAACAGAGCAGAGATGGAGCTGTCAGGCCGTGTGCTTCACGGGACCTGTGGTCATCTCCACGGAGCAGTCACCAGGATGCACGCGCGTTCCACGTGGCAAGTCTGCAAAGAGAGACCTTCTGTAAACGCCGAAGAGAGAGATGCCACTTGGGGAGCAAGGGGCGCCGTTCAAAACCATGACGGGTCCATCCCCAACATGCAGGCGAGGCCGGGGAGTGGACAGGGCAGGCCGGCGAGGCTGCGTTCCCTTGCCAGGTTCCCGGGAGCCACCAGGCCCAGAAGGACGCACGGCAGGCTTCGTAGAGTCAAGGGTCAGCAGAAACCCTCGAAGGAGGTGGGCTGGCTCTGGGGCTGCAGCCATCGACTGGTACGTGGTGGCAACGGCGGAGGCCGGACCGGGCCTGGACAGTGTCCCAGTCTGCGGTTCGCTCAGAAGGTCCGGGGCTCAACGCCACCAGCTGTTCTGCAGGATGAAAGATGAGGCAGCTTGCTCCTGGGAAGACGGCGGGTGTGCAAACCCGCAGGGCCGCCCTGCTCTGGGCGGTGAGTGGAAATGGACTTGGAGGCGAGGCATCCGGTTTGGGAGAACGCTCAGCTAATAAGGGGGCCTGGCGCCCCAGAGCTGAGAAGCACTTGGCTGTGATGCCAACGTGGGTCGTTTGGACGCAATGGCTGCTGCCCTGGAGAGAAGACAGGTGAACAGCTGCCATGGAGCCTGGAAACCCTAGGGACAGTGCTGACAGTGCTCCTGTGGCCGGGCCGTCCACTCAACGGCACGGGTTTACAGGCTCATTGAAGAGGCTCCACTGACAGTGGGATGGACGAAGCGCTTGGGCAGCCGTCTGAACCCCGCAGTCCCTCCGGGAGAAAGGTGTGGGCACCTCTCCTGCCAACTGGAGAAAAGGGGTGGGGTCTAGCCTGTCAATCAGGCCACAGCCTGTGGCCTGTGTGGGTGTGGCCTTCTCCTCAGGATTCTGAGAAATCCTGTCTTCCTCCCTGGAGGTGGGACACACTCCCTCTACCTTCCCTGTCCTGCTGTGGAGACTCAGAGACGTGGAGGAGCCACATGGAGACCCACGCCAGTGTTAAGATGCTTCCTCCACCGCTGGATCCACAAGACTTTCCACCCACCGGCCTGTGGTCTTCCTGCACTCGGCATCATTGCATGTGCTGAGTGAGCCGAAGAGGAATTTACAAACTGCTATAGGACATGTGTCTGCCTCCAGGGGTGGCCCCGGGAGCAGCCCGGCCCCGAGAGCTGTCAGTTCCCTACCATGCTCCCTCTGAGCTTGGCTTCCTGGGACTCTACACCCACCGGGCTGTGATCTCCCTGCTTCCGGCTTCACCTTTCTGCGTAGCCAGCCTGCAGCCATGTGGGGCTGAAGGGGGCCTGGTGAGCTTCAGACCTACGGCTGGCCGGGGCTGGGCTGCGCTGGGCGGGCCGCCCTCCAGGTGTGAAGTAGGTTCTTGATAGAAAGCTCTTTCTCATCCTCAGAGGAGCGTCCGGGTTTGCTCCTCTAGAGAGCCTGACACAAGGGCCAAGGTTCTGTGAGGACCGAGTCGGTTACTGTCTCAAACATCCATGACCGCCGGCTTTCCAAGAAGATGCCGACAGTAAATGCAATCGACTGCAGACCCGAAGGTTGGTGGTTCACGTCCGATGAGAGGTCCTTCTGCAGGAAGGCCCGGGTGAGCAGATTCCAGACAGTGAAAGTCCCGTGGAACACGGCCCCCTGGGACACCCATGGTGGCACCTGGGGGTGCAATGACCGTTTCGGTTTTAAATGCAAAGGGTCTGCAAACAGGAGAGACATCAGACAAAAACAGCAGCGTGTTCTGGGGTTAACACCCAAGATGCCAGCAGCCCGGAGCACTCCCCTCAGCACCTGGTTTTGAGCGAAGGCCCTGCTTGGCCCTGCGCACTGCACACACAGCCTGTGCTCATGAAAAAGCAAGACTCCCAGCTTCCCACACGCTCTGTGCCGGGAAAGGGCCAGCCTGGCGGGGACGCTGGTGTCCAGACAGCAGGGCTCTTGGCATCTGGGGGAGGGGGCTCGTCTGGATCCCTTTCACGCAGTGCTGACGGCACACAATGCCTTCTGAAGAGCCCCCGTGAGCCCCCTGTTTGATGCTAAGGAACATGTTCGGCCTGTCTATATGCAATAGGCAGGCCAAGGGGTCCCATCTGATCTCCGCTGGCTCCCCTACTGCCAAGAGGAGGCATCAGACAGGGCTCCCCACTCCGTCTTCCTCGACCTTCTCTGCCACCCACCCTTCTTCCCGTGGCTCACCCGTGGCTCACTCACTGCCACCAACTCGATGGAGACTCACAGCGGCCCTACAGGACGGGGAAGAACCCCCGTGGGTTCCAACTCTGTCCCTCTTCACGGGAGGACAAAGCCGCGTCTTGTTCCCCGGGAGCAGCTGGTGGTCTTGAACCGCCGGCCTGTGGTGAGCAGCCCAATGCGTAACCACTGCTCCACCGGGGCTCCCAGAAGAGATGTCGAAGAGAAGGACATGTAGAGGGGAGCAGTACACTGTCATCCAAGGAAGATCCGGCGGGAGAATGAGTTCTTCAGACGACTGCCCCTGTGCCGGGGACCGCAGAGACCAGGAGAGACCGCGCCAGCGTGCAGGAAGCTCTCTGAGGGGCACCGCCCCCCAGATGTTGAAGGCAAACGCCCTGCCTTCTCTGTAGACCTAACAGACAGAGAAGGCCTGGGGCAGTCAGCCGCTCAGCTGGGGGGATGCAGCTCTTTGTAAAAGTCACCCCGCTTCTTCAGGGGGCATAGAGAACTAACACCCAGTCCTCTGGAAACCAGCCCCTGTGCTTGACAGGCAGGTGCCCATCCGTGGGCAGGACCTGGGGATGCTGCGTAGCACGCCTGTAAGCCGTGGTCCCTCTCGTGGGGGAGAATGGCGCCAAGGCCAGGCGGGGACTCACCGTTTCAGGGAGACGCTTGGAGGAGGGATGAGCGGACTCCACATGCAGAACGGCCCCCAAACTTGGGGAACGGGGCACGGGGAGGGCGGGGAAAGCCCCCGGAGGGATACGAGGCGTTGGATGAATAAGTTAAAATAAAAAAATGGAAAGGTGTGGGAAACAGAACAGGGAAGAGAGTGTGCAGACAGACTCTCAACATTCAAGAAGTCTGGGAGGCCGGGGCTCCCGCGGAAGGAACCTTCACATCCGTGGGCTGGACGTGGCTGCGGCCCACTCACGGTCTCCTAAGTAAACGCTACCCCCCACGACGTCCCCCATAACAATGCCCCATCTGAGGTGCTGTTTGCAAACAATGGCCACTGTCTACACACTGGGAGGTCAACTGCTTGCAGGCCGTCTGACGTCTAAAGCAATCAGACCCAGTGTCCGTCCCACCCTCAGTAGGGCCCACTCCCCTCTGAGAAGGAGAATGCATGGTTCCCCTGAGGGGGAGACACAGACACCCGAGGTCAAGCCTGCTCAGGGAGGACTGAGGTGAGGCTGCCTCTCGAGCCCGCCCATCTTGTCACCTGTGTGCCTCCCCTTCCTACTGCGTGTACCCCGCAGCTTGTCCCCCACCTGCTACGTGTCTTGTCTGTTGTTCACCCCTTCCTGTGTCCGTGCTTGCCGAGCCTGCATGACCGGGGTCACATCGGCCGTGAGATTACATGACTCTCTCTGCACGAACCTGGCTCCTGGAGTCATGACTGGGAAGGTGAGCCCTTGCATGCTTTATCTTGTCTGATGTCTCTTTAATTCACCCCCCGATGACACAACCGCCCCCAAGGGCCCGCTCGGTTGTGGGGAGGTGGTCCCCACAGAAAGGAAAGGATTCAGATGAGGGGTGGCCAAAAAATCAATAAAGAACCAGAGGGACAGACAGAGAGACGGGCAGAGGAGCAGCCAGCAGGCGAGCAGGGTGAGATTCCCGAGGGAAAACAGGGTGGTCACGGGAACAGGAATCCCCCGGCTGCGGCCAGGAAGGCTCCTGGGGAAAGACTTCGGATGGGTGTCGTTCCAGAAACGCAGGTCGGAACCCAGCCTGGTCACATGAGAGGAAACAGAGAGAGGAGCAAGCCTCTCTCAATCTCTCTCTGTCCACCCCGCCCGTGTGTGTGTGTGTGTGTGTGTGTGTGTGTGTGTGTGTGTGAGAGAGAGAGAGAGAGAGAGACCACCACGGCTGGATTCATTCAGCCAATCTGGGCCTCGGCATCCACCGGCTGCCGCACCCTTCGCTGCCTCTGCTTCATCACTGGCTCCTTTCCATCATCAGCCTCCACAAGTCGGAAGCCTGACGGGAACCAGCCGCTGAGACCTTTCTGGCCGTCAATCTGTGTGAGTCTGGGGGGCTAGAGGAACAAATCCAGAGAGATCGTCGAGAAAGAGGTTTGTACAAAGGGTACGTGTCTATTAAGAAACCATCCTAGCTCAGTCCAGATCAAGTCCCTAAGTCCGATATCAGCCCACATGTCTGATGCCAGTCTGTAAAGTCCTCTTCAGACTCACGCAACACATGCAATGGCACAGAGCGCAGGAAGATCACAGGCCAGTGGGGGAAAGTGCTGTGGATCCAGTGGTGGTGGAAACATGTCAGCGCTGGCGTGGGTCTCCACGTAGCTCCTCCAGCTGCGGGGCTCTGGTTCCATCAGCTTAGCTCCACGTATCCTGTCAGCAAGCAGCAGCCAAGGGAGTGAGCCTGGCATCCAGCAAGCTATCTCTCTCCGTGGCACCTCCAAAGGGTCATCCAGCTGAGACCTGAGTGACCGGCTGGACTCCACCCCTTCCCTCTTGACACTAGATGATGTTCCGGCCACAGACACACCAGGCTTCCCTGCCTGTGCTTCTATGGAGACCCACGTCCTGGCGGTAATGAACAGTCGCCTCCACACGGGACACCGCTGCTGCTGGCACCAGCGCAGACGCAAGGGCGCTTCAAAACGCTCACGAGAAAGTGTACTGAAAATATAAAGGCTTTTTGTTGTTGTTTGACGCTTTATTTATTTACTTCAATCATTTTATTGGGGTGTCTTGGGGATGACAACATTAGCAACCTTCCAGGGGAGCCCCACTCAGCCCCACCCGGTAGCTGTGGGTCAGAGCCACCTGGGCCATACACACTCTTGAAAGCCGTGGGCACAGTGGGCGGTGAATGCCTGCCACTGTGAACGGACAGGCTGCCTCCACCCAAAGGCGCCCAAGAGGACAGTCACTTCTCAAGACACGGCCACAAAAGGTATCGGACATCTGATCTACGCTGCCACACGTGGGCTACAACCAAAGACGGGGGTGCTGGTCCACCCAGAGAGGCCTCGGCGGCCGTCCCATTTGGGAATGAGCTGACGGCCCAAACCCTGTCCGCTTCGCCTGCAGGAGTCAAAGCAAGCACAAGGGAGGAGACTGTCATGGGCCAGAAGCCGGTCGAGAGAGGCCCATCTTGGGGTGTCCCCAAGAAAAGACAAGCCGCATCTCGGTAGCAGCTCGGAGACCAGCAGAGCTCTTGGAAGAGGGCTGGGAAAGGGCCTCTGCTGCCCCCAGGGTCTGCACGGGCAGAGCAGCGGCCCTCAAAGCGGCGGGGCTTGTACTGTCCGGTTCCAGAGTGGGGCTGTGGTCCAGTTCACCGAGAGCATAAGGCAGCGTGGAGGGGTGTCAATGTCAGGCCCAGGAGGCCAAACACAAGGCCTGTCAGGGCCAACAGGGTGGGGCTGTGTGGGGAGAGACGTGGACGGTGGGGCGGGGAGGGGTCAGCCCCAAGCCAAGGCAGGGGAGCTGGCCTCACGGAGGCCTGGAAGGTGACACTGAAGTCCAGGGCCAAGAGGCCTCCACCCGGTTCCCAGAGACCATGACCAAGGCCCAGGCCCGGAGGGCAGGATGCCCGGACTGTCCCAGGGAAGAGGATCACTTTCCATCTTGGAGAACGGATGCTGTCTGTACTGCTGGGCTCTGGGGTGGCTTGGCGTCTGCGGGCCCTTCTCCCCCTCCCGCATTTCCCCCTCACAACCCACAGGTCCTCTGCCTGCGGCTGTTCGGCTGTGACACGCTGCCACCGGGCCACTTCAGGTGCCACGGGCTCAGAGGAGCAGGAAGCTTGCCCCGGCATGGCCAGCCTCGCCCAGGTTCGATCTGGTGGCTCAGAAGATGAGAATTTGGACTTGGGACGGGCTTAAGACTTTGTGGATAAAGGGGCGCATGTGACACAGACATGCATGTGGGAGGGGGCCAAGGGTGGCATGCTGTGAGCTGAATTGTGTCCCCACCCCAAGTTATGTGTTCCAAACCCTAACTTGCATGCCTGCGTGTGCAACCCCATTTGGAAAAGGTTTTCCTCGTGGTGCGGTGATGAGACGAGGTGAGCATGGGGAGCCTCGGGAGTCGAGCTCCTGCAGGTGGGAAGACATTAAGCATCCAGGAATGAGACATGGAGTCAAGAGATGCCAAGACTCGCCGAGTTCTGCACAGAACCAGGAAGACGACGCTGGAGAGACAGGGCCTTCCCCCACAAGGGGAGGGACGAGTCTGAGACACGAGTCTGAGAGACAGAAAGTCTTCGCTCAGCGCTGGCGCTGTGCATGCAGATGTGCAGCCCCCGCACCGGAAACCGGGTAGAAAGACGGGCTTTCGACTCCTGTCGGGCGTCACAGTCTTGGAAGCCCACAGAGACAGCTCCACCGGCCGCTACCGACCCCAGCACCATGCATGAGTGAGCCTGCAGGAGAATGAGCAGTTGATGGTTCAGTGCATCCATTTCTGGTGTTCCCACCATCGCAGGGCTAGCGACCAGAGGCGGGCAGGAGGCAAGGATGGCCGAGGGCTGCTTCACCAAGGAGAGAGGAGACGGGGCGCTAATGGGAAACAGGCGGGGCTCCGGTTCCCATTGCAGCCACGGACGCCAGGTCACCAGCGCTGACCTGGACATGTGCGCGAGGGATGGGTCGCGCTGATTGAATGAGACAGTGTGAAAAGATTGCTGGTCTCCAACGTGACTGCTATCCCGGTCGATTAGAATCCGGCCGTGTGATGAGCACCGGGCTCCAAGACCGAGCAATCTGGTGGGATCTCCACGCAGCCCCTCCATTTGGATCTGTCTTCTTGAATCATCCTGGCGCTCGGGGGAAGCGTGTGTTTGACAACAGGACGCCCTCTCTCAAGACTCATTTTCCCTTCAGTTGTCGAACTTGGCGTTTGTTTGTTTTTTCACCCTTTGCTTAAAACATATCAAATTCAAATCAAAACCAAGTGAAGGGGGCCGGGAGAAGCCCTCAATTACACAGACACACACACACACACACACACACTCGTGCTTCTCCATATCAGAGGAGAGAGAAACGTGGGTTTTGTTGTAGATGGCACTGTGATCTCTAGAAATGTGTTTTAAATTCTAACCTCTGTGCCTATGGCTGTCAGCCTGGGGGGTGTGGACCGTGCTCAGGGGGCTACTAAGGTCGGAGCTGTGCCGGGCGAGGCGTCCTTCTACAAGGGGTCAAAGGACCAGAGGAGGACAAGCGAGAGGGAAAAGGGAAGGCTGAGGCCACGGCAGACAGAGAACGCGAAGGGAGACAGGGCTGCTGCTGTCATCGGGCGACCTGCAGTCAGCACCCGAGCCACGGCGACCCGTGCACAGCTGTCCGCGCCACGGTGCCCACGCCTGAGCCCCTGGCTGCAGCCACGGTGTCTGCCATTCTCTTTGAGGACCCTGTTTCACGGCCCTTCCACTTCCCCAAGCACGATGGCCCTTCCCAGGGACCGGTCTCTCCTGACAAAGTCTCGCATCCTCGCCTCTACGGAGCGCTCTGGCCGTACTTCTTGCAGGACAGATCCGTTTGTCCTTTGAGC
>NW_022103951.1:19937041-19939250 GCF_000313985.2 Echinops telfairi
GTGGGGGCGCCCCGAGGCTGAGACAACTGCTGGACTCGGCGTGGCGTCTACAGACACGTGTTTCCTCAGGGGGGCTGGAGGGTGGAGGCGCGGGACCACCTTCCGCACTGTGCCCGCCCACGTGAAGGAGACCACATTGGTCCAGCCACAGGAGCGGCGTCCACTTCTGTTCCAAGGCCGTTTCTCCAGGGTCAAGGAAACAGTTTTTGACTGGCCTGGGCACGTTCTCAGCGGCAAATAAGATGTTCCACAAAGGTTTTGGGGAACCCACAGGCTTGTGGTACTTGACCGTACCTGTTGGCCTCATGTGTTACTCTGTGAAGCGCCAACAGGCCAAGAGCAGGGGCATCCTCATCCTGAAACGGAGGGCTCGGCTGGGTCTGTTGCTGCTCACGTTTCTGCCGAGCAGACTGTGAGAGCCCGGGTGATAGACACAGAGGAGAACTCTGTGTCTGGGGGCGCGCTGTGGGGCACCTCCGTCACAGCCTGCCACGGGGTCTCGCTCAGAGACGAGGACTCGGACGCTCACTGATGAGGATAAAGGACCACAGCCTCCGTTCAGACCCCAGCTCCGCGTAAAGGAGACAAAGCGCATCAGAAGTGGAGAGTGGGCCTTTCTGCCTGCTCTGCGTTAGTCTGGAAGCCCGGCGGAAAGCAGCTTGGGGTCGTCCTAACAGACCAGCCTCCACTGGCCTTGGGGTGGAGGACCCGCCCTGGACCACCCCGCCCCTCTGCCGATCCTTCCTGGGAGCAGAGAGCACCCTTGCTGGGGGACCCGAGGGCCCTGGTGATGGAGGCCAGGGGACACGGGCCAGGGGGATGAGAGGAGCCTGGTTGGGAGCAATCTCCACTCCTCCCTGTGATCCCGGGCCCTTGGCTGCTCCCTCACGAGTCTGGACTCTCTAACAAGCCCAGGCTCCAGTGACCGAACCCGCCCAGGCTTGGCAGCCGGTATAGACAGACTGGCTGCCTGCAGCCCAGGGAAGAAGCCAAAGCCAGCCGCTGAAGGCTCACCAACACGGGGTGCGAAATCTGACCTGCGGGGGCCACCCTGGTAGGGGCTTGAGTTTCATCTGCCCCGCCTCACCCGCTGTCAGCCCACCCCGAGTGCAGCCAAACTGCAGGAGAGGGACCCCTGGATTGTCAGAGCAGACAGCAAACAGGCCTGGTCTGCAGAGCGCCGATGGCCAGGGGCACGAGCTCACAGGCAGGCGGCCTGGGACCTGCCCCAAATGAGCACGGCTCAGACCAAGGCTTCCACAAGGGCAGGGCCCGTGGCTGACAGCGTGGGCTCCCACGGCCCTTCCTTCCCAGGGACTCGCCAAAGAGCAGCGCGATGTCACACTCCCGGAGCCTCTGAAACGAACCGGACAAATCGAAGAAGGCAAACAGAGATGGGCAAAGCCGCAGATGCAAACAGCCCGGCATTCGGGAAGCGCAGAACGGACCGTGCTGCACAGGCCTACTGGTGCCGTGTGCAGAAACCTGAGCTCGGCACCGGTGCCGTGTGCAGAAGCCTAAGCTCAGCACCGGTGCCGTGTGCAGAAGCCTGAGTTAGGCACTGGTGCCGTGTGCAGAAGCCTGAGTTAGGCACCGGTGCCGTGTGCAGAAGCCTGAGCTCGGCACCGGTGCCGTGTGCAGATGACCGAGGGAGCTCGCCACACTCAAGTGTCCCCCTCCTGGTCACACCCCCTCTCCGAGCCCCCACACTGGCCACGCCTCCATCAGCTCCCCTGCTGTCCGTTGGCCCCTGACGTCTGCTGCTCTCAGGGATGTACAACAACAGCATGACCCGTCGTCACCGGCTGCCCCCCTCCTCCCGGTCCATGCACCGTGTCTGTGGTGTCCATCCCTCAGTACCAGCCGCGCTGCGGGTGCTGGCAGAAGCCACCCCCACCCTGTCGGTCCTCACGCACCGTGGAAGGAAAGATCGCCGCTCCCGCACCATCGGCACCAGGGCTCTCGTGTCCCAGCCCCGTGTCCTTCCACCGGGCACGGTCTTCCTCTTCTTGCTGCTCCTCCACTCTGCCGAGCATCATCTTGTCCGGGACCGGCCCCTCCGAGAGCTTGTCCTAAGTGTGTGAGACGGAGCTTCCAAGGAGCTCTGGGGCTGTGTCTCCCGAGACAGATCCGATGGTCCTCCGGGCAGCGCCCAGTACACCCAGGGCTCCTCTACAGCACCACCGTTCACAGGCACCGGTTCTCCCCC
>NW_022103951.1:19940755-19942048 GCF_000313985.2 Echinops telfairi
CAAGTTGTTACAAAGTTGCCTTCCTGCCACCCTGAAGCTGCCCTCTTCTTCCCGTCTGTCACGCGGCTTCTCCAGTGACTGCAGAACACACACAGGGAGCATCACCGCTGCCTCCCACCTCCCTGATGTCCAACCAGGAGGACTCCCGGTGACCACTGCCTGGGGTCCCGGCAGGCTCAGCGTGAGCACAGCGCGGGGCTCTGGAACGGCTCTCTCCCCACATCTATCTATCGAGCCCCAGTCCTCTCCTTCCTCCTGGACGCGGCCCGTCAGCCACACAGCTCTCTGACATCTCCTCCTCGCGTGGAAATGACCTGGATCGATGCACACCCTTTCCTCCACCGGCCAGCATGGGGACGGTTAGGTACCGGCCACGCGGTCTTGGTGGTCGTTCCATCTTGGTACAAAGCAGTGGTAGACGAGACGTGGGGTGACTGGATGGTTGTATTTCGATGAAGCTTCACCAACGCAGAAGGACCTGGGCAGTGCGTACAGCAACGCAAGAGCCTTGTGGGCAGAGCGGTCAGCCACCTGGCTGGGGAGCAACACCCACAAGTTGGGACCCCACAGCAGCTCTGAGCGAGAAAAGGCCAGGAGATTCGCCCCGGGGACGTCCCACACTGGCCCGCGGGGTCACCACCATGTGTCAGAACTGAGTGCAGAGCCACAGGCTGGGGAAGATCCCAAGGGTCAGTGGGGGCCAGTCAACGCCAGCATGGCTACTGTGGCTGCGTCCTTAGCTGTTAACGGTCTGCGTCTGGAAGGGTCAGTGCGCCAGGCACGGAAGGAAAGCGGATCCAGGATGCGACGTGCCACATTGTGTGGGAGGCTGGGTGGTGTCAACGGCTCAGCTCTCAACGCCGATGAGCCAAAGGTGGCTTTGGGGATCCACCCAGAGGCATCTGGGGGTGAAAGACCTAGTGGTCCACTCCCCCAAAGGCACAGCGTTGAGGGCATGTGCACCGAGCACAGTGACTCTCCTCTCCTCCCCCCGCCCCTTGGGGTGGTCAGGAGACAGCAGCACACTGTGCACGGGGACACACGCGGGTGAGCGTGCAGGTGTGGCCGACTCCTGCCCTGTGGGTGACGCCCGTGTCGTGCACCGGAAGCCCCTCAAAGGCTCTGAGCACATTTCCTGCCTAGAGGTTCCTTAGCGTCCAACTGGAGCCGACAAGCTCAAAGGCAGTTCTGTTTCAGGGACGAGTGAAGCCGCCCGGGGAAGCGTCTGGGGAGCCAGCCGTCTGGGCGGGTAGAGATACGCTATCTTGTTGAGTAAACTGAGTTTCTCCCCCT
>NW_022103951.1:19946103-19947157 GCF_000313985.2 Echinops telfairi
GTCCACAGTCCTAAATGCACACCGTCCACCCCCCGGTGGGCGACCTCTCAGAACTGAATGGAAACCAACTTCACAAGGGAATGAGAAGCGGGTTCCACTGCTGACAAAGCTGCAGGCTTCGTCCACAGAGCTGCAGTTAGAGCATCGCGCTGTCCAGAGACAACAGAGTCGGACAGTCAGGAGCAAAGCACACCCGTCGCCGTGCGTTTCGGCATTCACCGGAGAGCCAGCCAACGCTTTGGTACAATGCTTCCACTGCCCAGAGGAGAAGAGCCGGCTAAAGCTGCCGTGGGGTGTTCTCAGTGCAGCCCGCCGCTGGGCTGAGGAACAGGTCCCCCGTGGAGGGCTGCTGTGGCGCGCGACCACCGTAACACGTGAGGATGGCTCGGTGACGCCGGAGGAAAGGCAATCTTTTGTTGGAGGTAATAACCAGGCGTCACGTATCAGGCACTGGAGGTAATAACCAGGCGTCACGTATCAGGCTGAGGAAGGGTCCGTCTCCCGTCCGTCTCTGCCACGAGGCCACGTTGTGGGCTCAGGACAGTAGTCCCTCCCCGTCGCCTCCCTGCAGGTGAGAGGCGGACACTGAATGCAGATGACGGAAGAAGAGCCCATGCCTTTGACCGGTGGCGCGGGGGACGAGGATTCCAAGTCCCACGGACAGCTCAGAGGACAGCCCGGTCTCCCGGGAAGCCGTGGGGCAGGGCGCTCCTTAGAGGCAGGGATGGCGAGGATTCCCCTTATATTATACACTTTGCACGTGTCCCAGAGACCAGTCCCTGAAGACGGACACCAGGCTTGGTATACGGGAGGGGCAGGGACAGAGAGGAAGGCCCTCGGGGTGACGCAGTGGCTGCAGCCGTGGGCTCGGCCGAGGAGCCGTGGTGCGGACGGCACCAGACCGGGCGGTGTTCTGCTGTGGTGCCCGGGTCTCTATGGGTCAGCACGGGAGGGTCAGCCCTCACAACATATCTGCCAGGGAGAGCTGCTCTGGGCACCGGGAGCTTAGCAGCCCCCCTGGCCTCCACCCATGGATGGCAGCAGCCCCTGCCCA
>NW_022103951.1:19947372-19949259 GCF_000313985.2 Echinops telfairi
TAAGTGGTGGGTTTCCACACGCTGCCTCCCCCGAATTGCTGGCAGGCCAGCCGAGGTGCGGCCTCTTCAGGTGGCCACAGTGGCTAGACAGCCCTCCCTAACTGGGGCCCATGGCCCACCCTGTATTTCAGACCCTGCCGCTGTCTGTGGGGCCCTGCTTCCTGCGCTCGGTGCTCACCCAAAGGTTGTGGGTTCAAGGCCACTGAGAGACACCCTCAAGACAGGAGTGGCCACCCCGGCTCGCTGGCCGGCCGCTGAAACCCTGCAGAGGGCACCCAGCCGTGCCAGGACACACAGGACGGCGTCCCCAGTGGAGATTGACTGCAGGGCACTGGGCTTCCAGGGCTCTCTGAGAGCCTGTGTGACCCACGGGAGAGAGCAGGCTGACAGCGTGTGATACCATGGAGGGACAGCTGCATCCCTGGACAGAGTCCACCGGTGGAAACCGCATCCCGTGGAATGGACGGGGAGAGGGAAGGAGGGCAGGACCCCTGGAGCCATTCACAGCGAGGGCCCGCTGGCGGGTGTGCTTGGAGAGTTGGGCAGTGCGCAGGAAGAGGGAGTGGTGGTGTCCAACCATTGGTGTCTAACCATTGATGGTGACCTCTGACAGCCTTACACACACACACACACACACACACCTGTGCACACTCACATACACACACTTATACACAACACATACATGCAGACACACTTGACAGTCATACACTCACACTCCCATATACACACACACTCCCATATACACACACACTCACACACTCCCATACACACACACACTCACATACACGCTCCAACATACACACACGAATACACACAAACACATGGGCACACACACTCATCTATACACATGCAGACATATAAACGCACGTGCACACACATGCACACCCAAGCACATATACACAAAGGCACACACACACACACACGCACGCACGCATGCACACTGACTCTGAGGACATGAATTTGCTGACTTGGGGCCAGCTCCCTCTGGACAGAAGCCGAGGGCTGACACAGGTGAGCAGACCAGGACTCTCATGACTCAAGTTCCAGCCTTGCCACGGCAGCCACGCGGAGACCCGTTCTCCAAACAAACTTAACTCCCAGCCAACCCAACCTCAAGGTTAAGCAGCCTCCACCACTCTCTCAGCGTGCTAGCAACACATCTTCCCACCCGTCATCTTAAACTGAATGCCACGAAAGAACAAGTGGCCTGGGAACCCCAAAGCTGTGAAGCTTTTACTGGCGACGCGCCGTGCTTGCCGGGAGGCGTGGCGGGGCGGCCTGACTCTCGGCGACTCTGTGCAGACACCGGCCGCTGCTGCGTCCTCCTCAGCTCTGTTCTTATGTGGCAGCCACATCGGTGTCCGTCCGTCTCCGGAGGGCCTTCCTCTCATTCCCTGCCCCTCGACTGCACCAAGCAAGACGCCCTTCCTCGGGGACTGGTCTCCCCTGGAAACACGTCCACCGCGAGAGGAAGTGAGCCCTCTGGCCACGCTTCTTCCGAGGCGGATGCCTGTTCTGGCCGTCATGGTGCTAACGCGCGGGGCTCATCCTCGCAGGGCTCCCCAGCCTCTCTCCACGTGTCTGCTGCACAGGGATGTCGCCCAGGGAGGGAGCAGAGAGAGAGTGTCCCGCCTCCAAGGAGGAAATACAGGAGTTCCCAGACTCCTCAGGAGGAGGCCGCACCCACACAAAGGTCTCACTGGCTATATCCTGATTGACAGGCTACACTCCACCCCTTCACTCCGAATCCTCAGACTGACACCAGATTATGCAACTACCACAGATGGATCTATAGATAATGGATAGCTAGATAGACAGACAGAGACAGACAGACAGATAGACAGATGACAGATACACAGACAGATACAGATAGATAGATAGATAGAT
>NW_022103951.1:19951565-19952262 GCF_000313985.2 Echinops telfairi
AGGCTGTCTGCTCCCGTAGAGCTGCAGCCTTGGTCACCCTCAGGGCCAGGTCTACCCTGTGCTGTAGGGGGTGGCCTCCACTGGAGGGCAGAGAGTAGCTTTGGGTGGGCCTCAGAATCGACCTGACTCAGGCAGTGAGTGTGCATTTCACTTAAGTTTTGTTGTTTTTTTAAAGAAAATGGTATTTTCCCAGCTGCCCTCGACATCCCAAAGGTGGCATGAGGTGGGTGGGCAATGGAGATGGGGAGAAGCTGGGGGAGGGGGGGCCTCCAAATATCGAGTCCCGCGTCAGAAGACAGGACAGTGCGTGCTCACGCCCCTCCGCTGACGGAGAACTGCTTGTCTCCCTTGGACGGCGGCGTCACCCCACGATATGGCGTCAACCCAACAGGGCACTTAGTGGCCGGCAGGGAGCTTTGTACCTTTAAAAAAACCGCTGTCCAAGCGACAGCTGGTGAAAGTAGGAATCAAAAGGACACAGAGACCCGCCGTCGGATCTTCTCGGCGGCGGTGCCAGCGCTCTCCTGGAGCCGCGGCCCAGGCTCTTTCTTCCAGGCGCGTTTGCGCTGCCCAGCGACCAGCACATCGGCGTTGTCCCTTCAGTGACCACCAGCTGGGAGCCCTGCAGCGTGACCGTCCGGGTGCGCCGTGATCGTCCCGTGAACATGTCCCTCATCCTGGTCATGAGGATCCGCAC
>NW_022103951.1:19953836-19955422 GCF_000313985.2 Echinops telfairi
GCAGGCACAGGGCCCGCTGCGAGGACGGGCAGGACCCCGGTGCTTCGTGCTGTTGTGGCTGTGGGTCGGAACGGACCCCGTGGCCTCTCACAACAACCACAACAACACAGTCCCCTTGACTTCCAGAGTTCCAGTCTTAGGAGGCTGGTGCCTGACCTGCCCCACTCACCAGGGTTCACGAACCACATCACCTGCATCCCACAGTGGCCTCACACCACGCCCCGTCCAGCCTGCGGGATGTCTGCACGCAGCACAGAGCCCGCCGGTCCGTGGGCCCTTCCTGGACGCGATGTGGAAGGATTGGCCGGCCGTGGTGCAGAAGCGAGAGACGTACATACTGGGCTCAGTGCAGCACAGGAAGCCTCTTCTCAGAGCTGGGGGGGCGGGGCGTCCCGTGAAGCCCTAGACAAGCCACGGCCTCTCCCATCCCCGCGTGTGTGACCGAGCGGACCCAAGACCAGGGAGGCCGGGGAGGATCTGGTGCCTTTGCAGTGTCCGATGTCGGGGGGCCCACAGACACAAGAAGGAGCCGCTTGTCTCCACAGGGGTACAGGCAGGGCGCACCTTGGCTCGTGCGGCAACCTTCCCAGTTGGGGGTCCTGCAGCAGGGCCACAGGTCACCTGCAGAGCGGACAGGGCGTCTGTAAGTGCAGAGGCCGGCAGCTCTAAGAAGAAGCCAAACAGAACAGGCTGACAACGTGCCAACGGCCCGAAGACAGAAGACAGTGGGAGGCCCTTCGTCCATGGGAAGCTGGCGGGCAGTCAATGGCCGCCTTGATTGGGTCTGACAATTACCAGGCTTCTCTCGTTAGGAGCCCATTAAAGTGCACGGCCCCAGCTTCTGCCTGAGCTTCCGATCCGCACTTGGACGGACGCTGCAAGGGGACAGGGAGCCAGCTCACCTTCCTGCCTCCCTCAAGGAGAAGCTCCCCCAGTGCGGGTTCAGAGCAGGGAACAGAAAACCAGCTGCCGCACCATTGGCACAGCCGACGGGAAATCTTAGAGAGAGGCGGAGGCTGGGATTCAGACTCTTTGTGAGGGCCGAGAATAAGGGCGCTTCTTCCTCCAGGCGGGGCGAGGCGGAAGGGGTTTGCTCGCTGGGAAGAAAGCGGTTATTCAAGCTAGGACCATCTTTGAAGTGACATTCCCGGGCCATGCTTCGGCCGCACAGTTTGGATGCTAAACGGCTTTCCTTCCACCTGCCCGTCTCTGCCGAGGCTGGAGGGCCAACGTCTCAGGACCACGTGCACAATGGGCGAGTGGCCACGTGCCAGCGCAGACGGCTCTGACTGTGTGCTATGAACATGCACCAGCGACTGTGTGTATACCCCAATCACCTTAAATGCCCACCCTTGACTGCCACCTTCCCACTCCCCATCTGCCAGCAGCACCCCTCTTCAGAGCGGTTAGCGAGTCGGCTCGTGGAAACGTGTGCTGGGTCACCGCACGGGGCGAGGTGTGTGAGAACAAGAGCGCGCTGCCTTGCCACAGCCTCTGGTTCTACGCTCAGCGTTGGCTGGGAGTCTCCGCCGAGGACTTGCTGTGACAGGAAGGGTGGCACTGCCCGCTCAGGGTCCCAGAAAGAC
>NW_022103951.1:19956176-19960093 GCF_000313985.2 Echinops telfairi
AGGAGTCGCTGCAGACCCTCTCTGTGTGGCGGCAGGAGAGCTCAGCACAATTGTCGTCTTTCTCGGGGCAGGTGGGCCGGCCCCCAAGGGATGGGGGAGGGGGAGTCGTGCCCAGGTGCAGGGCCAGCAAAGCTCCTCCCTCTGAAAGGTCGGCCCCCAACGCTCCCGGCCCAGCATGACCCGAGGACCATCCAGGCCCAGACCTGTCTGCAGGGAGTGTCTGCATGGTCAGGGCAGGGCTACTGTTTGGAAAACTGTGTCCAGTTAGCTACGCAGAGCTCAACCGCCGCCGCCGGTGCTTTGCTGCGAGCCACTCCTGGTTCTCCGGGTTGACAGCGCCCTGGGCTGCACTTTCTTTAATGACGTTTGAGAGCCGTCCCGCGAGGGCTTCCAGGACTCTGACTAAGTGTGTATAAGCCCTGGTGGTCCAGTGCGTTACTTACTGCGCTGCGAACCCACTCGCTGGTCCGCAGGAGAAAAGTGAGGCTTCCGACCGCTCTACAGAGTGGAAGCAGCCGTTCCGCTCCGTCCTGTTAGGGGGTCACTCTGAGCCAAACGGACTCAATGGCCAGGAGCCCCCAGCGGCAAGGTCCACAGCCACACACACATCTGGGTTTCGGATCTCTGATTGCAAAACCATAAGGGGACCGCACTTGATGTTCCCGGCAGCACCAGTCAACACAACCATGAGGGGACAGCAGCCCCAGTGTCCACCTCGGATGGACCAAGGCAATGTGGACGCTCCACAGCACAGAGCATTTCTCCGGCCGCAGCGAAACTTTCCCGGGGTGAAACTGACTGGGGCCAGCAGGGCGCAGGCCGTGCTAGGGTGGGCCAGTACACGGCACACAGAGGAAGGCATGCAGGCGACAGAGGGCACAGGCTCTCACAAAGGGGCCACTGTGAGGACGGCGGGGCCGCTTTCCCTTTGCACCGGGTCGCTGTGCGCCAACCGACGCCGAGAACACAAGGAAGGAGTGCTTTCCTGGGAGGAGGGAGAAGCAGCGCGTTACGGAGAAAGGAAACCACCCACAGTAAAGAATTGGTAAAAGAGCCGACGCAGCTGGAGAAAGTCCACTGAAAGAAACGTTAAAACAAAACACGGAAAGGTGAACTGTAAACGCTAAGAGAAAGAAAACAAAAGGAGCTGAATCTCTACGTCTGTGCACGCAGCCCCACGCCTGTGCACGCAGCCCCACACCGCGCAACCTCCTCGTACCAGCCGGCTCGCCTCCTGCCCAGCACCCCAGCCCTGTCCGGTCCCGTCATCTCCATGATGTCTGTCAGGCATGTGTGAATCCACTGGGGTTGCTGAGAAGTCCACTGTTGACGGGGCTGGACCAGGCTGACACTCATCACCCAGGATCCATCTCTCAGGGTACTGGTCGGCTTCCAAGACCAGCAGACGCTGCGGGGAGCTGGCTGGCCTCACGCCGGGTCTGGATCCTGCCCCTCGTCCCCTGAACAGCAGGGCTCTGGGCTTCAGCCAGAGTATCGCCTGCTGCCCCAGAGTCCTCCGCAGCCTGCAGCTCACCTGCCCAGCTGGGTCCACTCCCCGCTGCAGCCAGAAGCCGGTCGTCGCCCTGCAGGTCTTGGTTCAGCACCCCGATCGCTAACCTGGGAGACTGACCTCTGACCCAGGGATTTTAACGTGGCACCTCCACAGCTGTGGGCCTTTCCCTGGATAATAACATGTCCATCTTGGCGGGCAGAGGCAGCCTCACCTTGCTCCTAAGAGGAACGCTGGTGGTCACTGACTGCAGGGTCAGCAGCCCAACGTTGCCCCGCTGAGCCCACAGGGCCCTTGTGCAAGTTAAAACCCACGCTTAGAGCCGTTGAGTGGACTGCAACCTGCCAGGACAGGGTGGCGCCAGCCCTGGGGGCTTCTGAAACGGTGACAATTTGTGGGAGTGGAAAGCCACGGAGAGAGGCTGGTGGTTTTGAACCGTTGACCTTGTGATTAGCAGCCCAGTGCGTTATCAGCTCTGCCACCAGGGCGCCTCTTGTTCAGGGCAGGACTTGGAACCTTCTTGATGTTTAACTTGGGGCGATGCCCAAGTGAAGCTTATCCCTGCTCCGTGTTCACGGAGGGCCATAAACAATCCACCCCACTGGCAGCAGTAGGATCAGTCGCACACTCACTGAGACCGTATTTGGCAAACACTATCATGCTGGAGAGCGTGCTGAGGAGGCCTGGTGACGCTGTGGGTTAAACACTGGGCCACTAGCAGTGAGGTTTGCAGTTCGAATCCACCATCCACTCCCACGGAGAAAGAGGAGGATGTGCGCTGCTATAAAGCCCTGTTACCCCATACCGGGTGGTTACCTGCTCCATGGCCACGGGTTTGGATTTGCTGGGAGAATCGGAGTCTGTGGGGGTGCGAACACCTGAGCAAAGTCCGGAGGCTCGAATCTACCTACCCAAGTGCACCCAGGAGGAAAGGCCTGGCAGCCTGCCGCCGGACAGTCCCCCTTAAGAAGCTCTGTGACCACCCTTGGGGACCGAGCAACAGGACGGCAGGGGACTGACCGCCTGCGGCCAAGACAAAGCCAAATAAGAACAGCAGCACTAACACAATAATCACAAGGGCTCCTGGGGGGCAGGAGGGAGCAGGGTACAGGGGAGCGGACAGTACAAAGCGCGAGCAGGCGGCACATGCTCTGAAAATGCTGGCAGCAGCAATCCCACAACGATGCCTGGTCTAATTGAAGCACGGGGCGCTGTATCAGTTACAGCCCCGATACAATGGGAAATACAGTGAGACAGAAAGGAGTCTCTGGAGGAACCCTGGTCCCACACGGCGGGAGCCCGGGAAAGGCTCCCGGGGGTCTGTCCATACCGGGCCGACCGGCAGCCGCGCAGGACGAATGCGGGGAGGGGTTGGTGACAAGCTACGGTTAGTTCTGCACCACGTTTCGTCCTCGGACCCCCGTCCTGCCAAGGCTGACACTGTTTCTGCGCTGCCCGCAGCTACAGCACTGATATCTCAGCCCCCGGCAGGGTCACCCACCGTGGACAGGGCTCCCTGGAGCTTCCCGACGGAGACAGGCAGGGAGGACAGGCCTGGAGATCTACTGAAAACCGCGTGGGTCTCAACAGACCCGTCAGGGAAGAGGGAGGAGCCCTGGTGGGGTCGCGGTGATGAGTGAGGCTGTTCACCTCAGGAGCTGGCAGTTCGAACACGCCAGCCGCTCCCAGGGAGGAAGACAAGGCTTTCTACTCTGAAGAGGGGTGGTCTGGGGAACCCTCGGGGGCAGTTCTACCAGCTGTGAGTCTGGGTCAACTCCACGGCAGGGAGTTTTGTGTCTTTTTGAGTGTGAGTTCTGGAAGCTATGCACCCAGGACTTCGTACCCAGCAGGGCCCCCGGGCTGGGCAGGTTTCAGAGCTTCCGGGCAGAGACAGGCGAGGGAGAAAGGCCTGCTGGCTGAGAGCCAGCAATGTGGCGGTGAGCACCCTGTGGAGCCCAGCGCACCGCTAGCCCACTCGGCTGCTCTGGGCACCGACCAGAGGCCAGAGAGGAGCTTGGCGGAATGCAGCAACCCTGTGGTCCTGCACATGCCCGCGATCGAGCGGGCAACTGTCCCTGATGACCGGTGACGATGACCACATCTCCCTGCATTCCTCGCTGTCCTTAATGGGGGTTCGCAGAAACGGCCCGGCACCCCGAGTCTGTTTTAATTACTGAACACACACGGCAGGCGGCTTCCAGGCCCAGCGGGGAGAATCCCTCTGATCACATCGTCACAGCGGGTTGCACCCAACCGTTCTCCTGCCCCGTTAACTTGTACGTCCGTGTGGCCGGGCTGACGAGAGAAACAAATCCAGGGGCGCTCTGAGGCGTGCACGAGAGAGCTTTCCATCAAGAATCAATTACGCATCCATAACACAGCCCAGCCCAGCTCAACTCCAAACGTC
>NW_022103951.1:19961027-19963085 GCF_000313985.2 Echinops telfairi
GCAACCATACCTCCTTGTCTGTGCACGTGGAGGAGCCCTGGGGGTGTCGTGGTGACCCACGTGCCTGCAACCTGCACGGTCACCAGTTGGAAACCACCAGCAGGTGGGATGGAGAAAGATGGGGCTTTCTACTCCGGTCAGCAGTGACAGTCTCAGAAACCCGCAGGGGCCGTGGGTCAGCACTGTCTCGGGGCAGTGGGTGCAGCCGTTTGGGCCTCAACAGCAGGGGAGCAAGCACAGGTTGGCGGTTCCAGTCCACGGGCAGGGGCCTCAGAAGAATGGGCTAGCCACCAACTTTGGACAAGTGCCCGGGGCGTTTCAACACCACGGGACTGGCCCCCGGATGGCACCTAGCCTGAGGCGATGCCACTCTGAGAAACACCCACCTGCTGCCCGCAGTCAACCCCCACGTTGGCAGCTATACAGGAGCCCTAGTGCGGGAGTGGCCATGAGGGGTCTGCTACCTGCAGGGTCAGAAGTTCAAAGCCACCAGCCACCTGTGGGAGAAAGACGGGCTTTCTACTCCCCAAACAGCTGCGTCTCGGAATCCTGTCCTGCAGGCTGGCTGTGAGCCTGGCTTGGTTCACCTGCCCTGCCGTGCGCCCGCTCCATGGCCGGCTCCCAGCACCCCCTTGGGCAGCTCTGTGCAGACTGTGTGCTGTGGACCCCTGCTGGGCGGTCCTGGGCATGCTCGTCTTTCTCTCACTCTGGGTCTGCGGTGCCCCTGGCCCCCCTAAGGTCAGCCCAGCAACAAACACCAAGCCCTGAGCGCCCAGCACGTCTGCAGACAGGAGCCACCGTCGCTGACAAAGGTGACGGTTCATGCAGGAGCCCGTGTTGTCCCTCGGTCCATCCAGGAAGACCTGCCTCGTGTGTCTGCACCAAGGACCAGCTGGAGCCGGGGGCCTCGTCTGTCCAGCCTGGCAGCGTGGGGACCACAGACCCCAACGTCTTGTTTTCTGTCCCTAACTCGGTGCCCAGGGACATCACCAGATTGGCACGTCCTCCCTACCCGAGCACTGCCCTACCTCTGGCCCAGTTCCAGCTCTCACAGAGCCCCCTCCAGGGGCGGGAGGGCCTTGGGGTGGCAACAGGCTCGGCGAGTCTTTCACGAACACGGTGCCCCGTCCCCTCCCCTATTAAGCAAACAGCCGGATAGAGCCACCCTCAACCGTCAAGCCGAAGCAAATGTCAGGTCTGCCTGCAAATATGTCGGCCGGCGTGTCAGCCGCCGAGCAGGGCCGCGGCTTGCGCAAGGAGCAAACAGCACACGGGACCTGTTTGCCTTGTTTCTGAGCACCTGGGCTGCTCCCGGCGCGTGTTTGCTCTGTCCCCAAGCTCAGCAGGACCTCGGGAAAAGCATTTGTTCTGTGATTGCCCTCCCCGCCCCACCTACACACACACACACACACGGTCAAGCCGGTAAAAATAGTCTGTTCAGAAGGTAAGCGCTCTCACAGCGACCCTCCAGGGCTGGTGTCCGAGACTGAACCCTGGACTGGAGCCGAGCGCCCAGCCCTCCCCCTGGAGGCCCTGCTGGGCTCTGACCTGCACACCTTGCAGTCAGCAGCCCCAGGCATAACCACTGCGTCCCCAGGCGGCTTTGTCAGCGCACACTTATTTCAACGTGCAGCCTGGCCCTCCCAGTCACTCCGACAGGCCAGGGCTGGGCATGGCGGGGGAACGTGTGCCAGGGAGAAAGAGCCACTGTGGACGCGGTGGACTGCCCCCAGAGGATGGACAGTCCGCGGGGCCCCGGGGGGCGGCTCCACTGTCCCTGGTGGCTGTGAGCAGGAGCCATCCAGAAGGGACAGGGCTGGGTTTGGCGAGCAGCTGCCATGCCTGCAGGACAGGCTTTCACCAGGTGGCCACAGAGCCCTAGGGCAGCTTGTGAGAAATGCTGGCCACTCACCTGGGCGCGGGGCCCAGCAGCCCAGTCTCACCACCCAGCCCGTCTCCCAGGGGACCCTGCGGGCAGGGAACAAGCAGCGCTAAGTTCCTCCTGGAGCAGGTCCAGAAGCCACCTGGACACAGGCGGAATTCCAGCCTCCACCCCAC
>NW_022103951.1:19966562-19971176 GCF_000313985.2 Echinops telfairi
TCAAGACCAGTCCATTTCAGATCAAGAACGTTCGGCAAATCCAGCCTGGTGCAGGAATTCCACTCGGTCTTTGAAGGCTTCCAAGCTCCCTAAATTCATCCTGCACACGTGCCCCGTCCCGAGTGAGAAGGGAGTGAGTCTGCGGCTGTCTCTTCTTGCACAGACTCACTCCGTCACCAACGGCAGCCCCGCCCGCGTCTGCAGGCCGGCTGCCCCAAGACGCAGCTTTCTCCAGTCTATGTTGAGTGCCTCCAGCCCCCGGGGCCCATCCTCTGGCCCCTGCGTACCCAGACCCCGTGCTGCTGCGGCTCAGATGGTTCTCCAGGGCCGACTCATCAGGGGCAGTCCACCCATCCCCTCGTCCTAGTCTGGAAACGACACTGAAACCCATCCACCCTGGGTGACCTGCGGGTACGTCCAGCACCATGGCACATGCTGCTCACCGCCAAGCTGCCCGAGGTCGCCATTCGATCCAGCAAGCACCGAGCAGAGCGATCCTCAGTGTCCATCAAGGCCACTCTGACGTACAGTGAGTGACCCCTGTGATGGACTGTCGTTGTCCCCACGAGATTTTCTGGGTGACCTCAGGGGAGCAGGTGCCGGGTCCTCCTGCGGGGCCACTGAATGGGTTCCACCATCCGCCTTGCAGACTGAAGCTCAGCACTTCACCAGACCAACCGCCCCAGCTCCTACTTCCAACGGTCTTCTCATCCCAACAGGTGCTTTCTCAGAGCGGCCACGGGGCTTCCTCGGACCTCACCTTGGAACCCTCAAAGCCCAGTGGTTCTGCGGACCCTCAAAGGTACCTGGAAAGCAGCACTCACCACGGCTGAGCACCCTGTGACCCGCGGGCTCGTCGGTCTTGGGATTATGGGCTGCATCCTTCTCGCCCTGTTTAGGGTGTTAATATCTGCCTTCCGACGCGGCTGCGGCTCTGACTTGCTGCGCGCTGGAGAGCGGAGAACCCGGGGCCCAGGAGAGACCCAGTTCCCCGGAGGCACAGCGTGCTCCTCGGGGTCTGCCGAGTGCCCGTGCGTCTCCCTCGAAGCTCCGTGCGTCTCCCTCGAAGCTCCGAGACTTCTTCATCCAATGACCAGCTGGGAGTTGGAGGGGGGCAGGCACGGATCCCGGGCCCTGCAGGACGGCTGGTGAATCTGTGAGTCCCCAACCCCCAGCTCTGGGCCTGTGTTCCGAGCGTGATCAGGAAACTGCTGACGGAAGGAGAGGGAGCGGGTTCAATTCCAGTCTGCCGGTCGGCTGAGGAACCAAGATGTGGAGTCAGGAAGATGGCCCCCTGACCTGCGTGTCCACAGCGGCTGCTCGCACACTTCTGACACGACTCGCCTCTCCATCAAGCCGAGGTTGGCTCACAGCGGCCCTGTGGCACACGGCAGAAGTGCCCGGTGAGGCCTGAGACAGCAGTAGTCAGGAGTGGTGCCAGGACTCACTCGTTGCCCAGGGGCGTGTCCGCTCAGTCGTGCAATGGCTTCAGCATTGCACCCTGCACCCTAAGGTGAGACACCCTAGGGAGGGTGGGGATGTCCTCAGTGTACCTAGTGGCTAGATTGTCCTTCGGACTCTACTCTAGCTGAGCCTTCCCAGTGAACAGGCGAAGGACGGGCCCGCTACTCGGGTGGAAGTTGCAGACGGGAAAGGCACCGGGCAGTGCTGCCCTGCCATCGAGGCAGCCGTGAGTGGGCGCGGGCTGAGGGCGGGCAGCTGGCTTGGTCTTTGGCTTTCCCCGTGAAACACGATGTTACCTCCGGGAGGTGCAGAGATGGGGTGTTGGCCCACCATCTGAGGCCACAGTGGGCAGGGTATCCGTGGGGACCCACAGGCGCTGAGCTGAACTTTCCCAGGGGAGGCCCCTTGGCCTCGTGGAGGGAAACAGTGAACCTCTCAGTCACGCTGTTCAGGATCCCAGGACCCAGACGCGTGCCCCACTTTGGGGGTGACACCAGCAGCCCTGGGGCTTGAGGATGAGAACGTAGTTGAGGGGCAGCCCTGGCCTTTGAAGGTGGACAGGATCCTGCCTCGCACATTGCAAGGGGGGCAGGCCCACCCAACAGCAGCTGTGGGTCCTGCACAATCCAGAAGTCCACAGGCCCTTGGGGCCAGTTCACCTGAGCCCTTGTGCGGCAATAGCCAAGCACTGGGCTGCTGTCTCAAAGGTTGGCGGTTCAAACCTCTCCGCTGGTTCTTCGGGATGCACTAAGCCAGTGGTTCTCAACCTTCCCATACAGTTCATCATGTTATGGTGACCCCCCCCCAACCTTATAATTATTTTCGTTGCTATTTCGTAACTCTAATTTTGCTGCTATTATGAATCAAGCGACCCCTGTGAAAGGGTTGTTTGCACCCTAGAGGGGTCGCGACCCACAGGTTGAGAACCACTGCACTAGGCCATCTGCTATCAGGAGATCCAGAAACCAAGACTCAAACCTCAACCCAAACCCCACTGCCATCGGGTCACCCAGCCCGCGGCCACCCTGTCAGGCAGCCCGGGAAGTTCTGTGGGCCGTTCTCCCTCTCGACATGGGGCAGCAGAGACGGGCAGCAGTGGAGCCCACGACCCCTTGCAGGGGCCCCTGCGGTGGTCGGTGGGGCATGGGCGCGGGAGGGCTGTGCCTAACCCAGGCTGGGCAACCAGGGCAGCGTCTGGTTCCGACTGGTCTGCGGTCCACGACTCTCCCAGCGTGCTGCCTCAGAGCTGTCGGGCGGGGCAGGAGGCAGCCCCTGTCTACGGACTGTTAATGGCTGTCTGTCCACAGCAGGGGCCTCACTGGCCGGGGTAGGGTGGAGGTGGGGGGGAGTTATGGGCCGTGCCCCATGGATGCAGCCTTGGCTTTGCAAATTAAATTGGTCACGCCACATTAGCCCAAAGAAGCGAGCATTGTAAGAAAGCCAGAGCTGTAAATCGCAAGGAAGACAGATTGCGATTTGGAAAGGTGTGCGGTTCCGGGGAGCTGGGATTCTGCAGGGACCTGGTTTCCACCCAGAGAGAGAAAGGGGGTGATTCCTGTCTGAACCGTCTCATGGCAGCCACCACCCTGGTGGTGCAGGAACTATGTGTTGGGCTCTTCGCCACAAGGTCAGCAGTTCAGAACCAGCAGCCGCTCCTGCGGGCAAAGATGGGATTCCCTACTGCTGTCAGGGGTCAGTCACCCCCTCAGAAACCCCCAAGGGGCGTTCTACCCTGTGCTACAGGGTCCCCGGGGAGTCGGCATCGACTCGCAGCGGGAAGTCTGGTTTGGTGAGACGATCGCAGAGCCACTATTCCGACGGGGCAGGTGGGCCTTCAAGGTGAAAGCCTCTGTCCTGGCTGCCCTTAAGTGGCCAGCAGGTGCAGGTGAACAGAGAGCTGGCCGAGCCCTCCCCTGAACGACCAGAGTCTGGGTGGAGCCATGTGACACCGCCACCCGCCAGTAGAGGGCAGACGGACATAACGACTGAGCACAACCCACGCCTGGAAGCCGGGAGTCTGTCCTGGACCCGAGTCAGCTCCCTGAGGCCGCCCACGTTAGTGGGTTACAACAGAGGGGGGGTATTCCTGGAGGGCGCCCTGCCGCTTGTCTGAAAGCCACCACGTTTCATGGAAGCTGCTGCGCTCAACGGCTGCTTACCGGTCTCAGGAGAGGTCGTTGGAAGACCAAGGATGCGGACCTTGCTCTGGCCAGCCCGGGACCACGCAATGAGGGGCAGAGGGTGGGAGAGCGGCCCAGGGCACCCCGAAGGGTAGGAGGAGGATGGGGCCCAGGGCACCGCTAACGGCTGGAGGTTTAAGCCCAAGGCTCCCTCTCACCTGTGATCTTCCCCAGCCTGTGGGGTGCAGCCCTCACGTCCAGGGTGGGGACCCCAAGTGGGGTGGAGAGGCCGGAGGGCACACCAGGGCATGCTGGGAAAATTGCCCCCTCCTGTGGTTCTAGAACCTTTTACGATGTTTCCTGGCAACTGGGCAGGCAGCAGACTCACCAGACACCCAAGGGGATGGCGGCCTCTCCCCCTCCCAAGACCGAGGAGAGAAAGAGCAGCTCCCTGGGTGGCGGGGTGCCCAAGGTCTCCGTGTCCTGCTCGGAGGAGTTTCTGACACGGATCAGCACGGAACTCGCAGACAAGCTCCGTCCACTGCCGGCTTCCAAATGAGTCCTGGCCCCCCCACGACAAAGCAACTGAAAGACCAAGGGACCCAGGTATCTAAGCAAGTGGCCATCAGCAGGAGCCGGGGCACAGACACCCGCTCTGACAAACTAGCCCACGCCAAGGTGGCCCCCCTACCCGCTCCCCGTGATTGATGCTGCCGGCCGCTGGACAGCTGCAGGCTGACCCTACCTGGGTGGCTGCCGTTGGCCCCTCGCCCCCGCCCCCACTTGGCCCTCTCGAAGATGTCCCAGCGCTCCTCCCCCACCTCTCCCTGAGCCCCTCCGCGCAGGGGCTCTCCTGTGCCACTGACCATCCCTCCACTCACGCCCAGCAAGGGCACCGCGAGGGCTCGGAGCCCCCAGGAAAGAGAGGGATCCTTTCCTCCCCCCTAAAAAAATCAATGAGACTAAGAGGTGGCATTACTTGGGATAGTGCTCTGCGCCCAGCCGGGGGTCCCAGGGACACAGGCGGGGC
>NW_022103951.1:19971276-19974558 GCF_000313985.2 Echinops telfairi
GGGTGCTGCAATGCCAGCATGCTGGTCGGCCAGCACATGAAGGGGGGCTTGGGGTTCTGGTCACCAGGGGCCTGAGACTGGAGCCCCGGCCAGTTCGTGAGGGCTCAGAGAGGGCCCTTCTCTTGCTGCCTCGAGGCAGGAACAGGTGGTGGCTGCAGAAGAACGGTCCACTGAGGCACAGACACAAACGGACGTCCAGCAGGCAGCTCAGACGCTGACACACAGACACAGGGGCCTGGGCAGCTGGCCCCAGGCTGCTCCTGGTCCACTCGGCGCGGTTTCTGTGCTGCCCGACTTTCACAACGCAACAGGCACACAGCTTAGGTGCCCCCATGGACGCATGCCACAGGAAGGGAAACTCCGTGGGCAGGCGGCACCCAGGGACGGGGCCTCAGGCTGGAGTCCTGAGCTGCACAGCTCACTCAGCCCGCCATCCCGAATGGCGCCGGGCAGGGGGGTGGCCGGCACGACTGGGGAATTGGCCCCTGATGGCACTGTGACCTGTCACAGCTCTCAAGGACCCGGGCCGGCTCTGCTCTCCTGGGACGCCAGCACACAGAAAAGAGCAGAGCCGCCCACTGAAGGGTTAGCTGCAGAGCGCGCTGGGCAGCCTTGCCCACATCGTGGTCACTGCAGGGTGTTGAAGACTCGGCTCCCACCCCACGTAACAGCCTGGGCTGTGAGCTCAATAAACGCACAGACATCGGGGTGTGTGTGTGTGTGTGTGTGTGTGTGTGTGTGTGTGGTCGCCAGCCTGTCCACTGGCAGCCTCCTGGTGGTCTAGTCCTTGCCGTGGCTGCTGCCAGGCCCATCGTGCCACTCCCACACAGCCACCTGACCACGCCCACCACGGTTCCTGTGCCCGAACCCGCGGCTGCAGCCACCATGGCTGCCCATCTCGCCGGGGGCCCTCCTCGCTTCCGCTGCCCCCTCCACCTCACCAAGCAGGAGGGCCCTCTCACGTGTGTGAGACAGTGCCCCCGCCCGTCCTCGTCCTTGCCCTGCCAAGACGGAGGAGCTTGGTCTTTCGGCAGGAGGAACTTTCTTCTCCGGCGGCGGCACAGACCAAGTGCACCCGTCCCACTGCGGTCCTCCCATGGTCAGTGCCCACGAGACCCCGGAGGAACCGTGGCTCGGGCCAGGCACACCTTCTCCATGCCACGGGAGCCCGTTAGGACAGCGTGGCTGCCAACCACAGGTCAGACTCGGCAACCCACCAGTCGCCCCACGGGAGAAAGAGGAGGCCGTCTGCTCCCGTGAAACCACGCTCGGACACCCACAGGGGCAGTTCCACCCGGCCAGTCAGTCAGCCGTGTGAGGCTGGCCCGGTGCCTCCCCTGGCAGGACTGACACTCTGCAGCTCTGGCTGGTTTCTGCTGCACGTGCAGGTCTCTCTCCTAGGGAAGATGGAGCCTTTGGCATGAGCCAGGGGCAAGCGTGCCAGGGACAGAGGCCACACAAGAGACTTCCACAATGCCCGCGCATCTGCCTCCCCCACCCCGTCCGTGGAAAGACGTCCAGTATCTGGCGGGAAGCCTAGGAGCCGGGCCCTGAGCCACGCCAGCCGGGCCTCACTTTTCCCCCTCAGCGCGGCAGGTGGGTTGAGTGTCTGACCTGGGGTGTGCAGCCGGACAGGAGCCCCCTGCTCCACCAGGGCTCCTGGATGCAGCCCAGGGACGCCTGAGGGTCAGCGTGGTCTTGTGAGGCCCAGGAATTCATCAAAGCCAGCTAGACACAGACACACAGCTAACCTCTCTCTTTCTCTCTCTCTCACACACACACTTAAAACCAGCTAACTCTCTCTCACACACACACACCCCATTCCCCACACTCCCCGAGAAGTGGCTCCATGCTGAGCGATCCTAAAGGGTGCCCCCACCTTGGCAGGAAGCCCAGCTGGTCCTGCACAGGGCCCACCACATGGTGGCTAGGGGCCCCTGGCTGCAGCCAGGGTCAGCCTGTCCCCCCAGGGCCTTCCACTCTTCCACCGCCCTAAGTGTGATGTCCTTTCCAGGGTCTAGTGGTCCCACATTGGGCTGCAATCCTCAAGGTCAGCAGTTCAAAACCACCAGCCGCTCAGCTGTGAATGACACCACAAACACCCACACAGCCGTTGAGAAACAAAAGGTTGGCGCCCCGGAGGCAGGCATAGGTGTGCATTTGTCTCCCCAAACCCGGCAGATCCTGGAAGGTAACTTTGAAGTGTTCCGTGCGGAAGGTCGGTGTCTGGGGCTCTCTTCTGCGGATGAAGGCTGGCGCATGCGTGCTTCTGCTGAGCAGAGCTTTGCCACAACACAGGGAGCCACACCGCAGGACAGAGGAGCAGGCGGTCAAGCACATTTACTAAGCAAAGTGTGTTTCCCCCGGAGAGGAGGAAGCTACAGCCAGGGGTGTGGGGTCGGACTTGAGAGAGGTCGGGTAGCACATCTCCAACCCTGCTTTCTCACTGGTCCGTGTTCCAGCAGCACAGCGGCTGCTCTGGGAACCTCATGGCAGCAGGTGGGGAGGTGTTTGTCCATGGGTCATCTGGCAGTGACCTCTGGAATGGGTCCTGTCGGGCCATTTGGGGTGCATCACCAACACCCCCCCCACCCCCCACTGAGTGGCCAGCTGCTGAGTGTGTATATGGATGAATCCTTTGCGGATTGCCTTGACCGGACCGGGTGGAAGAAATCAGATGGGCTGGGGTGGGTTCATTCAGGAAAGATCATTCACACCTGAAAGGTCACTCAGGCCTCTAGTTGACCCTCACCCTTTCTGCTTAAAATTACTCTGTAGCCAATAAAAAAAGGATTCCCCCCAATGCGTTTATTGACATTTGTTAATCTTCCTGGGAAATTGATTTATTTATTCTTTCATTTTTGTCTGACTCCCAGGCGTTCAGAAAGCAGGGGTGCCATGGGCCCAGCCTGCCGGGAGAGGGGCCGTCTCTGAGCCAAGCATGTGCTGGGATGGCCTCGAACCCCTCCCTTCCCGGAGAACCTGCGGCCTGGCCAGTTCTACAACTGCAGACAAAAGAACAGGGGCCGGGGCCTAGCACAGTGGTTACGCACTGGCTCCTCACAAGGTCAGCACTTTGAAACCATCAGCTGCTAATTAGGAGCACATTCCTATAAAGAGTTACCGTCTCGGAAATTCACAGGAGCCGTTCCACTGTCCTGAAGGGTCGCTGTGAGTTGGCATCGGTGGGAAGCAGAGGATGGGGAAAAAGTGTATCCGGATGAATCCCTTATTCTCACATATGAAGGAGCCTGGCAGGCGGGGTTTCTGGGCTGGGGGGGG
>NW_022103951.1:19974658-19977706 GCF_000313985.2 Echinops telfairi
GGGGGGGGCCTTCACCCTTGAGAGTTGGAGGTGAGTCCCAATCATTCTCATCATTAATATGGTTCCCCACGATATCCTCCCACCACAGTGCTGCCTTAAGGTGGCCTCTTACAAACACAAGGCTGATTGCTACGTAGCCGGCAGCTCTACCTACAGAGGTATAAAGACAGGTGTCACTGCTCTCTGAAGACTCCCCCTTACCTGCCCTGCCCTGGGGTTAGGTTACTCCTCCTCCATCCTCCTATGTACTAGGTACTCCTGTGTTCTCAACCTTTACGGCTGGGGTGCAACCCACTTTGTTAGTAGTAGGTGGCTATCTGTAATTAGGGGTACTTGCATGCCCCCACCCCAGAGTATGTAAGCCTTGGTTGGAAATAAGAGTCTCTCTCTCTGTGCACGCCTGGCTCCTGAGGTCAAGGTGGTCCCACAGGTGAGCCCTTGTATGCATCGTCTTCAGATACCTTGTTCACTTTACCCTCGATTACACAACAGCCCTTGGGCCCAAGCGGTTGTGGGGCTGGTACCCCACAGATTCGACGGCCTTGAGTTTGGCTCGGGAGGCCCGTTCACGATCACAGTGCTGCAAGTGAGCTTCCAGAAACGCTTTAGCGAAGCAGAGCCTCCCCTTCCTCCCTCTGGGCAGTAGTGGTTTGAACTGCTCCTCTTGCAGTTGGTCAGCAGCTAACGTGAAACCACTACTCCACCCCCAGGGCTAGTGAGGGCCTTGCTGTGCCTCGGAATCGGTGAGTCTGTTTGGGAGAGCGTTCCTGAGAACCTGGGCGCCCCACTCGGGGAGGAGCTGTGCAAGCCACAGTAGGCAACAAGCACACTCCACCCATCACGTCGGCTCTACTGCCACCGCCCTCCCTGCCCCTGGCAGCTCACTTTCTGGGAACCCAGGTGCTCAGAGCTTCCGATCACACCTGTCTTTGCAGGTGTCAACCTGCTTCTCTCCGAGCCCACCTGGGACTTGGGGGCGGCTCCTATTCGCGTCACCTGCACATTTTCCAGATGGAAAAACGCAGCCGAGCTTTTGGGAGAGAGCCGTTCGGGGAGCCTGGTTGCACTGGCAGGATGAGCAGTGGTGGTGGCTTCCAGGACGTGGGGACTGTGTCCCGAGAGGAGTCAGCGCAGCCCCGAGGCACTGGGCTCAGACGCTGGGCTTTTCCAGAGGCCTCCCGGGGGCTTGGAACCAACCATGCCCGGAAGAGACGGAATCCTTTCCCGTGCGACTCTCTCCACAGAACAGTGGGAGAAGCGCTATGCTGCTCACGATCACTGCCGTCAAAAGCAAGACCTAGCCTTCCACTCCCCACCCTGCGTGCTCCATCAGACCCTCGGCACAACTGCAGGAGGGTCTGAGCTAGGCACTGGCTGGGCACAGTGGCTGCGAGCACACGCTCGGATGCAGCGGCACCGGATGGGGCAGTGCACACGTGGGCACTGCCTTCTCCAGTCATTCCAGGGGCTGCGGAGAGTCCAGCGGCCTCGCGCCGCCCAGCACCGGGGACAACGGCAGTGAGTCTCTCTGAGTAATGCGCAATAATAAGGACACACAGGGAGCGTATCTTCGTAACTCATAGTAATAACGAACCACACGCACACCCGGGTTCACTGGGACGCGGTCACTGTTCTGCAGGGTGGAAACTACTGCTGCCCCATAGAGGGAAAGGCCAGGCTTTCTACTGCCAAGTGAGGCGTGACCGGCATGGAAACTCATGGGGTGGGGGTGGGGGGGACCCCGTGCTGTCGGGTCCCTGCGTCAGAACGGACCCGATGGGGGGAGAGTGGACGAGTCACCGTGTGAGGTGGTGGGCTGCGCGGAGCCCGCTTGTCTTTGCAGGTGTTCGATTCCACCGAGGAGAGAGACGGAGCCAAGCAACGTCAGTAACTTAAGAGCGAGGGAAGGGCCCCATCTCAGAACCCCTCCAGATTCCTCACCCGCCGGGTGTCCCTGCGTCCTGACGGGCAGCTTCCAGGAAAGACTCAGCACGGAGAAGTGTGGTGGACGCAACTGGTCAGTGGAAAGAGGGCGGGTGTCATTTATTCTAAGGCTCGTTCCTTTAAAGCAGGAGGAGTTCTGTGAACCTTGAAAACTGTTTTTGGAAATCCATGCACCCCATGTATTGGGGAACACCGCCCTCGTTGGGGTGAGAGCAAAATGATCATTATTCAAACACCATCTGTCCATGCTGAGCAGACAGACGGACAGAAGGGGGTGGCCAGGTTTGAGGGAGCCCTCTGTCTAGTTACCTCATTTCTGCAGAAGCAGAGGGAATGTACCCCGGGGTCACCAGGGACGTGAGGAGGTGCAGACACACTGGGTGGCAGTGGGTGGGAACACACAGCGGGGACCACACCTGAGTGTCTGTGTGCAGAGGGCTGTGGATGGCAGTGGGAGCCACAGCCTCTGGCACCAGGGACGGGAATCACCGTGGGTCAGAGAGAGTGCATCGGAACGTGCATGAAGCGTGACGCAGCGGCGTGGAAAAATCAGCACCCCACCATCCCCGGAAAAATCAGCACCCCACCATCCCCGGAAAAATCAGCACCCCACCATCCCCGTTCCACACCTTCCAAACATGAGCTCCTCCATCGTTCCCACTTCCTTTTGCACGGAAGTCTTTCTGTGATTGATTGTGTACTTGTGTTTGGGCCAGGGGCGCTGTCTGTCTTTCCTGATGTGGAACCCGGGACAGACGCACCGACAGTCAGCAGTGACCGCTTCTGAGGGCTGTGGCTGGGAGGGGCGGGCAGTGGGCGCCACTGCTCCTGAGTGCTAGAAGGAACGGTGCAGTGCTCTAAAACCAACCCCAGTGGTGTGCTGGAGCCACGGAAACTGACGGCATGGGAATCATCTGTCAACAAGACTGTAATTTAAAATACAGAATGTTCCTGATGTTTAAAATAGGGGGAAATCATTATCCAGGAAATGCTTGTGCAGAGTTTCAGCAGCAGTGTATTTCTGGAAATGCAAAGACCCCAATCTTTAGTGGTTGCTGCTCACACACACCTGTGTCCGTCCAGATACGTAAAGGTGTGTGTAGG
>NW_022103951.1:19977846-19979340 GCF_000313985.2 Echinops telfairi
TGTGTGTGTGTGTGTGTGTGTGTGTGTGTGTGTGTGTGTGAGCCCAGCTTAGCATGTGCACCCAACAGACCTGCAAGGACAAAGCTCCATGCCGGTCGGCTTGGTGACCCTTCTAATATGTGCAGCTCGGAGGAGCCCTGGTGGCTTCGTGTTTCCACAGGGGACTTCCTGCTACTCACAAGGTCAGCAGTTCGATACCATGGAAGGACAACGGGGCTTCCCGTCTGCTCCCGTGAAGAGCGAGTCTCGGCAGCCCACAGGGCCAGGTCTTCCCACTGCACAGGCCCCTGCGCCGGCACCGATGCGATGGCAGGGAGCTCGGTTTTGGAATGCGTCTGACGCTTCCGGGACAAGGATGCTTGGGGTCTTTTGGGCTACAAGCCAAGCCGCTTAAGCCACAAGACTGTGCACCTATACCCACAGCCTGAGCGTCCAAAAAGAGGCTCTGCCGAGGGACCAATCACGTCTGAAGTGGCCACGTGACATCAATGGAGGAAGACTTCCCAACACGTGTGCTGCCAGTGTTCACGCGAACTAAGGAACGCCCCACGGACGCAGGTGACACGCGGACACTGGCCACGCATGGTGCTGTGATTTCCACTGACCACAACTGGGACTAGGGATTCGGGACGGCGTGGTGTGGGAGGAGAGGGCAGGGGGAGCCACGTGCTGGATGGCGGACACCAGACCTAGGGGCCCCTGGGTCCGGCCTCGAACAGCACCCTCTCCCACTCCTGAGTCCCTCTCCCCCTCCAGGGGTCCCTCTCCCCCTCCGGGTCCCTCTCCCCCTCCTGAGTCCCTCTCCCCCTCCTGGGGTCCCTCTCCCCCTCCAGGGGTCCCTCTCTCCCTCCGGGGGTCCCTCTACCCCTCCAGCGGTCCCTATCTCCCTCCTGAGTCCCTCTCCCCCTCCGGGGGGTCCCTCTCCCCCTCCTGAGTCCGGCCTGGAACCGCATTCTCTCCCCCTCCGCTGGGCTCCAGGAGGCACTCGGCTACAGAGCCGGCCCTCACAGACATCACCACGCGGTTCTTAGGGAAGTGGAGAGTTGCCACAAGTCGGGGTCAGTCAACAGTGAGCACACAGTCATTCACCCACAGCAACACCCCTCCCCACCCCAGCAGTCTTGTCTCATCTCTGGGCTTCAGCCGCTCTGTCTCGAGGTCCTATGGGCTCCTCTTTGTGGGCCAGGAAGCCCACCCGTGTCACACACACACAGTCGCAGGCCAGACAAGAAAGTCCACAGAGTGTCACTGCAGCTCCTCTGAGTCTCCGGCCAGACACTTTAGGGGCACGATGAGTTGACATCAACTCGAATCCACTCACTCACCCACCTACCCACTCACTCATTTACCCACTCATTCACTCACCCACCCACTCACCTAACCACCCACACACTCACCCCCCCATCCACTCACTCACCCACCTACCCACTCACTCATTTACCCACTCATTCACTCACCTACCCACTCACCTAACCACCCACATTCACCCCCCCA
>NW_022103951.1:19983742-19985907 GCF_000313985.2 Echinops telfairi
TGCCGCTGCGTGAGCTGGAATCCACGGCACCCCACGGGGCAACAGCCGTGGGCCTGGCAGACACCCCGCCACCTGACTACCACGGATCTCAACCTCTTTTCTGCCAGATGCCTATTTTACTTCTAAAAATGGAGAAGGCATGTCTGCTATCTCTCACACTGGCCCTGGGTGGAGTGCAGTCCCTGCTGACCCACACGGCCCAAGAGAACTCCCCTGTGGGCTTTGATGGCTAGGAGCCCAGGTGGCAGCGCAGTGGTTAAGTAAGGACTCAGCTGCAAACCTAAAGGCGGGCGGTTCAAGGCCACCAGCCACCCTGTGAGAGAAAGATGAGGCAGTCTGTAGATCTATAGCCTGGGCGACCCCAGGGGGCAGCTCTACTCTGCCCTGTAGGGCGGACTGGAGGGAGGAGGTTGGTTTGTCTTCCTCTTTGTAGAAGGACCAACGTGCCCCACAGTTTAGGGCATACCTAGACCTTCCTGATTCCCACTTAACTCTAGGGAGCAGCCTGCAGGGGCAAGCCGGGCCTCTGGCTGTGGCTCAAAAGAAGCAACAGAAGACAATGGGAGGAGCTCAGAGTGGACAGCCCACCCTTTCAAGAGGCAGAGAACTGGCGGGACTGGAGGAGGAAGAAGCCCAGGCTGCACTCCGGAGGAAGAGCGAGGCACCAGGCCCCAGGCACTGACCCAGCACGCACTCCTCTGGGCAGCCACAGGGTGGGAGCCGGGGACGGGCCGCGCCGGCCGCCACGTGTTGGTGCCTGCCAGGTGCTGCATGGACGCCTGCCCACACTCAGGGAAGCCATTCTCTGGCTTGTTGGTGGCCCAGCAGCAATGTGCACGGGGCCAATGTCACTCTGTGGCTGTGTGCTGCGTGTCTGAATCCTGCCCGTCCACCCCCAGGATCTAAATGACTTCCACCTTCACAAGTCCTCAGAGCCTGGGTGGCCCAGCGGTCGGCACTGGGCTCTGATCGGCAAGGCCAGCAGTTGGAAACCACCAGCCGCTCTGCAGAGAATGAGGAGCTCCCATCGTCTCTACAGTTCTACCTGGTCCTTACAGGGAGGCTGGGGGTCGGCGTCCACCTGATGGCCGTGGATTTGGGATTCAGGTGCCCTGCGCCAGGCAGTGCTACATTCATGGACACCTATAAAACTCACTCCTCAGTACTGCCGAAAAGTCGACCCTAACTCACAGGAACCCTACAGGACAAGGACAGCACTGGCCCTGTGAGTTCCAAGCCAGGGCTCCTCGGATGCCAACAGACGGCTGATACATGGCCGAGGAAACGAGGTGGCTCAGAACGGAGAAGAGAGAAATGAACCCGTGAAGGACTGAGACGGTAAAAACACTCACAAAGACAACCAGATTACTGACCACTCGGATCGCAGCAGGGATTTAGTCCAAGCTGATCACCCAAGCAAACATTCAAGGACCACAGCCTTGGCGAGCCGCGCTGAGGTCTGGGAGACCCCTGGGACAGTTCGCCGGACTGCAGTGTTGAGAGCAGGTCTTTCTGAGCCAGCCAGACATGGGGACGGGGTGGGAAGGAGGGAGAAGGGAGGAAGGTTGAAAGGGTGAGAGGTTGGCAAGAACCAGGTCTGAGGACGAATTTCCTCTGGGACTTACGTTTGGCTGGACGCTGTCTCCTGGCCAGCTCTGACGGCCTTGGGTGTGTCCCTCTTCCCTTTTAGCCAAGGATCCCTGGGTGCTGGGGTGGTCCCAGGCAGCCCGAGAAACTGCTGATGTCTGCCTCAGTCCGACAAGCTACCCCCAAACAGAAAACAGCTGCCCAGTCATCACGGCCTCAGAGCTGAGTCCGCAAAAGTCCCTCCAACAATGGTCCCCCTCACCACCCAACTTTCCATCAGAAAAGGAAGGTGCCTTCTCCCCACTCCCTACCCCCACTCACTCTTCTTAAGATGCAGGGGAAGCCAGGGCTGCTGTTCAAATGCAGATTTCACTAGTCTCTGGGGATTCTTCCTTTCCGGTCAGCTTCTCAGAGGGTGTTGGGGGCTGGAGGGCCACTCTCAGGCCAGTGGAAACCTGGAGGTTAAAGGGGCTATGACCTGGTTTGTAATTTCCCCTCACATGCACTTCACCTTCTCTTCCCCTGCAGGGGCCCTGGGAGTGTAGCAGTTACTAATTACGTGCTGGCCCGCGATCCGC
>NW_022103951.1:19988028-19989289 GCF_000313985.2 Echinops telfairi
GATGGGGCACAGGACGAAGAACCCCTATGGGTTTATATGTGCAGTTCATTTGTATTTATATTTGCAGTTCATTTGCATTTGTTGCTATCCAAAACACCCCAAACTCACAGCGACGCTATGGGACAGGGTAGAACTGGCCCCTGTGAGTTCCTGAGGCTATATGGGAGGGAAAAGCCTCCTCTGTCTCTGTGGAGCAGCGCGTGGTTTTGAACTCCTGGCCTTGCAGTGAGCAGCCCCAGGCATAAGCACTATGTCAACAGGTCGCCTGGAATTTGCTCTCAAAAAATTCAAAGCAAACTCACGGCCATGGAGGCAATACTGACTCTTTAGGGACTAGAGGAGAGGCCAGACCTGCCCCTGTCAGTTCCAAGACTATAACTCTCTCCCTGTGTGGAAAGACCCCCATCTTTCTCCCCAGTCACCAAGTGCCCATCTGTGCACTGACTGAACAAATGCGGCCAGTTGCGAAATCACCTTTGTTTTTGTTTTTTTAATTAAGATGTTGGGGCAAGGATGAGAAAGGCAGAGTGGGGAAAAAGCAGTAAAAGGATGAATGGTTCTTGCAAGAGACGGGTGCTTAATTAGCGTTAATTGAAACAAAACCCCAAACAAAGGAAAACAAACCACCATTGCCCTCCAGTCCATTTTGACTGAGCAAACCATGGAAGGATGACGGAGTTTGGAAGCCCCTTGCCCAGTTTCTAAGGCTGTCTTTCTAAAAGCAGACTGCAGCCTGGACCTGGGTGATCGGAGGAGCCCTTAACCCTTGCACGACCAGGCCCCGTAGGCTGAAGCAGCTACGCTTCGCAGAAAGCCTTCAAAGGGCATCCAGGGTGGATGCTTTTGTGTGCCAGGGTGTCTGTCATCCGTGGGCCCTGTGACAGATAGACAGCGTCCTTGGCGGCTGTCCCCTCTCCTTGACTCCATGCCAATGAATGGGTGCCCAGGTCCCCGCCCCCAACGGGCACCAGAGGAGGCCTAGTGGCATATGCACTGGGCCCCATGAGCAATTCTAAACCGCATGCTTTCTACGGCCACAGAGAGTTACAAGCTTTGAAACCCACAGGGGAGTCCCATCCTGCCCTGTCAGGTCACTGTGAGTGGCATTGACTTCATGGCAGTTATTTGGGGGTCCGGGGTGTGTGTTGGGGGGCACGAAGGTAGATTCGAACGGCGGCTTGCCGTTGGCCTGCCCATTCACAGCATCTTTAATTGATTGCTATGTGATTCCCTCTCTCCGCCCTGCAGCCAGGATGAAGCC
>NW_022103951.1:19990121-19991785 GCF_000313985.2 Echinops telfairi
GGCCTCCCACTTGGTCTCAGGTCTCAGCCCATCGGGCCACCACGGTGTCCTTCCATCTCGGGGGGCATCCTCTGTTTCCCCGCCCCGCTGCCTTTCCAAGCGCGATGTCCTTCTGCAGGGACTGGCCTCTCCTGGCGACGTGTGCCGCCACCCTCGCCTCGACGGAGCGCTCTGGCCGCCCTTCTCCCGAGACGGCTCTTTCGGTGTGGTGCTGGCGCTCCACGGTGCTTTCCATGTTCTCTCCCAGCATCGCCTCCAAAAGCCTCGGCTCTTCCTCCGTCTCCCCATCCAGTGTGCAGCTGCCCGTGCGTGGCCATCCATCGCCTGGGCCAGGCACGCTCCGTCCTCAGGGACACCCTTGCTTTCCAACACGGTACCGAGGTGCTGTGCTGCAGCAGACTTGCCTGAGGCTGGCGGCCGCCGGGGTTGTGCGTTTAAGGCCACTTCCTTCTAGGCCTGGCTTCCCTCTGTCTGTCTGTCTGTCTGTTTTTCCCCTGAGAGGTGAAGCTTTAGTTGGGAATAGACCGTAGTAGAACTTCAGTTCTCAGCACCCCGTTTTCAGAAGGCTGTGGGTGACCGTGAAGCCCAAATCCACGTGCAGAGTTCCCGAGGATGGAGCCTCCTGGAATTCCTTCTGACCGCTCCTCGGGGGTATGAATAGTCTTGCTTTCCGGGAGTAGATGTCCCTGTCAGCCGACCAGCCCAGGAGGGCAGGCTCTCTCCTCTCTTTGGGGCGTGGCCTTGATGGGACTCTCCAGTGCTGGGGACAGTGGAGGGGCCACTTAGTCTTGAGTCAGAAGACCCTGGGCGTTCAGTCTTGTAAGCCCTTCTGTCTGACATAGGCCTCCCTGGGCCTGTTGGCACCTCTGTGGTCCCACCTGTCATGTGAAGCGGGGTTCTCTCCCCCCACGTAGGGGTGCCAGCTCCCTTTGTCCCCTGGCTTCACGAGCCTTCCGCCTGAGGACCCTCGGCCGCCAGTGACCACGTGCAGACGGCCTCCCTCGTCCACAGTGTGTCCTCATCTCTGGGCTGTCTCTCCCACTGCAGACCCCAGGGCTGCTCTGACGTCCCACTGCCGGCCGGGCCTCTTCAGTCGCCCCAAACAAGGCCGCGTGGAGCCCCTGAGACTGATCCAGCCTCGCTGAGAGTCACCCACTCAGTCCCCCTGGAATCTGTGCCCGGGTGGCAGTGGCCACATCAGACATGCGTGTCCCACAGCTGGTGCAGCGGCAGGCCCCAGCCTGCCGTGCGCTGCTGTCCCTGTGCACATGGACTCGCCCTCCCCACCGGTGGTCTCTGCCCATAGGGCTTCATCTCGGGGGTCCTTCAGACGCGCCCGTGCTGTACAGCCACGGGTGCCAGCCAGATCCCTCTCAACGACTGACGGACAACGAGGGTGCAGGCCCCAAGTCCACGTTCCCTACTGAGCACAGACGCTATGATTTCCGATCAATTCCAGTGTACCACTTGGGGGCAGCAGCGGCCTTCTGCAGACACGGCCGGAGGCTCCTGGACCAGGTCCAGGCTTTCGCCGGGGCTTCAGCCGGATCCCTGGTCGCCAGCGTGCTGCTCACCGCGCCCGGGAAAATAGAGGTAATTGGGTAGCAGCTGGTCCCCGCGCTGCCTGCAGAAACGGAGACCTGGCCACCGTGCCAGGTGAAGCT
>NW_022103951.1:19991885-19993217 GCF_000313985.2 Echinops telfairi
GGATGGCGGGTGTATTTTAGGCGGGAGGTAAATTTAGACACGGAGACGGAGGATCGCAAGGCTTCGAGCTGCCCTGACGGGCTCACAGCCTGCAAGGCCTGGTGCTAGACAGCCCCCCGGGGCCACAGACGAGGCCCCCTGGGAGGCCGCGAGCCCACGGGCTGGCAGAAAGGCTGCCACGGGGCGGGGAGTGGGGGGGCCTCCTCTGTCTCCGTGGAGACCCGCTAAGGAAAGCTCCTGGGAGGTTGCTGGGCCTTTGTCCACGCTCCTCGGACAGCGGGCCGGGTTCTGCCCTGGTGCTGGACACACGGAAGAATGAGCACCTCTCCTCCCTAGTTTGGTCCCACCGGGTGTGCCGTGCATGTGTGTGCGTGACCTACATAGGAGCGAGCAGACGCCGGGTTGTTAACCGCATCTCGTGAACCCCAACTCTTGGCGAGCTCCAGCAGAACAGGACAAGGCTGCTCCACGGCCTCCATCACCCTCTCCGGTGTGTCAGTGCCTGCGGTGGCCGCTGTCCGGTGGGCAGTGCAGCTCCGTGGCAAGAAGGCAACTGTGGGAAGAGCCCTGGCATGTCCCAGCCGGGAGCCATGCAGGAAGCCCTGACTCTGTTCCTCCTGCCCCGGGCGTCTGCTGCTGGGCAGTGCTGCCCACATGGAACCGGGAGGCTCTCATGCCCCTGCGTGCCCCAAGCCCGTCTGTTCACCAACGTGGAGGCCAGACTCCCCCTTCTGGGGGGCCTCTGAAACAGCTCTGGCAACGCACTGATCCAGCACTTAGCTGTGAACTGAAAGATTGGTAGTTCAAACCCACCAGCTGCTCCTCAGTAGAAGAATGAGGCAAACGGTCCCCTGAAGATGGTGCTTGTCGATGTTGGGTGCCGCAAGGTTGGTGCTGACTCACCGTGGCCCCCGGAGGAAACGCCGCCGGGCCTCCCACTTGGTCTCAGGTCTCAGCCCATCGGGCCACCACGGTGTCCTTCCATGAGGCTCTGAGTCAGAATCCGCCCCGTGGCAGTGACTTGGGTGGTATTGGTGGAGTTGTGGTGTGTGCCGTGCCCCCCCCCTCCGCCCCCACGTCCTAGCCCTGTGGAGTGTGGGTCGGAGGGAGGGCTTGCGTCCTTCATAGACGTAATCAGAGTGGGGCGTGAGGTGGGGAACAGTGTAAACCCACAGGGACCAGGTGTGCACACACACACACTTACTCAGCACCCCCCACCCACCCCCAGACACCAGGAGTTGTGCGTTTAAGGCCACTTCCTTCTAGGCCTGGCTTCCCTCTGTCTGTCTGTCTGTCTGTTTTTCCCCTGAGAGGTGAAGCTTTAGTTGGGAA
>NW_022103951.1:19994726-19995997 GCF_000313985.2 Echinops telfairi
AGCAAGGCAGCCCTTGGGGACTTGCCGTGGAGGGAAGGTGCCCTTAGCTGCAGGCCTGAGGGTTTGTGTGGGAAGAGAGTGTTCCCTTGATGGAGAGATGTTGATGCGGACAAGATGTAGCGAGAGGTGGTGGGGAGTGCCTCTTGGGGACGTCTGGGGGCCTAAGATCACTGTGGAGGGAAAAATAGTGGAGCACCCCTTGCTCCCCCCACCCCACCCTCCCGCCCATGATCACAGCCAAGTTGCTCTGCTGTGGGCAAGCCCGCTCTGGTTCATCTGGAGTGAACTGGGTCTCTGCAGACCCCACCCCACGCTCCCCTCCCGGTGTGGGGGTAGCCAGCCCCCCACAACTAATCACGGGTTCAATAGACACAATTATACGGTTAAGAAATACAAAGATTATAGTAAAATCATCAAGACACCTTTCATGGTAGCAAGCTCACCTCAGCTCCTCGTGGTGGCCCACGTGGAGGTGGGGACCAGAGGGCAGGAGAGAGCTCTCGTCAAGTTTTATTTCTAACCAAAGCTTATGTCTTTGGGGGCATGCAAACCTTGATTACAGATAACAGTGTACGTCATGAGAAGGGGTTGTAACATAGGCAATACAAGCAACAGGACGGGGAAGGCCTAGGGGTGCACACACAATAGTACAGGGAGGGAACAGGGGTACATCTGTGGGAAGATGGGAGACCCTAACCTCAGCATAGTAGCCTAACCTTAGTCAGCCTTGAGTGGCCCCTGGCCTGCCGTTGGGCACTCCTTCAAGGGAGCAATGTCAGAGGGGAGTGGGCCCCCTACTTAGGAGAGTCAGACTATGCAGTCTGGTTGCTCTGGATGGCTGATGCCCTTAAGAACCACCACTGACCTGCCTTCATTGACCCCCTCGTGTGCAGCCATTTTCCACCTGTAGCAGCAGCGTCTTGGGCTTGGCATATATTTTGGGGAGACAACTTGGGAGAAACCTTTCCGTTTCCCACATCTGGGAGTCCCTAAAACCCCACACCCACACCCACCACCTTCGAGCTCCCTCTGATAGCGATTCCCAGGGTCCGTAACGCTTTGCTAAGCAGACAGCCTCATCTCCCCCCACCCCACCCCTAGTTCATCGTGCTTTTGAACCGCCAACCTGGCCGTGAGCAGGCCACCCTCACATGGGGCCACTGAGTGGACCTCAGCTCACGTGACCCTGTCCACAGGAGAGCTGCCCGCCCGCCACGCCCCAGGACGATTGCTCGTGGCCGCCCTCAAAGAGCTCCTGATGGGGAGCCGTT
>NW_022103951.1:19997789-20006767 GCF_000313985.2 Echinops telfairi
TCTCAGCACCGGGGGGCGCTCCACGTTGCCTGCAAGCCCCGTTTTTCAGTGTGGTGGCAGCATTATGCTGGCTGCCGGCAGGTCACCGGCAGTGTGGATGGGTGCAGGGAGAAGCCCCCTCCTGCTGCTGGGAGTGGTGGGTGCCCCCACCCTACCCCACCCGGCCCTGGACAAGGGGGCAGTGCCAGCAGGTGTGTGTGCCCCGAACCCACCCTGAAGATGGCACCGGGAGAAGCAGCCCACAAACCAGGTTCCCCTGAGTCGTGGGCGTGTGTCAGAGTGGCACCGCCCTTGCCGTGGCTTTTAGTGGCTGGTTTTCTCAGTGTGGACCACCGGGCCGTGCTTCTTCCGTGCTCTGATGTTGGGGTCCACGACGGCGGAACGTGTTTGCCGCCTGTGCCCCCAGCACAAAGCCAACCATGTGCCGGGGAGCTCAGCACAGCAGCCTGGGCTGGAGGAGAAACTGCCCCAGGGCATCCCTGCCCCACCTTTCTCCCAGGATCCCAACTACAGGCCTTTGTCAGGTAGCAGCCCAGCGCTTGACCTCTGGGTCTCCTGAGGGTCACTGCTGCCCCGACACCCTCTGTCTTTGATGGTGACTCTGGTGACCCCTGTCGGACTCTCCTGAAGCAGGGCACCTCATCCCCTCCCCTCGCTGAGAAATTCACATTCCGTTTAGGAGCACCAGCAGGGAGCACTCAGCAGAAACTGCCCAGGCAGTGGACGCAGGGGGAGCCCATCCCTGCTAGTAGCCTTTCCCTGGAGGGAGGGGTGGAGCGAGGCCCTGTCCAGCTGAGAAGTGCTGCCACGCCCCCTCCACCAGGGCCAGCCTGTGGAAGTCATGTCTACCGGCAGCTGGCTCTGTAATTTAGCTGCAGTGCAGAATAAATTGACTCCCGGAGAGCCGACCCCAGACATCATACCTATAATACTGTTTCCGTGAGCAAAATGCCTTTTGCGTGCTCGGGGTCTTCAACGGGTGATTTACAGATCAACTCGGGGGCCACCATCCGCCTGAAGAACTCGTTGGGCGAGGCGGGCAGGGCTCTCGAGAAACAGCACCAGGGATGCGGTGTGCGCAGGCCTCTGCAAAGAGATTTCTGTCGGCGAAGGGCCCACACGGCTGCAGAAGTGGGCGAGCCCAGTCCAGTGCAAGGCCCTGGGCCAGGCGTCCGCTGGAGGCGTCTCCTGCCCCCTGGAGCTGCAGGGGCTGGTGGGCAGGAAGCAGGAGTGTGAAGGAGGAGGTGACACGCTGGAGGTAGATGCCGAGCTGAATGACTCCAAGATTGGATGCCAGATGGACCCAACGTCAGCAGCCGTCTGATGCCCCTGGGGCAGCAGGTGATAGAGCAAGAGGCCTGTGAACCGTTTGCCGGCTCCAGACCCAGCAATAATGTGAGCTGGTCTCACCCTGTCCGTCTACACTGAGCGTGGGCCACACCTTGAACGGCAGTCTAAACGGAGGCGGACCACACCCTGAATGAACTCTCCCAAGATCACACCGAGCCTGTGCCCAAATTCAGGAGGCCTGTTCTCCCCCCAAATGGTGGCTTGTTTCACAGAAGAGCCCCCGGGAGCTGGCCGCACCATGCGGTCACTTAGTGGACGGATCGATCCCACGTGCGTCCTCGTTCGCAGCTGCGCACTTCCCCCTTGCACTGCCGTGGCTGCTTGACTTAAACCAGCACTTGTGGTAGTGACCCAATCCCATGTCAAGTTGAAGAGCCGTCAGAGTGCAGGGGCGGAGTCTGGCCTGTCAATCAGGTCACAGCCTGATGGTGCCTCCTTGTGGGCGTGGCCTCCTCACGAGGTGGGTCCTGGGGTCCTCCTCCTCTGTCTTCACCTTCCTGCTGGCCAGCCACGCGGAGACCTGCCCAAGCCCTGGAGATGTGTCCACCACCACTGGATCCGTCCCTGCATCATTGCGTGTGGCTGCCTGAGTCTGAAGAGGGACGTGTGGACCACTGCCGGACTTACAGACTTGAGTTGGCCTGAGTTGCGTTGCTCGCTTGATGTATAAATCTTTACGTAGCGCTCCCCGGGCTGGTTCCTGCTGGTCAGCCTGGCCTGACACAGCGTTGCAGAGGCTGCTCTCAGTCAGATGCACCTGCTGGGCTTGAGCCTCAGACCATGTGGCTATCAGCCCAAAGCCGGGCTTCTTATTCCCGTCGACTGTGTCCCGAGTCGCAGCCGCCCTGCCGGACAGCATGGAGCGGCCCTGCCCGCCGCTTTCTGAGACGACCGTGAATCTTGGTGGGCGTGGCACGCCTGTGCAGTGTGCACTTAGGGCCCTGGGCGTGGCACGGTGGGTTACGCATTGGGCTGCTGACCCATGTCCAGTGGCCACATTGCAGGGAAGCCAGGAGGCCATCTGTTTCCCCAGGGGTGGGCAGGGGGACACCCTGTGGGCGCTGTGTCACCCCAAGTTGGAATCCACTTGACGGCCTTGGGCTTCATGGTCAGGCTTTGTTTTAGGGGGATGGGGAATCGTGGGCAAGCCTTTGGCTGCTAACCCAGAGGTCAGCCGTCCAGACCCCTGTGGTGGTGACTGCATGGGAGAAAGGTGGCCGTCTGGTCTCTCAGAGACCACGTCCAGGCCTCCAGGGCAGCCCACCTCTGTCCCGGCCTGAGAGCAGCGACGCCGAGCCTCTGAGGGACGTGGTGCTTGTCCGTCTGTCCCGGGCCGGAGTGGGAAGAGACGTGCAGCCTGTGCAGCACAGGCTTGTGGACTGTGGCATGTCCTCCCCGTCCAGGTCCTGCTGGCCAGCAGCTTCGTGCCCCTGTACGCCGGACTCAGGCCCGTGGAGTACAACGGGCAGGTGAGCAGCGCGGGTAGCCACACAGGGCCATGGAGCAGAGGTGGGGTGTGCCCAGTGAGCAACGTGGAGCAGAAGTGGGGTGCACCAGTGGGCTACATGCAGGTGTAGGGTGTAGAACTGCCCGGGAGTCTGTTGCTTAGGGACGGGTCGATTTTAAGCCATCTCAAGCTCCACTTGCTACCACAGAGCCTGAGGGAGCGAGGTGTTGTCTGAGGGTGGGTCCCTGGCCCGTGGGCCACCACAGGAGGGAAGTGGGTGCTGTGGGACGCCCTGCCGCTGGGCCTGCTGGCCCTGATGTGGGCATTCCTCTCTGCAGACCTGGGTGGACGGCGCCCTCACCAACAGCCTCCCCATCCTGCCCGTGGGCCGCACCGTGACCATCTCGCCCTTCAGTGGACGCAAGGACGTCACCCCACAGGACCGAGGACCGCCAGACCTGTATATCACCATCGCCAAGCAGGACATAAGGGTGAGACCTTCGGGCCCAGGACATACGGTAGCCTCGTCCCAGAGGGGCCCCGCAGAGCATCCTGGAGCCCCGGCTCTGTGGTGCCGACTGCACCCTCTTCCTGACTCGCGCTGATGGAGTCTGCCCTGCCCTGCCCTGCATGCGTGTGCACCTCCAGACCCCGAGGCTGCACATGCGTGTGCACCTCCAGACCCCGAGGCTATGCATGCGTGTGCACCTCCATGGCCCGAGGCTACGCATGCGTGTGCACCTCCAGGGCCCGAGGCTACGCATGCGTGCTACTTCCCGGGCCACCGTCTGCTCAGCTCAGGGACCTTGGTGGGACCTACCTCGAGGCAGCTGCCCATCAGAGACGTCAGAGGGCAGGGTCTGGAAAAGGGGGGGGATGGTTGAGCCTGCCCACCCATGAGACCAAACATAGGGACCCCCGGGGATTGTGCACAGGAAAGAATCCGTTCTCTTAACCCACAGTGCTGGGGCTCTGGGGTGAATTTTACCTCCCCAGGGGGTAGTAAGCCTTGTCTGACACATTTCTGGTTGTCACAGTTGGGGGGAGGGGGCGCCTAATCCTGGAATGCAATAAGTGGGCACCAGGGATGCTGTCCCACACCCCACCGTGCACAGGACCCCACAGCACAGAGAATGACTAGTGGGGAGACCAGGGATGCTGCCCCACCCCCACGGTGCACAGGGTCCCCCTGCGCAGGAAGGTCAGTAACCGCTCTGTAGTCTCCACCTGGGTGGGGAGGGGGGACTCATCCCTCCCTTTGGTGCAGGAAGCTGCCTTGCTTCCTGTTCTCCTGCCCGGGTTGAGGTGGGCTTCGTGTAAGTGGTCGGGAGGGGGGAGGGGGGGTCCTCCTGGGCCCTGTGGCTCAGTCCCGTCTCTCCCTCCTAGTTGTCCATGGCCAACCTCATGCGGCTCCGCCATGCGCTTTTCCCGCCCGACAAGGTGAGGCTGCAGGTCCTGCAGCAGCATGGCTTCGAGGATGCCGTCAGGTTTTTGCGAAGAGAACACTGGTTTGAATAAGACACCCCCCTCCCCCCAGGCCACCAGCCCCAAGGGCATTCCGGACCTAGTGGGACAGGGCTTTCAAAAGAAATGCCTTCTTCGTGAGCATCGGAAAGCAGGTACTGTGCCTGGAGCAGCCGGTGCGTCGGGAAGGACGCGATGCTGGTTAGAGTTTGGCAGCATCCGTGAGGACAGTGGACCACGAACCTGCCTTTCCTTGTGCTGCGTGGTCCAAATCCACACACAGAACCGGTCATCGCCTCCTCCAGGATTTCTGCAGGGTGCAGTGTGCACTGGGACTGTCCGCCTGGGAGCTCCCGCCCTCAGCGAGCTTCCCAGACCAGCCTCACGCTACAGCGGCTGTGCCCAGAGGAAGAACACTCTCCCTCCCTTCCACCAGCCCTCCCTCCCCCTGCGGTTGGCCGTGCCCCCTCAGTGAGCCACCACTGTTTGTCCCACCCAGCGGGTGTGCCCGAGCCTGGCCAGTCGCGTGGAGGCCTCCCAGGAGCCCTCTGTCCATGAGGCTGAGTCCCACCGCGCCGTGAGCACGGTCACTCGGTGGTGACCGGCCGTCAGCGGCAGCCGCTGCTCTCCCAACTTCCGAGGAGCGTACATCCACCAGTCCGCGGCCTGCCGACCTGCACCCCGTACTGGTGGACGCTGTGAGAGCTACTGCATTAATAAATCAATCAATGAAGAAGAGCTGCTGTATTGACAACTCGTGCTGTAGAGACTCCGGACCATCGCGGCGATGATGTTGGTGGTTGGCGGTGGTGCTTCCTGTGCTGGTTGACGTGGGTCTTCCTGCCCGCTGGCCCTCTACCTTACCCAGCACCATGCCCGTCTGCAGGGCCTGCTCTGTGCGCCCGGCGGGCAGCACGTCTGCAGCCTCACCACCCTTGCAAGCTGCTCTTCCCTAAGAAGCCGCAGAGCAGGCTCTGATGTCCACCAGCCCATGTGGACACCACCGCGGGGCAGCCCCATGTGGACACCACCGCGGGGAAGCCCCATGTGGACACCACCGCGGGGCAGCCAAGAAGCCTGGGGAGGGAGGGAGGGGCCGGCAGCTTGGAGGCTGGACTTGCGTCTGATCTACATAGCTATCATCTAATATCTATCACCTCTGTACATATGTATCTATTTACATATGTATCATCTATCTATCTACATATCATCTATCTACATATCTATCATCTATCTATCTACATATCTATCATCTATCTACATGTCTATCATCTATCTATCTACATGTCTGTCTATCATCTATCTATCTACATATCTATCATCTATCTATCTATCTACATGTCTGTCTATCACCTCTGTATGTATGTATCTGTCTATCTCTCTGTCTCTCTCTGTGATAGGGTTTGGGGTTATTATTTTGTTTTGTTTTTTGCCAACTTGGCACCTGTAAGAAGATATGGGTGGAGTTTAGCCTGTCAATCAGGTCGCAGCTTGATGACCTCCTTTGGAGGTGCGACCAAGATAGATGGCTCTCTGAAGGCCGGTCTCTCTCTCTCTCTCTCTCTCTCTCTCTCTCTCTCTCTCTCTCTCTCTCTCTCTCTCCCTTCGTGATGAGGCAGGCTGAGACCTGCGTGAGCCCTGGGATGCCCCCACCGCCATTGGCTCTACGGGACTCTGCACCCAGCGGCCTGTGAGCTGCATTCTGCACCATTGCATGTGACCATGCGTCTGGGGACTGACTGACGGACTGGTGTCGGACTCTCGGGCTCCATCTGGACTGGGCTGGGATGTTTACTGGGCGTATGAGATGGCTTCTTGATGAAAAGGGCTCTCTCGCATGGGTGTCCCTGGGTCTGTTTCTCTCTCTGTCTCTTCTATATCACAGACTTACAGTTTCCCTGGGGTGCTCTCAGCATGTTCCCTGCTCGGGCCTGCACTTAATTCTGCCTGCGGCAGCTCAGCCCTGCTATCTGCTTCCGTGCCCCAAGCACATGCACCTGTGTCTTGCACACACCTGCTCCCCAACAATCCCTGCACACCTCCCCGGTCTGGATGGATGTGAAGCGGAAGGCAGACAGACATGTGAGTCAGAAGGTTCTATTTCTGGGTCTGTGTGCCGTGGAACAAAGCGTTTCTGAGCAAGCAGCCCCCGTCACTGCAGACACCGTACACCCAGGCTCTTCTTCCAATGAGGCCTGCACAGTCCGTGGTCAGAGCGAGATGCACACACCGCTGCTGCTACTGGTAGTGGCCAGCAAGCTGCCCCACGTCGCAGGCTGCCCACCCACCACGGCTCGGAGGGCTGGCCAGCCCCAGGCCGCACTCACAGCCCTCGTGTGTGAGCCCGTGTGGCCGCCACGCCGGCAGTCCATCTCGTTGCTGGCCCTCTGCCTTCTCCACGGGCTGTCCTTCTACAGGGGCCTGGCCCCTCCTGACGACAGAGTCGTGGACAGGCCACCACCGTCCCCTGGCCGTGTTTCCTCCAGGACAGGTCTCTGCGCCCCGCGGCAGTCCATGGCACACCCGGCGGCCCTTTCTGCCAGCACCGGATTCCGATGCGTTGACTTCCCCCCCTCCAGTCATCGGTCAGTTTTCACCTGGCTGGGCAGTGCTGGGGACACGCTGGCTGGGGGCCAGAGTCCTCCGGGCGCCCCCTTGCCTTTCGTCCTGGACATCGCTGGGGTCCCCGAGCAGGAGCGGGTGGCTGGTGCAGGAAGCGGAGGCAAGCCTTACGGGAGGAGAGGCTTTGGAGGCAGCAAGAAGGGCAGGTGTTGGGAAGGCTGGCTCTGACCTCGAGAGAGAGAGGTGCCTGAGCACACGGAGACCCGATGTGGGAGACACCCACCCCTGGTTCTGGCGGAGAGGCCGGGAGAGAGGAGAGGTGGGTGGTGTCCCCTCTGCAGACCCAGGCGCTGGCCTTTCCCATGGCCGGCCGCTCCTGACCCGCGCTCTCCGACCTCGCCACCAAAGGACTTGCTCGTCGTGGTTCCTCGGAGCCGGAGGGCGTGGGCAGTCGGCGGAGACGAGAGACGTGTGGTCAGAAGTCAGCTCAGACCTGGAGGATGGTGGCCCTGGATCCTCGCCATGTAGACAGCAGGAAGGGGTGGCCGGCGGGTGCCACTGCAAGGAGGTGCGGCCAGTGCCCTGACAGGGGTCCATGGGGGATCCGTGAGGGTGTGCGTGAGGTCCTACTCACACCAGCTTCCTCAAGAACTGGGAAGTCTGGGAGGGCAGGGAAGAGAAGCCACAGCAGTGCCCGCAGACGGAGAGCGCGGACTCACCGCCAGATGGGACCCAGGGGCTCTGTTTTCACGGTGGACACGACTTGGCCTGAGGAATGTGGGCGCGGGGCGTGGTGAGGCTGTCAGTGTGATGGCAGTGACGCGGCCAATGGCCTGTCCAGGCGTAGGTGTGGACGTGGCATCTCTGGTCTCACGTGCATGTTCCCGGCCGCGGCAGCCCTGGAGGAGGGCAGCTTGCCGCTGCGCCTGTCTGCTACTGAGACCATAGTGACGGCTCCCTGCCGTCAGATCCACGCCCACCGGGGAAGCCTGCTCGTGCTCCTAGGCACCGACTGGGGCTTCAAACTGCCAATCCTGCCATTAGCAGCCCGACGACAGCGGGGAGCCCACGACACCACCAGGGCTCATTTGCACATGTATCATCTATGTGTGTGTGCTCATGTCTATACTCAACTGCGTGCATACATGCTCGTACAGATAGATAGACTTATCACGACTTAAAGATTCAAATAAAAAATTTAAAGTGAAATTATCAAGGGTTCACGGGGGAGGGGGAGCGGGGAGGGAGGGGACAAGAAGAGCCGGTGCCAAGGGCTCAAGCAGAAAGCAAATGTTTTGAGAGCGGTGATGGCAGCAAATGCACAAATGCGCTTGACACGATGGATGGATGGACGGATTGTGATAAGAGTTGTACGAGCCCCCGGTAAAATGAAATTAAAAGAAGAAAAACGATTTGAAGTGACAGACATTGAAAGGTAAGCTCTTTGCCGGATGACAGCCCAATTCAAGTGAACACAGAAACTAAAGGGTCAGCTCTGGGGCTCGGTGAGGTCAGCCACAGTCTGGGTCAGACTGACAAATCCTACCCTCCCCGGCACTGGACGGCGGTGCGTCTGGGCGGCTGAGCATCCCAGCACTCATTCACAGACTTTCCTTTCCCCCCGAAAATGGTCATGACATTTGGATATTCATTTTCTATGAATGGCAAAGGTAAAGCGGTTTTCTCTAATGAGTTCAGAAGCATGCTGTCCCCCCTCTGCACACGTTGATGTGCATCGGCTGCATGAGGAGAGTGAACATCAGCCACACACGCACACACACACACACACACACACACACACACACACACACGCTCTGGGCAGTGGTGGCGGCTCTGTATTTCCCTCGAGACATCAGCGTCTCGTGTCTTCCAAACCGTTATTGTCACCAGCCGTGCCAAGGACAATGCTCCATGAGGGGCGGCCTAACGTCATCTGAGGATTTAGTTTCTCTTTGTCTTACTCCTTGTTCTTGCTCCTTGTGCGGGGGATTGAGTTGTGGTAGACACACTGCCTGGAGTCAGTTCCGCCCATGGAGACCGGTGTGAGTCCGGGTGGACTAGAAAACAACTCCGGAGACACTCAGAGGGTGTAAGAGAGCTTCTTCTCCAAGAACACTTGCATATTGAGAAAACATCCCCGCCCCATCCAGATCAA
>NW_022103951.1:20008074-20011995 GCF_000313985.2 Echinops telfairi
GTTCCAACCCACAGGACCCGATGCAGCACACAAGGAAACCCCGTGGACCCTGTTCCCCAACTCTTTCTCCCCCCTGGATTAGACGCTCCTGTTACCTCATGCCGGCTCCACGCTCCCCCCACCCGGCAGAGTGGATCCGGTCTACGTCACCTGGTCATGCCGTGGACCTGGAGGCTTGGGTCAACATGGCCCCTGAAAACATCTCCTTGCATGTCCCAGGCCCTGTTGGCCCAGCGGGTCAGGCGCCGGCTGCTCACAGGACGGTCAGCCGTTTGAAACCACCAGCCGCTCCAAGACGGAGAAAGAGGAGGCTGTCAGCTCCCATAAGGCCTTGAGGTTGCAGGAACGCAGCCCAGCGGTGAGACTGCCCTGCAGGCTCGTGTGTGTCGGAGCACAGTCAGAGGCAGAGAGCTATTTACAGGGGCTGCCCGGTCCTCAGTACTTGCCCCCCCCCTCTCGACAGTTGTCTGAGTGACCTCCAGGGGGGAGCAGGCAGCTCACATCCTGTAACTCGCACACCGGGCCCCATGATCTTCTCCAGTTTTTTGATGGCTGATAACATTTTTTTTTTTTTAAACATAAGAATGATGGAGTTGCTGTCTTGCCACCTGCCTTGCTCGATGCACAGTATCCAAACACTCTGGTGGACAATCACCAGCTGCGCCTTCCCGGCCGGATCGGTCCCTTGGAAACAGGAACAGGTGTTTTGCAGGGCATCAATCCAGAGAGACAGATGGCAGGTTTAGCATAAGGGGCGATCTCCGGGATAAGGCCGCGCTACCCCGTTCTCCCTGAGTAAGCTGTGGTTAGCTGCACAAGCCCTCGGGGCCCAGTGGGCTCTGTGTGACTGTGGGGTGCCAGCCCCACACGGACGGGTCCAGGGGCTGTTGGGTCACTAAGGGGTGAAATTAAAAGCAACACGAGATACGGTAAGGCAAGTGCTCACCCCCCGGACGGCCATGACCTCAGCAGCCGGGGCCTGGCAGAGAGAGACTCTATTTCCAACCACGGCTTATGTACGTGGAGGGCATGTGCACGCCTCCCTGATTACAGGTAAGCACATAGGTAAGGACAAGGGGCTGCACAATAGGCACACGCGCCACAGGAAGGGGAGGAGCTAGGAGTGGTCATGCAATAGGAAGGGGAGGGGCTAGGGGTGCACAGGTGCCAAGATGGGCAGACTCTAGGTTCAAGATGGCAGCCTAACCTTGGTCCTTGAGTGGGCTTGACCTTGTCTCTGGGCTCTCCTTCAGGGAGACGGTCCAGTATCCTTATCAGCAGGGGCTGGGCCCTGCTTAGGGTGGGATGGACTATGAGTCTGATTGCTCTCCAGCCCTGGTTCCCAACCCTCCTGATGCTGCCACCTTTCATGCAGGTCCTCATGTGGTGGGACCCCCAACCAGAACATTATTTTCATTGCTACTTCATCACTGTCGTTTTGCTGCTGTTATGAATTGGGGGACCCCTGTGAAAGGGTCGCCTGAGCCCCAAAAGGGTCACGACCCACAGATTGAGAACCGCTGCTCCAAATGGCCAATGCCCTCCGGGAGATGACCTCTAAGCAGCTGACCTCCGAGTGTGCAGTCACCCGCCAGGTGCCAGCATGCAGTGTCCAGGCCCGGCATACAATGTGGGGGACAAGCTGGGAAAAGCCATGCACCCCACCCTTGAGGGGTGACCCAAAAGGCCAGGGATTCAAACCCGCCAGCATCTCCGTGGGAGGATGAGGCAGTCCACGTCCCTCAGAGGACAGTCTTGGAAGCCCTCTGGGGAAGCTCTAGCCTGCCCTGCAGGGTGGCCACGAGCCCGAACAGGCCCCCCAACAAAGGGTTGATGGGTGGGTTTGGGGTCCCAGTGGGAGCAGCAGCAAGAATAGGAAACAAGCCCCGTGACGCTGTGGGTGATCGCTGCGTTGTCGGGAGGAGCCGCCCTGTGGGCTACAGCCCATCGTGGACCCGTGCACGAGAGGGGGCCCACTGCCAGCCCTGCACCATTCTCCCGACTGACCCTGTGCTTGGACCTAGTCTTGTAGCTGTTTGGACTGAGCTGAAGCAGGTCAGGGCTGCACACGCTTTCCTGCCCGTCCCGGGAGATCAGCAGCAGACAGCCGGTAAGATAACCGGTGAAACCAGATGCTCCGGCTCAGAGAAAGCCGCAAGGAGTCGACCAGCAGTTCTCGGAGTGTCCAGACCCGCACGCTAATTGCCATGCATTCGTCACCACCCCTTTAAAACCTGCGCCCCAGCTGCTGAGCAGGCTTCCCTGGCCTGTTGGCCTAGGTCACTGGGAGCCCCCCCTAATAAAGCTATTTCCATCTCTGCCCTCCCTTGTCCTGCCAGGTATGCCTGTCCGTCTCCCCGTCCCTCAGTTTCCCCTTTATGGTACCCGGTGTCAACCCGTCTCCTGGAGGATCTTCATCGCTCTGTCTCTGCCCCGCTGCATGGCCAAGCACGATGCCCCTCTCCAGGGCCGGGCTCCCTCCATGGCATGTCCAAAGTCTGTGAGAAGAAGGCTCGCCATCCTTGTTTCCAAGGAGCGTTGGCGTAGTGGTGGTGCCCTGGGCTGCTCACCCAGGGCCAGCGGTTCAAAACCAGCAGCTGCTTCGAGGGAGAAGAAGAATGAGACTTTCTACTTCTGGGGAGTCCCGTCTCTGAAGCCCACAGGGTGTGTGTGTGTGTGTGTGTGCACTCTCTACCATGATCGGTGGCTAGGATTTGGCCAGTTTTCCCCATCGGGCGCCTTATTTAATGATCTTCCTGATGTAAAATTCACAGACCCCACAAACCGTGTGTTTAACCAAATGGCAAGGAGCGGTGCCATCCGGAGCCAGATCCGGGTGTCTCCGTGGCCTCCGACGATCAGCGGTGCGATCCCCGGACACAGGTCCGACGTTTTGCAGGGAAGGAGCAAACGGTGCCCGGTGTTTACAACCTCTGCCCCGCCCTGTCGGCTCAGAGAAACCATCTCGCAGAGACGGGGCAGGACAGGGCAGAACGAGACAGGAAGGACACAGCCCTTTCTCCGTCCCAGAGGCTGGTGGTTTCAAACCGCAGACCTGGCCGTTAGCGGGGCAGCTCGTAACCAGTGTGCACCAGGGCTTTCCAATGGGCTCCTCTCACCTGGGCTGAACACCTACCTTAAGGCGTTGCTGAGGCTGCAGAAGCTTGACGGTGGTGGGCAGCAGGGGAGGTCGTGCCTTCTGGTGGACTTACCGCCCTCCCGCGAGACAGCGTGCTCGTTAAAGCTGGCATGCCCTGCAAGACCTCCGGGGCTGTCTGACTGCAAACTGGGATTTGCCACAGGCAGGAGCCAGAAATCCCTGCTACCTTCTGCTGTGAGGGCCCCAGTATTCTTAGAAACGCCTCATCTGGCCGTGCATCTGATGTTGAAATGTGTTCTTGGTCTTAATGCACAATGGTCCATTCTCCCGCTTTCTCTGTGGGAGGCCCGGCTGACTAGGGAAATACATCCGGGACCCTCATCTGTGTCTGAGCGCTTTGTACCAAGAAGCAGTTAGTTTTCAGGAAAGCAGCCCAGCCCAGCCCAGTCCAGATCAAGTCCATAAATCCAGTACTAGTCCATAAGCCCGATCCGAGTCCCTAAATCCCTCTTCAGACTCACACAGCCACAAGCAAGGGTGCAGAAGGTAGGGAGATCGCAGGCTGGTGGGTGCAAAGCCTTGTGGATCCAATGACGGTGGATCCAGGACTCTGGCTGCCGTCAGCCGGCTCGACGTGGCCTGTCAACAGGAAGGTGAAGCAGAGACAGGGTGGCCCGTCTCCAGGGAGACAGAGGGGGAGTCCCCAGACTCCTCATGAGGGGGCCACGCCCCCAGGAGGCATCGCCAGGCTGTGAGCTGATTGACAGGCTAGACTGCACCCCACCCTTATTTATCAAATTGACATGAAATTATGCAAGTAC
>NW_022103951.1:20013533-20015828 GCF_000313985.2 Echinops telfairi
AACCGCGATAAACGAGGGTTCACTGTACATGTGTATGTCGACTCTTCAGCTGCACATCTTTGTGGGAGCTGACAGCCTCACCTCCGGCGATCTGGTGTGCTGAGCAGTTCAAACACTCCAGCTGCTCCGTGGCACACGGGTGGTCTGTCTGCTCCCAGAAAGGTCCAGCTCCGGGGCTCTTACCCAGGGTGGTTGGGAGTCCACACGGACTTGAGGGCAGTCTCCCTGACCCCTCCCTCCTGACGCACGGGGGACGCTAGAGGGCAGGGAAGCACTGCCCCCGTGGGCTTCCGAGACGGTGTCTCTTTGTGGGAGTAGAAAGCCCATCAGTCGGTTCTGTAGAGGCTGGAGCCAGTTTAGAACCACTGACCTTGAGTGCATGGCCGCCGGGCACCGGGGCTCCTTGGCTGGCGGGTGCTCCCTGGAGTGTGTCAGAGAAACCATTCTCAGTGTCTCCCAGAGCGGCGATGGCACCCCTGGGTGTTGGGCTATGTATGGTAAGACGGTTTTAATCGCCGGGGGTGGGCATTGGGGGCAGCGAGTCATTCTTTTCCTGACAAGGGGGCGATCGGACAAGTACGTCTGGGGACCTGGGCCCCAGATGAGCACATTCATTTTCAAAGCTTGTCCGGCCTCACTGCTGTGGTCGTGACATCCCCTGCGGTCAATTGGAGACTTAGGAGTGAGTGGAGGGGTGGAGTTTACCTGTCCATCAGGTCACAGCTGCATGGCGTCATTTGGAGGTGCTAAGGAGATAAATAGCTTGTTGGAGGTGGGACGCAGGCTCGCTCCCTGGGAGACATTTCTGGGGAGAAGCCACATGAAGTTACCCTCATGCAGCCAGAGCCCTGGGAGCTGGAGGAGCCACACGGAGATTCCTGCCAGCTCTGCGGTGGATCCACAAGACTCTCCACCCACTGGCCTGTGATCTTCCTGCATTCGGCATCATTGCATGCGGCATCATTGCATGCGTCTCGTGAGTCTGAAGAGGACTTTATAGATTGGTATCGGGCATGTGGGCTCATATCGGACTTGTGGGCTTGATCTGGACTGGGCTGGGAGGTTTTCTCAATGTTCAATTGCTCTTGTCCATAAAGCTCTTTCTTGTACACATATGAGTGTCTATGAATATGTTTCGCTAGTCCACCTGGACTCACACACTGGCGGCATCGCTGAGCTTCCCCGTGGTCACTTAGCACCAGGCCTCACCGTCTGGCAAAGACTGACCGTAATCCCCACTGACTGCCAGGAGCCCAGAGCGTCCGTCTGGGAGGCAGTGCGGCCACAATGCTCCTGAGAGTCCAGGACAGAGATGCTTCGCCTCACACACTGTGCATGCACATGTCGTCAGGGGAGGCCAGTCCCCGGAGAAGGACATCGTGAAGGGGAGGGGCAGCGACAGGGAGGAAGGCCCTCAGGGAGATGGACACACTCCGTGGCTGCAGCCGTGGGCTCCGGCGTGGGAACCGTTGTGAGGACGGTGCAGGATGGGCAATGTCCTGCACGGGTCACTGTGGGTCAGACCAGTGGGATGGGCGCTGACCTCCCGGACAGGCCGTGGCAGGTGCGTGTGGGCTCCAAGAGAGCACGCGATCAAAACGCCTCCCGGGGCTCGCAAGCTGAGCTTCCCAGGAAGCTGGTGCTCACCTCCGTTCTCCAAGCTGGGCCTGCCATGCCATCCGATCGTGTCGATCTTCGCCAATGCTGGGGAGCAAGCCAACACACTCGCAGTCTGGCTCCACTTGAGAGGACACGGTGGTCTTCGATGGCTGAGTCATTTTCTGGACTGGAGCGTGACACACTGGAAGGTGTCCAAAGACTCCCTTCCCCCGCTGAGCCCCCTTCACTTCCTCCCGCACCCCATCTTCAGACCCCACGTACCCCACTGGTGAAATCCCTGCTCCACTGAGGACTGCTTTGCTCCATCCACAGGGGGTTGGCGCACGGGGTGGTGGTGGTGTGGGAGTGGTGGGGTCTCAGGGTTCTCTACCATAGCTTTATAGATCGGGCGTGGGCAATCTCGAAGCATAAGCGCGGTGCATTACTTGAATTGGTGTTCCCATTTGGAGACAGGGTTCTGAAATAGAGATGGTAGAGCAGTATCGCTTGCAGGACACACGCGGGGGATGTGCCAACGTCGCTCCTCGTTGCATCCGTTCTGAGAATGCTGGAAAACAGCTGTTAGATTTCTAGGGAAACTGATGTGTGCGCTGGAACCGGCCAGTCTCTCCGCCAGCTCGCTAGCTGGGCACGCCGCATAGCAAGCGAGCAGCATGTCCTTCAGAACGAAGGCAA
>NW_022103951.1:20017736-20018706 GCF_000313985.2 Echinops telfairi
TGGAAGCTAGCTCCTCCGGCGGCTGGGTCCCGATCCTGCATCTGGTGCGTCGGCCTCCTGCGAGACGGCCGGCGGAACTCCGGAGCCATCAGCAGACTTCCAACCTCGGATTCATTCAGCTCGGCTGCGGTCAGCCGGGTTCTTCCTGCTTGTCTCCCGGCTTCCAGTCCACCAGGCCCTGCAGCTGCAGGCGTCAGGAGAAGCCTGCAGCTTACGTCTGACCCACAGACTGGACGTGCCCACATTTACAACGGTGTGCGCCTGTCCTTGATGCCCATCTCTCTCTATCGACACGCATGGGCCACAGTCCCTAGTGGATGGCTGGCTACTCAACAGCTTTCAGGACCCCAGTCGTCTCCCGCAGAGAGGCTGGGGTGTGTGAACCCCTGAACTTCAGGTTAGTAGCTCAAGGCAGTACCTGAGGCAGCAGCAAGACTCGTCACCAGGTGCAGGGAGGCAGTCCTGAGCCCTGGATGCGCCCCACCCCAGCCCCATGCCTGCCCCCTCTCCCAGGGCCTGTTCCGAATCCCTGTTGGTGTGTTCCCACCCCGCCCCTTACCTACAAGCCTCCTCGCCTCTCCTTGGTCCCTGCATGGACTGAACCCCTGTTCCGAATGAGCCCCAGTAGGAGTGCTGCCCAACTGCACAGAGACTCTCCTGGTTGCCACAGAGGCGCCAGGCCCCATCCTATATTCTGTGAGCTACCATCAGGTGACCCCTGCACCGCGGAGCCAAATGCCACTCATTCCCGGGCCCTCCTCCCGACGGGACCCCACATTGAGGAGTCGGGACTTCTCAGTGTTGACGGGCCCTTCAGGTCCCACCCAAACCAACCAGATGGCAGGGGTGGGGTCAACTTGGGGCCTAAAGGGGCTGCACTCCATGGCTGGCCTTTCAGAAGCGGGTGGCCACACCTCTCTCCCAAAGCGTCTCTGGGTGGCCTCAAACCCCCACCTTCCCCTCAGGAGCC
>NW_022103951.1:20028095-20029756 GCF_000313985.2 Echinops telfairi
TGAAAGAATACTTTATTGGGTTTTAGGTGAAAGTTTACCAAGTAAATGAGGTTCCCAGTTAATATTTTTAGGACACACCGCTCCATACCGTTGGTCAAATGATTCACAAAATAGCAGCATATTTGTTATTTCTATTCTGTTTCTTCTTTTTAAAATAATTTAGCTTCCCTGCCTCTTTTCATTGTGTGTGGAGTTTCCATTGGGGCTTGTTGGCTTCGATGGTTGGCTACCAGGGTCCGTGGTCTTTACGTTCCTGTGAATGCCTCCATTGTTTTCAACCCCCGGCCTCCCGCCCCTCTGCCAGGAACCCCCAGAAAAGGCTGCGGGCAGATCCGTTTCTCTCCTCGCACACTCCCTCTACTTCTCTTTGCATGATCTGAAATAGATTTGTAAGTAATTCAATCGGGTTTGCTCCGTCTTCTTGGAAATCCATATTTTTAAAGGATGGATTTTCCCAGCGTTTGCCCAGCGTATCCGATGAGCCAGACATCTGATCCCTGAAAATGCCCAGGGCAGAATGGGAGCGCACCCATCCATTGAAACGGCTCGGGTGGAGGTCCTGGGGCCATGAATATTTATGGGGCGCAAGACAAGGCACCCACAGAGATCTGAAACAAGGGCCTCACAGAGAGAGGATTCTGCATTGCAAGCCTGGACGCACTTTCCCCTCTTTGATGGAAGGGTTTCAGAACATGATCACGCTGATGAGTTATGATAGTTCATCGATCACAGGGAGACCTCCCTCCAGCATCTCTGAGCACGAACGATGAGGCTGTCTCTCCTGTAAGAGTTTGCAAACCCTACATAGCACCCCACAGAGTCAGACTCAACCCCACGGCGGCGGTGGGTTTGATTGAACCAAACTCAATCAGTCCCGGCCCTGGACTCGATGCCGAGATCCCACAGACCCGCCCCTGTGGGTTTCCGAGACAGTCCCTCTTCACGGGGGTAGAGAGCCTCGTCTTTCTCTTGAGAAGCGGCTGGTGGTTCCAAACTGCCGACCTTGTGTCACAGCCCACGGTGTGACCACCACGCCACCAGGGGTCCCGGGTTCACATTTCCTTGGAAAACTGATCAGCAATGTCTGTGGTGCAAGACTTCCAATCAAGAGGACACACGTGGCCCCTAAAACCTGCAGCCAACATACCGCGCTTGGCAGAAACCTGCATGCCTTTCCAGGGAAATTAGGAGCAAGGCAGGATTGACCGGCGGAGCAGAGTGGGCATGTACGGTCTCGCTGCGTGTGGGATGCAGCCGCGTGATGAGATCTGGTGCACACATTACAAACAGGAGCACTGGGAAGAGAAGACAAAGCCAGCGTGTTGGCCGGGCAGGCCAGGCGCCTGTGAGCCCAGCGTATCAAACATGAGTCTGCTTCAAACCTGTTTGTGCCGGGGCCAAGTTTAACAGGCGAGCCTGCCTATCACACGCAGGCCGCCCCACCCCCACCCCGAGTTTTCAAGAGCAGATTAGGCGCCGGCAAAGGCGGGGCAGCCACCGTCGTCAAGGGCACCTGAGCACTTCTCTGGATGAACCAAGCAGCATGTGTTTGCAGTTGCTGGGGAGAAAATGCGCTGCCAGGCCCGGGGAATAACCAGGACGGGAGATGCTGCTAGTACTTTGCCATCTGCAGAGTGATGTTGGAGTGCTGCTCTTCAACC
>NW_022103951.1:20032504-20033845 GCF_000313985.2 Echinops telfairi
GGTGACTGATGGGCGGGAGGGGGTTTCCGTTCAACAGGCCACTTGAGGGTTATTTCCTCTCGTCCACAGGCCTGCCCACCACCCCTACCCCCGCCCTTCTCTGTCTCCTGTTTCCATCCCTCCTCCCGCCCTAACCCTGCTGCACTTCGACCTAACTTTTGCTCTCTAAGAGGCAAGTGCATCCCCAGTGCTGTTGTGCTTCCAAAACACCAAAATCACCGCCACCGGCCAGTGCCCACTCACCGCGACCCTGCAGGACCGAGAGAACTTCCCCGTGGCTTCCTGAGACTCCGACCGTCCACGGGAGCAGCAGGCCCCATCTTTCTCCCGAGGAGCAGCCGGTGGTTTTGAGCTCCTGACCTTGGGGTTCGACGCCCAACAAGGGGTCACCCGCCACGCCGCCACGGGCTCCTTGCCCGCCCGTTGCAGCCCCGCCTGCTGTCCGGCTGACGTTGGAGCCCCGGGGGTGAGTTCATGTCCAGACCTGTCCGGTGATAACGGGCATCCTTCCCACAGCCCTCACCGAGGGCCACTGCGGAACAAGGGCACCTCGGCTGGAGGTCATGGTGCGACTTCTGTCCCCCAAACACCCAGCGCGCCATCGATCGATCGTGACAAAGTTCCTGGCCAGCACAGGCTGATCCGGATGCTCTGAGAGCCCTCAGGAAAGCCTCAGCCAGCCACTAACGCCGTGAAAATGTCCTTACACACACACACCATCCCGCATATCTTACCTCTGAAATGGCAGGATCCGGAGGCCCTAAGTCCTCGGAGAAAGTGCTTGAGCACCTGCTCTCCAGCCAAGCACCCTCCACGTCGGGCCATCCGCCCTCAGCGCCCAGCCAGCCCTCCCGCTCAGCTCTTCGCCCGCATTTGAAGGCTCTCCAGCTCCCTGCACGAGAGGCTGTGAGGGCCTCAGACAAGCCCGAGGAGTTCATTTTCTCGCCCCGTCTGGGCCTGTGCCAGGGCTGCCTCCCTGAATGCGGCTGACTCCATGTTTGCATCATCAGCCACTGGGGGGCAGGGAGAGGGGGCGGATCGACCGCCACCCACAGGGTCTGATCCCGTCTTCACCAGCCAAGGGGGCTTCTCTCCTCAGCGTGGCCCAGTGCCCCCTGTTCTCCTCACGGCTGCTTTGACTCTTCCTGGGGCTCCCTGCCCGCCCAGTGTTGGGCATTTGGGGTCAAATCCTGGATCAGCCATCCACGACCTACGCTCAGTGTTCCCCGCGCTGGAGGGGCCTTCTCAAAGCGTGGGGTGAAATTCCATCATCTTTCCACGCCACGCCCCACGGGCCATCTGAAGCCCACCGCTCAGACAGACGCTGAGCAGTGCCCTTGG
>NW_022103951.1:20034944-20036033 GCF_000313985.2 Echinops telfairi
AGGCCAGCACTGAAAGGCCGGCCCTGTGGCGTGGGCTCCCTAGGTCACTAGGCCCCTAAGTCCCTATCCAGCATGCTGTGCATGCAAGCCTGCCCGAGACCACGGGTGAAGACAGGCAGGCCCTGGTTTGCAAAACGACCGCTCCACTCTTTCACCCTTAAAAGGGAAACTCCTCTTGGTACGGATTTTCCCAGTGGCTTCCTGACGGCCTCTTCCGCTGCGAGTGTTGACCGTGAGCCCACGTGAATTGACCACTTCCTCATCTCCGTTTGTCGCGCATCGGCTTGCTGGTCCAGGGAGGGGACATTTGTTTTCCGTGTGTCGGGGGAAACCCACGGCACAGGGTGAGGCCTTGGGCCTCCATTAGAAAGCGCTTCACGTCCTTGTAGCTCGCAGCAAGCAGCTGGTCCGCCGCATACCGCAGCCTGCTAAGGAGTCTTCCTCCAGGCCCGCCACCTCGATCTGTGCGAGTCCGGCGTGCTGGGTCCCATGCTCAGCAGACAGCGTGAATCGGGACCAGGAAGGCTACTGTCCGGATGCACACTTTGCCTGATTCAATCCCTGCAGCATCCCCTTGCCCTGTTGCATGGACCGCCTCTTGGTCCACGGACGCTTCCACGCGAGCAGGATCCACATTGCCTGGAACGGACCTCCCCCCTCATGGTGGTCTTCTAGCCAAATGGTGCATACACCTGTAAGGGGCACATCCCACTGGGGGTGGGGGGAGGGAGGACACTCCCCAGGGCAGCATTTGCCTGGGCAGAAAGCCCAGGAGACAAGAAGACGCAGGAATAAGGCCAGATGGACACAGGAAGCGGACGTGGGAAGAGCGCCACTCTATTGCGTGGGGACTGCGATCAACGTCCCGGAACAAGCCCCGTGTGAACGGTTGAATGGAAAACGGATCCACTCTGCCCCTGGTCACCCTGATCACAATAAGATTAGTAGAAGGAAAAACCAACTACCCCACCCCTACCCCCCAAAAGAGAGAAAGATTAGTGATTCAAATCCACCCCCTGGCATCTTGGACAAAAGCTCCCTGGTGGAAAGTCATCCAGTGGAAACCGTGTGGCCCAATCGGGTCAGAAT
>NW_022103951.1:20037975-20039493 GCF_000313985.2 Echinops telfairi
CCAGCCTGAGCCCCTTGCTGGCTCTGCGTCATTGTCCCAGGCTGCTTCCTCCAGCCCTGGCACTTCCTGGTTGTCCTGTCAGTTGCCCTGAGTCAGGAGAAGCCGGACTTGAATCAGACCGGACTTACCTGCATCTAAAACTGTGTGAGCCTTTCTTAATATGCATCTCTTTTTATTCACCACACGTACAAACATCTCTGGTTTTGTTTCTCTAGGGGGACCCAACCTAGCACAGACACGCAGGGGGGTTTCCCAACCAGGGAACACATCCGAGGAGACTTGTGTGTAAGAAAAGAACTTATCTAAAAGGACAATTAATTGTATGTTGACAGAACATCCCAGCCCAGTCCAGATCAAGTCCATGAGTCTGATAATAGCCCATATGTCCAACACCAGTCTGCAAATTCCTCTTCAGACTCATGCAACACGTGCAATGACGCCAAATGCAGGAAGATCACAGGCCGGTGGGTGGAAAGCCTTGTGGATCCAGTGGCGATGGAAGCGTGTCAGCACTGGCGTGGGTCTCCACGTGGCTCCTCCAGCTCCAGGGCTCTGTCTCCATCAGCAGCACAGCTCCAGCTGCCTTGTCAACAGGAATGTCTCCCAGGAAGAGTGTGTCCCGCCTCCAGGGAGGACGACAGGAGCTCCCAGAATCCTCAGAAGGCCACACCCACACACAGGCCTCATTGGCTGTGACCTGATTGACAGGCTAGACTCCACCCCTTTGCTCCAGCTGACAGGAGATGATGTGATTGCCACAGCGCCTTAGCCACAGCTACCCCCATCTCACCTTGGGGCAGGGGTCAGCAACGCTTCCAGACGAAGGGGCACCAGGGAGAAAGGCCTGGCCATGAGTGTCCTTCTGGACATCAGCAAATCACAGTGGACCATGGGGATGAGGCAGCCTCGCCCGACCACCTGCAGGGCTTCCTTTGTTGTGCCTCGGATGGACCGAGCTGGGGGCAGACAGGATGGCAGCAAGCTCCTTGGCAGGGCGTGAGCAGGTGCCAGGGAACCCCCCGGCCTCGTCAGACCCTGAGAGTCATGCACAGTGCCCACCCGTGGACCTCGGAGGGTTCCAGGTAATTCCTAGGAGAATCCGCCCAGAGCCATTCACCCTGAAGCCTTCAGACTTGTCTGGTCCCTTGGTTTCAGAACTGTCCCCGAGGGCTTTCTGATCTGCCTTCTTTACAGAAGGAGCCGTGGGGCACGGGGGCACCAGTCGGGCTGCTCACCACAAGGTCAGCAGTTTGAAACCACCGCAGCTCCTCAGGAGAAGGGTGAGGCTTCCTACTCCCTTGAAGAGTGACCGTCTCAAGCCCACGGGGCAGCTCCACGCTGCCCTAGAGGGTCGCTATGCATGGCACGGACACACCAACAGGCCTTTCTTCTGCATTGCTGCTGCTACTGGGGGGGGGCGGCGGGCAAACCCCAACAGACGCCGGGCCACTGTGAGTTTGCGTGAGTCCTGCAGTGGCAGCCATTTGTGTCACCCAAAGCAGGCAAGGAAGATACGAC
>NW_022103951.1:20043208-20046855 GCF_000313985.2 Echinops telfairi
TCTATCTATCTATCTATCTATCTATCTATCTATCTATCCATCCATCCATTCATCCATCTATCCATCCATCCATCTATCCATCCATCCATCCATCCATCCATCTATCCATCCATCCATCTATCTATTCATCCATCTATCTATCCATCCATCCGTCCGTCCGTCCGTCCGTCCATCCATCTATCCATCCATCTATCTATTCATCTATCTATCTATCTATCTATCTATCTATCTATCTATCTATCTATCATCTTAATCTACCCATCTATCCATCCATCCGCCTCCTCTCCATCACGACAACGCATGTTTCAAGGGTGTAAAGGGCTGTCCTTGAGAATGCGTTGGGAAAGGTTATACCATTCAATCAACCGTTCTGACCATGCCCTGTCCGCCTTCTTATTGTTCTCCAAACTCAGAGGACAATGAGAAGATTGTGATTTGGGCCCCCTGAACATGCCCACATTGCCGAGTGGATGTGGTACAAATGAAGAATACAGAATTATTTCAGAGAAGGATTAGATTGTTGAAAACAACATCAGAAGTATACATAGAAATTAAATACATTTTCTAAAGGAAGTTCTATATAAAACTTGCATTCATATTCTTTAATGAGCTATAACAAAATATAATTTGTCTCTGTGTGTGATTCACTCAAGGCTGCTGAATCGATTCTAATTCATAACAACCCAATATTTCTATAATTTAATATATAATTATGTACACATATAAGATTTATTTATATGAAACGTCCATCCATTCTTCAATTTTATTTCTATATGTTTAGAAATATATATTATAGTACAAGTTATATATATAAAACTATATAAGCTTATATTTATATTCTTTAATTTTATTCATATATACGAGTCTATTTTGTATTTTATACTTTAATTTTAAGTGTATAATTCAATACACACACTGGTTTATACACATAACATATATTCTATTCCTTACTTTTATTATATACGATATTATAATACAAGTCATACATCTAAAATGATATGTAACTCTCTCTGCATGTCTATGTATATATATGTGATATCTTATATTTCTTTTCTTTACTTTTATTTCTTCCCAGGTAGACTTGATCATGTGTATCTGTATACACAGAGGTGGTCAGCTTATACAATCAAACAGAACACCACATGTGTGGTGGTCTGAGCATTGATTTTACCGTATCCTCCCTAGCCAGAACCCAGGTCATCGCTCCAAATTTCCAGGTGTTGCCATGAGCCACCACGACCCAGCACACCTCCAATGTTTGCCACAGGTCCCCAGGGGGCTCATATCGCCTCCTGAGGACCCCAGAGGCCACGAGAAGTTCCCTCCATGAGAATGCCCACTTTAAACAACAGCAAGACCCATTGCCTTCACGTCCTTTCTAACCCCTAGCAACATCTGTCCAGGACAGAGTAGAGCTGCCTCACTGAATTTCCAAAGCTCTCTCTCGCTCCTGTGGAGCTGCTGATGGGATTGAGCCCATGACCTTGGGATTCTTGAACCCATGACCTTGAGGCTAGCTGCCAAACTCCTCACCACTGTGCTACCAGGGGTCCTTGGCTGGTCCGTCCAGGTTCCTTCAAGAATCCCCTTCCGTGTCTCGAACGCTCTCTCCACCCGATCTGCCTGCTCATCAAAACAAGAGCCCCTCACAATGGCTTCTGACCTCCTGCCTGGACACGGAGGGACGGAGCTGTCTCTCAGCGACTCTCAACTGATTCCAGGGCTCTGTAGGAGAAGCCAAGCCTGACGGTCTGCGTCTGCGGTTCCGCCCATGGTCTTCTTTCGAAGACTCGGCTGTCCAAGCGAGGCATGTGGATTAGGGTCTCTGGGGATGAGGCCCCGTTTCCCAGGGTCCGAGAAGCTCCTCAGACGATGCCGTGTGCAGACCCCCCCACCCACCCCCGTCACCCCCGGTCCAGGTGATTGCTCAGTCAGGGGGGTAAAGCGTCTCCATAGCCACAGCGTCGGAAGGGGCTCCTGGGTTGCTGCTTCCCCTCCGCGTGAGGCATCCCGGACAGATGGACTGGCACTGGTTTCGCGATGCAATGAGCATGTACTATAGATCGCACACCAAGGGCGTGCTGGTGGCAAAGTGCTGGGAGGTGCTGGTCAGGGCGACAGGTACTTGCACCATAGAGCCCTCTCCTTCCATGTGGGAGACCAGGGCCTATCCCGCCGAGCCAACCAACTTCATGAGCAGTCCTCAGCCCTAGACAACAGCGGTGGTTTCTCAGTTTCGATGATGCCAAGCAAGATGTAGAGGAGCTCAAGATGGATTAGGACAGTGGTTCTCAACCTGTGGGTTGTGACTCCTTTGGGGGTCAAATGACCTTTGCACAGGGGGTTGCCTATGGGGAATATGGGAAACCCTATTTCTGATGGTCTTAGGAACTGAGTCACGGCTCCTCCCTCCGTCTCCAGGCAAGTCTGCCCACATGCAGATACAGGAACACCCACATCCAAGTAGCCGCTGTGAAGATTGACCCAGGCTACACCAGGCTTCAAGATAGCATTTCATTTCTTTGTGATTACAAATAAGTTTTTTCACCATATATAATTGAGTATTGTTTTTGTGATGAATCACGATGCTGTAATGATGTTCAATTTGAAACAATGAAAATACATCCCGCCTGTCAGCTATTGACATGACGATTCAAAACAGTAGCCAAATGACAGTGATGAAGTAGCAACAAAACCAGTGTTATGGTTGGGGGCCACCACCACACGAGGAACAGTGCTAGAGGGTCGCGGCGTGAGGAAGGTTGAGAACCGCTGGCTTAAGAGGGAAGGCCTGGTGAGCTCCATGTACAATATCGGCCAGGGAGAACTCCGAGGATCACAGCGGTCCAATCCTGTCGTGCACAGTGTCACAGTCAGGCGGGGGCCCATTCGACGATAACTAACAACCATACTGTATATAGTCATGCGCATGACATTGCATAGCACGTAAGGAGCCTTCCGAGTGCTGCATTGACGGCGGGCTGCTCATCGTACGATGGATGGTTCTAATCCACCAGCCGCTCCGCAGGACAGAGGAGCAGGTAGACCCCCTGAGGCAGCCCTGTTCTGCCCCAGAGGGTGAACCGGGGCCAGAAGCCCCAGGAGACTGTCCCTTTCCATCCTGCAGGGTCACTCTGAGGCGGAATCACTTGCTGGCACACAGCACTATTTTAGGAACTGGAGTAAATGCAACGGTCCTGCTACGCGTGTGCCAGTCCATGCACGCATGGTTTTTCTCAAGCAAGACACAGTGAAGCCTGTCTCTGTGAGCCGTGGATGGCTGCCGACAAATTCCCTCAGGAATATCCTTGCCTGAAAAGGTCCCACCCAAACGGGAGTCTGAAAGCTGGGTGAAGCTGGTGGGTTAGGCAGGTTTCTCTAGAGAACAAAACCAGGATGCTTAAGATTACATCTACATCTATCTCTATACTTATCTCTCTCTCTCTCTCTCTCTATCATCTATCTATCTATCTATCCATCCATCCACCCATCCATCATCTATCCATCCATCCATCCATCATCCATCTCTATCTCTCTCTCTCTATCTATCTATCCATCTATCCACCCATCCATCATCCATCCATCCATCCATCCATCATCCATCCAGCCATCCATCATCCATCCATCCATCCATCCATCCATCTCTC
>NW_022103951.1:20047090-20048325 GCF_000313985.2 Echinops telfairi
CTATCTATCTTCTATATTATCTATCTATCTATCCATCCATCCATCCATCTACCTATCTATCTATGTAAGGATAGGTTTATACAGCGAGAAGGAATATAACGACTAATTAGTCCACACAGCAGTACAGAGGGCTCAGTTCAACTCACTTCCGTGGAACAGTTAATAGACTGAAAGTCCTTCAACTCACACAAGCTGCCCGTCCAGGGTCAAGGAAGCAGACGGCAGAGTCTGCCCTCAGGCAGCAGACAGCAGGGCGGGGCAGCAAGAGTCAGTAGTGAGGGAAGGTAGGGAAGCAGGTCCCCACCTCTAGCCTTGCAAGGTAAGGTGACATGATCCACAGGTTGGCTCGGCCCACAAGTAGTGCAGCACACAGTTGAGCCAAAGAACTCGCTCAAGCAGCAGCACGCTGGTCGGATCACCAGGGAGAAAGAGCGACTGGCCGCTTGGAAAGCATTTATCTTGGCTGACCTCCAGTCCAGCCACTTGGCTAAACTGCTCATGTGTTCCTGGAGGCCTCATTGGTGTGACCACCCAGCAACCACAGCTGAGTTCTCTGGAGAAGCGGGATCCTGGGCCTCTGCCTATTCACGCATCTGCAGAGACTGATGTCAAGAAACGGCTCACCCACTCTTGGAAGTGGGTGCATTCAGTCCAGGTCAAGCCTGCAGGTCAGGGAGACACTAGAGGCTCCCTCTGACTTAGGGCTGATGAACCCAGACGCGGAAGACGGAAGGCTGGTGGTGCAGAGATGAATGGCTGTGCAGCCAACTAAGGGTTCCACGGTCGGCAGTTTGCCAATGGCTCCTGGCACCCCCAGGTGCTCTGATCCAGGAGCAGATCCAGGAGCCAGACACAGGGTCCACACGCAGTAGCAGAGGTGAGCTCGTTTCCCCACCTGCCACTAAGAGCAGGCCACCCTCCATGTGACACCCCCTTCCGTCGTCGTAGCAAGGCTGTGACAAGGGCCAGGGGTGGGCACTCCACCTTCTGGTTCCCACAACGGCTTGGCCTTTTCCCACGCGTCCCCATCATACAGTTGTTAGTTAGGGAGTTGTGGCACAGCCAGGTTGACATACAGCCTCACCGAGGAGGAGATCTACAGGAACACTGCAATTCGAGCCGGAGAGGCGAGCTCAGAAGGTGATGGTGACTGTTCGGGGGACAGGGGATCCCAGAGTGGTAATCCCAGAATGGTGGCCCAGCAGAATGTGGAAATCATCCAACAATATCATTAA
>NW_022103951.1:20051223-20052458 GCF_000313985.2 Echinops telfairi
ACATCAACCTCTGTCTCCCTTCACCCACACTTCTGTTGTCCGTCCCCCAGGGAGGGGGTTCTACGTAGATCCTTGTGATCGATTCCCCTTCCTCCCCCACCTTCCCCTTCCCCTCCTGGTATCGTGACTCGCATGATTGGTCCTGAGCGGTTTATCTGTCCTGGATTCCCGGCGTTTCCAGCTCTCATCTGTGCCCGGTACATCCTCTGGTCTAGCAGGATTTGTAAGATAGATTAGGATCATGTGGGGGGAGGGAAGCATTAAAGAACTAGAGGAACGTTGTGAGTTTCGAACTGAGAGACTGAAAAAGGAAGAAATGTGCGCTCCCTTGATTGCAGTGTCTGGACCCGAATGTGCGATAATCTCTCCGCCGTCGGGAGCCTGCCTGTTTTCCAGTCTTTGCAAAAAACCACTTCCGAGCCCCTTCCTTCGATAACCACCACATTCCCAGCAGTTTTCCAAAAATCCGATGAGAAAAATTGAGCCGGTGGTCATCGTGTGAAAGCAAATGTCTGTTATTTTAATGTACGTGTCCCTCGGCCAAAGCACGTCACTCAAACACTCTCTGCCGTCGAGTGGATGCTGACTCACGGGGACCTGCTGCGTCCCTGGGTGTCCACCGTGTGCGACCACCACCAGGGCTGCAAGCCAAGCGCTACAGCCCGTAACAGGCTTTCCTTCTAAGACTGACTGGTTCTTGGAACCACCACCATGCAGGGCTATGCTCCCCTGCCTTTAACGTGAGTCGGAACCTTATTTTGATTGAATCCTTGAATCCAGACACCGGCCCCTCAGCCTGGGTCGGGTTAACGAGTTTGGTTCATGTTTCAGCCTCTGACAACACAGGGAGGTTTGGGCCCAGACAAGTCATGTTTTCTGCCCACATCACCTGCTCCAGAATTCTATCTCCGTCCCATTTCCATTAGAACATGTTGGCACTGCCTGTCTTGGCCTGGTATTGTTTTTTATTAATTTTTCCTGAAACCTAAGTGCGCCTACTTCATCTGCAAGCCTGTTGTTTTCTCTCATCGGGGACGTTTCCTTTTGTTACAAACTTGACTAATATTTCTGCTCCGTTGGCTTTCACATCATCTCCGAGAACGTTAATTATACCTCGATTCTTTTCCTCGTCATTTATAATTTTAATCTTTCTTTCTCAGTTTAATCTGTCCTTCTTTTACTTTCCTCTCCCTGCATTCTGGGGAAATGTCTCGTGCTTTTATACGCCTGGAAAT
>NW_022103951.1:20055599-20056521 GCF_000313985.2 Echinops telfairi
AACATTTTCTATTTATACTACGGCGTGGCCCCCGGTGTGAATTTTCAGATCAGCATAAGATGTAAGGAGGCAATTTGTTGTTGCTGTTTCTATTTCACCAGACGGATGAAACTGATTTCCCAGAATTTACAGTTTCATTAAGCTGCAAATGTTTAATTAAAGAGGGATGCGCCGAGCTGCCGTGGACACACGCGCCACCGATCCACAGCATCACTAAGCTTCCTGCTCAGATGCGTGCGTGCATCTGTGGAAGCAGAGACCCGGGCTGCTATGGCCTTCGCCTCGGCGGGGAGCTGTGTGCGGCCGGGCTGCCGAGAGAAGCACCTCCCAGGAGGCTCAGTATGTCTAAGAGGGAGCTTTCCGTCCAGAAGCCAGTACGCATCAACTCAGCATCACAGCTCAGTCCACCTCGAGCCCAAAAGTCCACTGCTGGTCCTCAAGTCCCCCTTCGGACTCACGCAGCCACGAGCCACAGTGCACGATGCAGGCAGATCACAGGCCGGCGGGTGCAGAGCCTTGTGACCCCAACAGTGGTGGCAGCATCACAGGGCATATGCTTCCCAGTGGCAGGTCCCAGTGTGGCTCGTCAACAGGAAGGTGAAGGCCGAGACAGAAGGGGTGGGGGCGGGGGTGGTTCTCAGGACCCTCCTGATGAGGAGGCCACACCCACAAGGAGGCACCATCAGGCTGGGACCTGACTGACAGGTGGGATCCCACCCTTCCACTTTCTTGCATCTTCACGTTGACAGAAAATCACCTAATGACCGCGTCGGCAAGCGCTTGAAGTCCTCTTGGCTTTCGGCAAGCAACGCTGTTCATCTGCATATCACAGGTTGCTCACGGCCCTTCCTCCAATCCCAGCATCACTTTCTTCATTAAAATCCAGAGCCTGCAGCTCTTTTCTCAGCATGTAGACTGGACC
>NW_022103951.1:20056621-20058033 GCF_000313985.2 Echinops telfairi
CAGAGTGCTCCGAGGCCTCCAGCGACTGATGTGAAGGGGGCCACAGCCTGGAGACCATGGTGGTCATGTCAGGGAGGAAGGCTCGAGGAGGTGGCTCACACCACGGCTGCAACCCGAACTCGGACGTGAGGACAACGGTGTGGCTGCTGGTTGTGGGTCGCACCTGGGCCGCTGGCAGCCTGAGCCAACTCCCTCCCCACCTGTTGGGGGTCACACTTACTTCAGAGCGTTGCCACCTTAGAGCCTTCCAGAACCAGGAGATCGAAATGAATATGAGAGAGAGAAAAAACAGCGCATGCAGAGGCAGCCAAAAATAGTGCGCCGGCTCGTGATTAGCAAGTGATTCACGCCGAGAAGAAAAATAACAGTGTTTAGAGGGGCAAAGCAGTAAAGCCGAACCTCTCCACTGATCGGATTCCAAATTTAGGACCTAGGTGGGGGCGGGGGCGGGGGGTGGTGGTGGATATAAATGAAACAAAGGCACCGAGAATCCAGACATAAGAAGCAGCTGCTTTTATATCACCGCCAGACTCGCCTCTCAGACGTCAGACAACGCCGCCCGTTAAACCTTCAGCTATTTCTGTCTCGGCTGGGCCTGTGCAGGCACCGTCCTGCAGGAGGGCACTGGGGTGGGTGGGAAGGGCCTGCCCCACCCATTAGGGCAGTGGGCTTGCTGGAACAATGCCGCGAAGGACAGCTCTTTCTGGGCAGAGGCCACGCCAGAAGGGAGATGTGGAGGCTCTGGTTTCTGGGGCTGCCACGTCTCTGCTTGTTCGGGTTAAATTCCACCAAGTAATCCCCCCAGTGTCCTGTCCATACCACAAGGACATTCCGCCTTTAGAGCTTCTACATAAGCGTGAAACACGTATGATATGAATGTGTGTGTGCATATGTAAGCTGCCCTGCCTCCTGTCTGTACCGTGACGGTAGTTCCAATGATAGAGTTTGCACATACATGTAAAGCAAGTACTAGATGAGTGTGTAGTGTATAGATATGTGTGCATCTATACTCACGAGGCACTCAGAAAACACAAAACCGCAAACTCCTCGCCAGTGGGTTGATTCTGATTTACAGGGACCCTGCAGGACAGAGTGAACTGTCCCTGGCGGGTTTCCGAGGCTGTTGCTCTGACAGAAACAGAAGCTGGTGGGTTTCAAACTGGTAGCTCCTGGCCCACAGCCAAACATGCCCACCACCAAGCCGCCCAACTCAAAAGACGACCTCCAGACCAGCGAGTTGGAATTGGCTCGGAGGGCCCGCAGGGGCAGGGTAGAACTGCCTCCCGTGGGTTTCCAAGACAAAACCCCCGTGGTTCCACACAGCCTTCTCTTTCTCCTTCGGAGCAGCCAGTGGGCTGGAACTGCTGCCCAGACGGTGAGCAGGCCCACGTGCACCCACAGCCACGAGGCGC
>NW_022103951.1:20058933-20060627 GCF_000313985.2 Echinops telfairi
ATTGGGCTGCAAACCGTTGGGTCGGCAGTTCGAAACCACCAGCCGTTCCCGAGCAGAACCACAGGGCTTTCTACTCCGGTAAGGAGTCGCCGTCCGAGCGAGTGTTTCCCTGTAGGAGAGCCCAGAGAGGTCAAGCCTACCCAAGAGTGACCAAGGGCAATCTAGGATCCGCCCATCTTGTCACGTGTGCGCCCCTAGCTCGTCCCGTCCTGTCGTGAGTATGCCTGTTGGACAGCCCCTTCCTGGGACGGATGTGGTGACCCGGAATCAGAGAACTTGCACCTCCCCAAAATGTATATAAGCCGGGCTTTGAAACACACACTCTCTCTCTGTAGGGACCTGGCTGCCGAGATCATGGCTGTCCAGGGGTGGCCATGCTACCATGAAATGTGCCTGACTCCTTTGTTTCATTCTTCCTTCCAGTGGACTCTGACTTATATCAATCCTAGGAACAGGGTGGAACTGCTCCTCTGGGTTTCTGAGATGGCAAATCTTCCTAGAAACAGACAGGTGTTTCTGAACTTCTGGCCTGGCCTCTTCAGGGACAGGGTCACAGATAGATCAATAGATAGAATGGTAGATGGACATACAGATCGGTAGGCAGGTAGGTAGTGTGCGAGGCGGGGTGGACTAGAGAAACAAATCTAGTGGCACTCTATGTATAAGAAAAAGCGTATATTAAGAAAACATCCCAGCCCAGTCTAGATCAAGTCCGTAAGTCTGATATTAGCCCATAAGTCCGATACTAGTCCCTAAATCACTCTTCAGACTCATGCAGTCACATGATGCAATGATGCAAAATGCAGGAGGATCACAGGCTGGTTTGTGCAGAGTCTTGTGGGTCCAATGAGGGTGGACGCATCTCCAGGGCTCTGGCCGCCATCAGCGTGGCTCCATGTGGCCTGTCAATAGGAACGTGTAGCAGAGGGAGTGTGCCCCGCCTCCAGGGAGGAAGAGAGGAGTTCCCAGAATCCTCAGGAGAAGGCCGCACCCACAAGGAAGCATCATCAGGTTGTGGACAAGCTAGACTGTGCCGTTCACTCTATTTATTGAGTTGACATGAGATTATGCAACAGCTAAACTAGATAGGAGTGTAGGTAGATGGATGGATGGATGGATGGATGGATGGATGGATGGATGGATGGATGGGTGATGGGTGGGTGGATGGATGGATGGATGGATGGATGGATGGGTGATGGGTGGGTGGATGGATGGATGGATGGGTGGATGGATGGATGGATGGATGGATGAATGGATGGGTGGATGGATAGGTAGACGCCCACGCTTGGCCCCCACGAGAGTCCACCTAGAACAACTGTGCCGCCTTGGGCTTCAGACGGCTGGCCTTTCAGAAGGAAAGAGCCAGTTTGTGGTGGTTTTCCTGAGGGTCCTCTGGGTGGACGTGGAACTTTTGGGGGGCAATTGAGTGTGCTAAGCACTTGCACCATGTAAGGACTACAACTCTGCTTCCAGGCAGGATAGAGCACAGCAGGTAATGTCTACGAGGAGGAAGAGGAGGAGGAGGAGGAGGGAAATAAAGAGGAGGAGAAGGAGAAGGAGGGAGGAGAGAGAAAGTAGGTAAAGAGAAAGAAGGTGGGGAGGCAGGAGGAGGCGAGCGGTGTTACTGGTAGTGGACTTTTGTTCGTGCTCATTAAGAATGAAATAGTTTGAAGAGGGACGAGGCGAGGAGGGGC
>NW_022103951.1:20061001-20066098 GCF_000313985.2 Echinops telfairi
CCCTCCTGACCACTGTTTCACTAAAGCACGCACCTGCCCCAAACTGCTGACCGGGCAAATCCTGTATTCTGCATATTTTCATAACCACAGGGTGGGGGGTGAAGACAAGGTTCGGAATGCAGTTCCCTGACGGAATCGTAAGACATGAGCAAGGTCATGATTATCACACACAGAAGGGGGCTCCCAATGCCTGTCTGGTCCAACGTCGGTCTTTAGCCAGTGGTTGTTCAACTCGATATGGCTTGAACCAAAACCAGCAACGACCACACAAAAATCCTTCTGTCTTTACTGCTTAAACCACCCCGGGCATCATCTGGAGGGAGCAACATGCTTTCCGGGAGGACATGAAACATTCATGACTTGGAAGCACAGATGCCCAGAGAAATATTGGCTTTGCCCCCAGCTCCCGCTGCCCTCATGCAAATATATTGATAACCCAGAGCTGCTTCTCTGGAAATGGGCACGGCGCCTTAAAAATAAATCTGACATCTACTCTCGGAACATGTGGCTTTATCCTGCTGGGGTGGACGGGGGTGGTGGTGGTGAAGGGAGTGGGGGAAGGGGTGTGTGTGAAAAAGCTGGGCTGCCCAAATGGAAACGTGCTCTTCAGCTGAGGATTGTACAAGGGCCCCACAGAGGTGGGTGGGGGGAGGGGAGGAAATACCACACAACTCAACACAACAACCCCAAACTCCTCAAGACGGCCACCAGCTCACAGCCACCTTACACTGCCACGTGGCTCACAGCCACCTCACACAGCCACGCGGCTTAGTGTTTATGCATTGGCCTGATAACCACAAGGTGAGCAGTTTGAACCCACCAGTCACTTGTGGGGGGGAAAAGATGGGGCGCTTTCTACTCCCGGAAAGAGTTACCGTCTCTGAACGCCACAGGGGCAGTTCCCCCCTGCCCTCTAGGCTCCCTGTGAGCCAGTGGGGACCCAGCCTGGCTCAGTCACCTGAGGTGGGAGAAGAGTTGGCCCTTCCTGGGCAGCAGCCGCAGTGCAGGCAGATCAAGGGGTTGTGGGAAGGCCATGGGTGGCTTTGAAGTGGTTTACAAATGATGGACTGTGGGGTACAGGTTTTTCCCAGGTTGTCCCCCCAAATATATGCCACACCTCGGGCGCTGCTTGTGACACCTGGTAAATGGCGGAAGCACCCGGGAGGTCAGCTGCTTAGAGGTTTTCTCCGCGAGGGGCATCAGCCATCTAGCCAATCAGTCCCTGCTGTCTGTCCCAGTCCTTGCTGATAAGGAGCGAGTGTTTCCCTGTAGGAGAGCCCAGAGAGGTCAAGCCTACCCAAGAGTGACCAAGGGCAATCTAGGATCCGCCCATCTTGTCACGTGTGCACCCCTAGCTCGTCCCGTCCTGTCGTGAATATGCCTATTGGACAGCCCCTTCCTGGGACGGATGTGGTGACCCGGAATCAGAGAACTTGCACCTCCCCAAAATGTATATAATCCGGGCTTGGAAATACACACTCTCTCTCTGCAGGGACCTGGCTGCCGAGATCATGGCTGTCCAGGGGTGGCCATGCTACCATGAAATGTGCCTGACTCCTTTGTTTCATTCTTTCTCCTACCTTCTATGAGTTCACCTTCTCCATGACTGGTATAGATGATCGCCGTACCTTTGTCCCCGAGGGCCGGCAGGGCAGGTGCCCTGGCTGGCCCGCACCTGTTTCCCCAAGAACGTGGTCCGTCAGGCAAGCTCATGGAAAGCGGGGGCATCGGGAGGACGTGCCACCTTTTGCATGAGTGCTTACTGCTACTGACGTGTGAGAAGCTTGCTCAGAATCGCCCCGGAGGAGAAGCCAGCGAGTGCCTGGAAGTGAAGGGTCTGCCGTCGAACGCTAAGCTCTGCCTTGTCACGAGGGGCTCCCCCGACCTGGAGACAGGCAGGAGAGCAGGTGTGTCCAGCGCAGGAAGGAGGTGGATCCCCGTCATCGGGAGTAACCTTTTCTCATGGGGCTTCTCAGGCTGTCTTGCCTTTCCTGCAGCCGACAGCCTTGTCTTTCTCCAGCGGAACGGTGGGTGGGCTCGAACCACTAGCCTTCTCGGCTGTCAACTCTTGAGCCAGCAGCTCCAGCTGGACGCACTTCCCCAGGCCCTCCTGAAATCCCTCTGTCCCCACACTCTAGACTTACTCTCTACGGTCTCTTGGGCATCGACCACCAGGCCTTTCTGCCAAGGTGCCTCTGTGTGGCCTGGAACCCCCCACCTCGAGAGTGGCTCCCCGGGTTGTCAAAGGAAAGAGCCCGTGGTGGTTGCTGGCAGGTGCATCTCCGCCGACGGTACGGTCTGAGGCGCCCCATCTGGATGGAGCGGACAACGTCATCTTTCTCCCGAGGAGCCGCTGCTGGGTTTGAACTGCTGACCTTGTGGTTCGAAGCATGGTGTCTAACTTACAGAAACACGGGGGCTCCGTAGGGGGTAGCCCACAGTACCACCGGGACTTCTAATCTCCCATCATCCACTGCCAATCTCCCAGCACCGTGAGCAGAAGCTCACACTGCAATCCCAACGGGCAGTCGTTGGCAACCGCCAGCCACACGGCCGGAGAAAGACGGGGCTTCCCATTCCCATAAAGAGTGACCATCTGGAGAACGCCCGGGGGCAGTCCTCCACGACCTAGAGGGTGGCTGTGATCTGGCCTCTTTCCCATGACAGGAAGCGAGATTCCGTGTAAGCCCATTGTGTGGGACCTGGGTCCTGGTGTGCTTTCTTCAACCCACGTGATGTGTCCAAGGTCCTTCCATGTTACAGCTTGGAACCGGAGACTTCCAACACAGAACCACGGAATGAGGGCCGGGTGGAACGCCCCACAAACCTTTGGGAGCCCCTGGTATCAGGACTGCGTGCTCCCTGAGGGCCACTGCAGGTCTTGCTTGAAGCAGCGCCCCAGAGTGAGGCCCTGGGTGCGGCTCACTCACCCAGCCACCCCAGATCTGGAGTCAGCTTCCTGTGGGCTCCCGGCCACCCAGCGGGGCCTTCTGTCTTGCGCCTGCCTCCGCTCCCACTGCTCGGAAGACAGGAGCCAGCTGCCCGTCAAAGCCCAGCGCCTGGTCACCGAGCGGAAGGGAGGGCTGACGTCACAGCTTGTGTGTGCCCAGAGGGGACCCTCCATCCACAACCACGGCTGCCTCCACCAGCACACTGCAAAACCCAGCCCAATTCACTGCCGTCCGGGGAGTTCACGATTCATAGCGGCCCTGCTGGCCGGCGGTAGGAGGTTAGGAAGTCCACGTGCCTGGCTGGGGAGGGCTGTGGGCTGCCATGTCCACAAGGGGGCTCATTGTCACTTTGTGATGGCCCCCCGGCCCTGGGCGTATATGAGCCCTTTGCTGACTGTACCCCGTGAGACCACCCCCTCTTCCCGCCGAGCCCCTTCCCTTTCAACACAACACTGTGGTTACCCTTCCAAGCAAGTCCAACACATCTCCTGCCCCCTTGCTGCATCTCCAGACACTCCGTGCAGAGCAACCGTCGCAAACCCATGACCGCCGGCTAATCGTCCCCGTTCCTCCCGCTGAAGGGCGAAGCGGTGTCTCCTCTCTATCTTTCCTCCCCTTTCAAATGGACAAAAGAGAAAAGGAGACCTCATTGTTAAGGGCTCCTGCATCTCTGCAGCCTCAGAGCCTGACCTGGGATGCGGGTTGCTATGGATACCTGCCCACGTGGTCTGGAGGTATGACATCATCCAGGTGTCAGCAGAGCCCCGTTAGGGCACAGGCATCAGGGCAGATGTTCAGTGGCCCCCTCGAAGGAGACGCGGCTGCCCCCACCCGGGAAGAGAGCTCTTGGAAAGACAGAGGATGCCGCAGCAGCAAAGCTACTACGTCCCCGACTTGGTCTCTCCTCGCCCACCTTCTGCACACCGCTGTTTACAGGTGTCTCATTCTTCCACCTGATGCGTAAAATGCACACGCTCAACCGGGGGGCCGAGAAGGCAGCAGCGGCCGGAGAAATAACCGAGAAGCATGTTTTCGTTTGGGGGATGGATTAAAACACAATCACCTTAGCTAGCAGACTCACTGCCCGCAAGTCTGTGCGCACCCAGAGAGCCTCGGTGTGGGGGGTCCAGAGAGCCTCGGTGTGGGGGGCCCAGCTGCCCCTGTGGGTTTCGGAGGCTGTAAAATCTTCACCAGAACAGCAAGGCCCATCCTCTCGCAAAGTGGCTGCTGGGTTTGAACCACCAACTTTGGCGGCGAGAGGCTCAATGAGGGCCTACGGTAGAGACGGGACCTGCTGCAGGCTGTTGTTTCTGATGATCGGATGTCGTGTCCAGAGTCCACACTTCAGGAGCTCCGAGGGTCTGGCGGTCAGGCATTGGGCTGCAAACCGTTGGGTCGGCAGTTCGAAACCACCAGCCGTTCCCGAGCAGAACCACAGGGCTTTCTACTCCGGTAAGGAGTCGCCGTCCTGGAAGCCTACAGGGGCAGGTCTACCCTGACCTGTAGGGTCGAGAGCCCTGGTGGTGTGCAGGGCAGGGTCATGTAAATCCTCATCCTGTAACCCGAATGTTAAGAGTTCAAATCCAACAGAGGCCCCACGCACTGGGCAGAGATGTGGCAGTCTCTTCCTGCAGGCATGGAAACCCTCTGGGGGCAATTCTACCGGGCCCCCCAGGCTCCCCGCAAGTGGAAATAGATTCAACTTGGCAGGGGGTTTTTACCTTGTTTGTTTAAAGAGATCTTCCTGACATTAAACCTCTGCCTCATTTTCTTGAATGACCTTTGATAAATTAACAGAGGCGGCCAGCATTCATTCTGGGCTCCAGCCCTAGGATTTACAATCTGAAGGTGTAAATGAGAATTCAGAGGAAGCTGCCGGCCAGGTATTGTTATTGTAAATAAGGCAATTACTCTACTGCCGGCCGGCGGCTAGATGGCTCCCAGACAGGGGGCTGATGGATACAGAGCACACAGCACCTCCAGATATTAAATCTCTTCCCGGCCGGGACTTCCACGTGAGACATTTTAGCCAAAGCAATTTGTCACCTTCAGGGAAGCAGGCTTCTTAATTGATATCTTAAGGCAGCTGATAAACAGCCTCTCCTTGCACGGACCAGAGAATGCCGTACCTTCAACCGCAGGGGCC
>NW_022103951.1:20066829-20067744 GCF_000313985.2 Echinops telfairi
GGGGAGCTCTCCCTGACCTCTGTCTGCCTGTCTGGTGCAGCTGGGTCCACCTCCAGAGCGGTTCTCTGTCTGGCGAGGGAGACTGATGTGACCCCTCCAGTTTCCCATCAGCACCTGGTCCTTGGAACCTGGTCATTTCCTAAGTGAAGCCCAGCATGGCGTCACGGAGTGCTAAGGCCTCCTGGACCCAGGGGAATTTGGAGTTCAAGACACACGTCTCCAAGGGTTGAGGGCTCACAGACGCTGAGAGGAGGCAAGGTTCTTCCCCCAGGGCCAATAGCCACACAGAGACAGCCGTTCTCGACACGTGGATGAATTTGGAGCTATGATCTCCTGCAACCTGAGGATAAACTCTGCCCGAGCCGTTGGTCGGTTGAAGAGACCTCTGTGATGGCAGCGCTGGACCATCAAGACCACACGGGTGTTGGGCGCGCTTCTCGAGAGAAGCAGAGGTGGGGACGCTTGCGTGTAGCACATGCTGGCTCCTAGCCGTGCTGACAGCAGCGATGCCATTGGAAGGGGTGCTGTCCCTGTCGGTGACCCACAGCGGGCTTCACTGCAGGGTCCATGAGCAGCAGAAGGGTTGAGTCCCTCGGACACAGCGGACACTTCGAAGGCATGTCCTTTGCATTTCCTCCCAGGTGCCCCCTCCTCCCATCGCCAGCTTCCTCTGACTCCACTGTGGGAAGAGAGCTTCGCGTCTTCCTCTGCCAGGGGGGTGTGTGGCTTTAAGGCTGAAGGTGTAAAGATTCCCTCAGGGCAGCCACGTTGGCCTTTATCCAGCCTCCACGGCTCCCAAACAGCTAGAGTCCACGAGAGATCTAAAAGTCTGCTTTACACCCACCTGCTTTTAGTCAGGGTTCTTGGCTGGCATCTTGGACCAAAGAAGTGCAACCATGCTACCTGGACACCATC
>NW_022103951.1:20073316-20074252 GCF_000313985.2 Echinops telfairi
CTGATCGGTGACAAGATGCAGCAGGCAGCCTCTAAGGCACCTCATTTCCCCCAGCACATGGATCTTCAATAAACAAATCAGGGCCCGGAAATGCACATCGACCCCCTCAGCAGCTCGGTGGACTTCAGTTGGTACAAATGCACAAGATTGACTTGCAGGCCAGTGTCCAGCAGGGTGATCTGGGCTGCAAGAAGCTAATTTGCTCCCAGCTGCAGGGGAACCACATCCGAGTGTGTGTGGGGACAGCAATGCTGCTGTGCCTTGAGCTTCCATCAGATTTGTCCTGTTGGGCCGTGGACGGGCCTGACAGCCAGGGTGCTCCTTAGAAGCGAGCGTGGCGAGACTCCATCTCACCGACTTTGGCCACGTTGTCGGGGGACCAGTCCCTGGAAAAGAACGTCGTGGTTGGTGAAGTGGAGGGGCAGCGATGGAGAGGTGGCCCTCCGCCAGGTGGCCCCAGACAGGGCTGCAACCCTGGGCTCCACTGTTCAAGCGTTGCGGGCGACCCGGGGTTGGGCAGTGTGGCTCCATTCCACATGGGTGGCTGTGGGTCGGAGCAACTGGCCGGCACACACAGCATCAGCGATCAATAGGCGTTGCACTGTCCACCCAGGCTGACACCTGTGGGTGGGATCCAGCTTAGAAAGGGGGGATTTGGTATCCGTGGGCTTTGCCCAACCCAGGCTGCAGTCCACAGCCTAACTCAGCTTGGCTCCTTGTGAAAAGTGCAGGTCTCTCAGCGACACAGCGTCCACCCCCACCCTCGCCAGGGAGGGCAGTGGCCGTGCCAAGGTGGCAGAGAGCTGGAGGACGCGTGGTGACTAGGGAGGCATTCACACGGCAGACACCCGGGTTTGGACGCTCAGCCTTCAGGACCGTGGAAGACCAATTCTCGTTCCTTGGAGCCATTCACCTGTGGCCCCCACAGGTAAGGAA
>NW_022103951.1:20075384-20077400 GCF_000313985.2 Echinops telfairi
GCTGCCCATGCCGCGCGGGTTGCGGCAGACGGCTGTGCGGCGAGATTGGAAACGCTCCAAACAGAGGTGGCTGAGCAGGACACCCAGGGTCAACACAGGCGTGGCCACAGAGGGTGAGGGACCACAGTGCTGACAGAGGACCACGGAGCTGGTCCTGGTCCCACTGCCAATGCTCCGGAACGAACGGAATGCCTCCTGAAGGGTGCCCTTTTGTGAGCTGCACTTGACCCGGCACGGCTTCCACGTGCCCTCCAGCTCTGTCCCTCTGCTCTGCGACCCGGCGGCCATCTCCCTGGTGCATCTCCACTCTGTCTGTCTCCGGTCCCTGAGGTTGAAGGCACTTCTCATTGGACGGCAACGTTCCCTCCCCGCAGTTTCAGGCCATCTGGTCTTGGCTCTGAACGAGTGTTCGACGCTTTCCAGAGGGCCCGGCGAGGACCGGCCTCTTGGTGAGGCCCATGGGGAGCTGGTGACCATCCTCCCAGGGACTGCTGGTGTTGGCCGAGGAGCAAGCTCTGTGCAGTGGCCACAGGCAGACCTCCCACTCCCTGGTAACAAAGAAGATCCCAAACCAAGGCTGGCCCACCGGTCCAGTCCGTGGCTGGGGCTCTAGGCAGGCACTTACTTCAGCAGTACGGCACGTGTTTTTCGCTTGCCAGTGGCAGTTGGCAAGCTAAAGCCAGGCGGAATGGTAACCCCAGGGGAGGCATTCCCTCCTATCTGGTCCGTCACCAAGGAGAAGAAACGAATCCGGGCAAAGCTCAGCCCCAAATGCCCACGTATGGTTTCAAAAACGGCAGCGCCTCCTTCTGTGTCTCACGGTGCCCACGTGGTCCCACAGGCATTTCTGCTGGCAGCCAGCCCACACCCTCCACACCGTGCATTCTGCGGCCCCGCGGGGTGTGGCCCACATGCGTGCGTGTCATGCCCGGGCAGCCCATAGAGTCTGCGCGTGAGGAAGGATGGACAGTGGCCGTGGGGCGGTGGCCCCGCATGGCCAGGGCGTGACTGGGTCTCCCTGGGTTCCTGGCGGCTGACTTTGCGGACTTAGCTCCCCAAGCTTGTCTTCCGCGACGCCTCTGGACGCACGTGAACTCCGACCTTTTGGTTAGTGGGACAAATGCTTAATCATCGGCACCACGCAGGGATGCCAAAATCCCTGCCCACTGTTGCGCCCCGTGGCTGTCCCAGCAGAACTGCGCGCGCCACGCCAGTCTTGATGGCTGGTTTTATTTCTGAAGTCGGTTGCTTAGGCTAGGAAGCCAGCTACTAAGGATTTTCCCCCGCGAGGCGCCAGCGGGTGGATCTGAACCTGCAACCTTTCGGCGAATGGCTGAGTGAGTTAACATCCTTCTTCCAAAAGGGCCGTGGGGGAAGTTGTTGAGGACCCGTGGTACCCAGAGATGCCCTAGAGCAGGGTTCTCAGCCTTCCTAACGCCGTTGTGACCCTTTCCCACAGCTCCTCATGCGGTGGTGACCCCCAACCATGACATGACTTCCGCTGCTCCTTGATGACCGTCATGTTTCTCCTGTGATGAATCGTCCCGTCACTATCTGATGTGCAGGATGTATTTTCATTGTTACAAATTGAACATGATTAAAGCAGAGTGATGAAGCACAGAACAATATGCAATTATAGATTGTGAACTATTTCTCTCTAAAGACACATAAATGAAATTTTGTCTTGAAGCATGGTGTACTGTGGGTGGCAGTCTGCGCACCGGGTCCTCGCAGGTGGGTGTACCTGCATGTGGGCAGACCCCTCTGGAGACGGGATGCCAAGGGTGGTCCCTGTGGAGGGTGGACAATGAGGAGAGACCTGTTTGCTTTTGCTGGGTCTGGATCCTACATAGGCTTCATCAGCCTCTGGCTCCTTGTTTCTGAGCCGATGGCTGCCATCTTGCCTGTGTCTCCTGGGAATAATGATGAGCCATCTGCTGTGTGGCCCGCCATCCTCGGATTCGTTTGCCGCTACAGCAAGGGGAGAGAATCGTTGATTGATTTCTTTTTCCCTTC
>NW_022103951.1:20078407-20081239 GCF_000313985.2 Echinops telfairi
CCTAAGCATAGACGCTTTCCTGAGGCTAGGCATCTTCTGAAAATCAATACACAGACGTCGTCAAGAGGGGAAGGTAGCCATCCCCTCTTCTGAAGGCTGCAGCCGACCTCCTATTAAGCACAGCACTGGTAGCAGCCTGGGGAGGGAGCAGTGGGAGACAGTGGTGCAGCTCCCACTTCCAGGTGGGAGACCCGGGTTCAATTCCCGGCCAAGGCACTCCACACACAGCCATCGCGGGTTTCCGTCCCCAGGCCACCACGGGAATGGCCGGGGCAGGTCAGTCTTCAGACATGCCCTGCACAGAGGGGCACAGAGCAACAGCAGCTCACAGCGACTCTTCGCCCAACTGGGTTGAGATCTCACCAACGGTCCCGTCAGGATGTGACCGATGACCAGGAAGGACTCCAATTCACTTTGACCCTGAAGGAAGCCCGTTCCCTTGCAGCTGGTTGCATACCAACCACTGTTTCCATGACCGGCCCCGGCCCCGGGCCCTTCATCCTAAGACTGGGTCTTCTTCTAACCACCTCCTGCTCGCCAAGCTGTGTCTTGGTAACACGGTGCACCTGCTGTGGCCACGGTGTTTCCCATCTCCTTCTGTGCATGGGAACGTGGATGGCGGACGGAAATGGGAGACTGCAGCAGGTCTGCTGCATGTGTGGTGTTGCTGCAGCGTCCGGAGAGCAGCCAGGCTGGCCAGAGGGACAGACGGATGTGTCCAGATGGAACGGCAACCGGAATGCTCCTTGGAAGCCAGGAGGGCGAGCCTGTGCCTCACACACTTGGGGCACGTCCTTCAGAGAAAGAGCCCTTGGAGAAGGCCACCCTGTCGGGTGAAGTGGAAGATGAGCACAAGAGAGGGTGAGCCTCCTGGGGCCGAGGGACACAGCGGCTCCAACGACGGGCTCACACAGGGTTACCCTAGCGAGGACAGTGCCGGGCTCCCAGCTCACTGGGTGGCGTCAGACAAGAATGCAGCACTGACGAGTTTTGGGGGACCTTTGAGGCCAAGACTGATGAGGAAGCAGTTCCCAGACCTCCGTTTCTGAACATCAGCCCACGGCAACTGTTGGGATGAAGGATCACAAGAGCCTGGGCCCCTTGCACCGGGGTTCCACACGAGTTGGCGGCACAGTCGATGGCGGCTGACGGGCACAGCAATGACCCGGTATCCCTCCAATGTGTGCACAAGCCCGGGTTGCCAGCCCCTGGTCCCACGTCCCTCTCCACCAAGGCATCTGTTCCTGCCTTCCTTCTTATCCACCAAACTGGGCCGGGCCCGCGTTCTCCGCACTGTCCTGGGATGGCCTTGGTTGACAGGCCTGGGCTTTCTGGGTCCCTGGAAGCCAGCCGTTGGCAGACTGATGATCCCAAGGGTATCCTTAATCTTCCCTGCTGACCGGGGTGCCCCACCAGCCAAGCCCACTGAAGGGTGAATTTCCTGGCGCCCTCCACGCTGGGAAGCGAATGGATAATCCACAGGATTTTGCGGCCAGGCATCAGGCGGCCGGCTCTCCATGGGGACCCTTCCTGGCCACGCCGTGAGTGGGCAATTTGCACCTTCCTTCAGGTCAAAGGAGAAAGCTGGGGCTTGCTCCCTGGCCACCCCACACCCCCACCCTCCAGCACCACTCCCATGACGACGTAGTGTCCTCGCCTCGGCTGGCCTTTGTGGCTCTTGTTTGGAGCCGCAGCTTTGTGGCGGCTTTGTGGCAGCAGCCGTGAAAGGTGTAGGTGCAAGGGATAAGTGGCCCCCCATTCACTTGCTCCTTTGGGAGTTGTGTTCCCACCAAACAGGACGTGGGACTGATCAGGGCCTTGCGGTAATGGCCGCAAGACACATGGAGACAAGTTCAAAAGGACGCGAGGATCCCGGAGCTCATGGGGTGTGAGACACGAGCTCTTTGGCAGTGAACAAGCGGACGTTTCCTCTGCCTCCAGGAACAAGAACATGTCGATTAAGAAAAAAAGGAGAGAAAAATTCACACTCAGAGGGCCTGTCTTGACTGGGCCTGCCACGGGGCCTGCCTACGGGTTAGAGGTGGGTCAAGGTTAGGGCGGGCAGAGAGAGGCACTCTATCCGATGCCCGGGTGCCAGCCCCAGGGGATGCCGGAGGAGGCACCCCCCCAATGAGCCGCCTGGTGGGGCAGCTGGACAAGCTGGTCTCTGCAGCCAACGTCTCCTCCGCTTGACCCTGGCCCAGGCGCCCGACACAGAGATGCCCCCCTGCTCACCAGTGACCCCCTTCTCTTTGTACCCTGTGGGGTGCAGCTCTCCTCTGCCCTGTGTGGGGGCGCCATGCGGCCAGCCTGACCAGAGGGCAGCTCACCTGAAAATCAGCAAGGGGGACTCTCGGAATTCCCCAAGAGGAGGCTGCCCGCCCTTCACGGTTTGCCCCAGGCTGTGGTCTGACCCTGAGCTCTGGAAGCAGGTCAGTTCGTTCTGCGGGAACCCAGTCAGCTCTTCGTCTGAACCCCCAGAGTAGCCCCTCCCAGCCATCTGAGCTGTAGCGTGATGGGGCGTTTTGGCTGGTGTGATCCATTAGTGCCCAGTGACCGCTTGGTGGTGAGTCTGGCCAGAGGGCTTGGAAGATGGACTTGAAGGTGGGCTTCCCTCCAGGCCAAAACCATCCGCTGAAAACCCTCGGGACCAAGCTGCCTTCTGCACACACCAGCGGGGTCCCCGTGAGGTTTGTTGTTTTTTTATTTGTTTAAATTTTATTGTTTAAAATTGTTATTTTACAATGGGGGAGTTAGGGGGGGTCCCCTCCCGAGGGGTCCTGTGGAGAGTGAGTCCATGGGCGAGGACGTGTCCCCATGTGGAGGGGCCAA
>NW_022103951.1:20081924-20083502 GCF_000313985.2 Echinops telfairi
GCCGCGGCCTGCCGCTGCACCAGAAGGCTCAATTACGCCTGCATGCTTTCCTGATGGCCGTATTTCGACCGGCGGGTCCGAGCCGGCGGCTTTATTTTTATAATGTATTTCCCCGGCCCTCTCCCTCGGACCGACGACGATTGATGGGCACAGGGACGGTGTCAGGACGTGAAAAACCACGGCAGTCATCTTTTCGTTTTCTCCGGGCCTTCTCATTTCCAACAGCGCCTCCGATCGCCGCGTTTGATGGCCCTGAACGTCAGGGGGCTTTGCAAGTCCTTTCAAGATGCTTGGCATCCGCGCCTAATACATGGCCGTCTCTGGCTGGCCCCCGGGGCAGCACCCACTGCTTTCTGGGATCGCACTGTGCTGCCTGCGCAGCGGAGGAGGGAACGGGGTGCGCTCTTGCCTCTCTGGCTTCTGCTTGGGCTCCTTTGTCTCCCCAAAGCAGAAAATCAGACTCGCGGCTGTCGCCGTTTGTCCACCCCTATAGGACAGGGCGGAGCTGCCACTGGGGTCTTCACGGGAGCAGCATCAGACGTGGTGGTTAGCAGCCCGGTGATGACGCCCCCAGGATCCCGGACGGACGAGAGTACCCTCCTCATTGTCCCACAGGGAAGCTGGAGGAACGTGTTACAAGTGACCACTGGTCTGCAACGCTACACGTTCAGGCCTCTCCCATGTTCTGTCTCTAAATGTGGCCAGGACACACGTGCTGCCACGTGGCGTGCCATTTCAACACGCTTCACGGGTCCGGTTAGCCGTGTTCATCCTCTGGTGGCCAAGCCTCTGCAGGGCCTTCTTTAAACATAAATAAGTAACCGCCTGCCACTGAGCCACGCCCACTCTTGGAGAGCCGACCCGGGACTTGCAGACCAGCTGACAGCCTGCCCTGCGGCAGAAAGTCTCCTCTGTCTCCTCTGCAGCGACTGGTGGGTTTGAACCACTGCACCCCAACGCTTGGCTGATCGTGCCCCCAGCGGGCTGCGTGGGTCATGCCGGTCAGGCACCACCACCATTTGCTTCCAGATGTCTCCACCACCCGACACAGGCGTTCAGTGCCCTCTCGCCAGCGGGGCCCCCACTTCCCTCCCTCCTCTCCACCCCCGGGGGCCTCATAGAGGTTCTGTGTTGGGCTGCCAACCAAGAGTTCAGTAGCTCCAAACCTCTGCGGTGGCTCCGTGGGGGAAAGACGAGGCTTTCTAGTCCTGCAGAGTCCCCGGGCGGGAGGTTCTCGGGCAGCTCTGCCCTGTCCTGCAGGGTGACCGTGAGTGGAGCTGGCACCGACGATGCTACAGCAGGGAGTCTCGCCACACCAGCCACTGCTGATCCACTCTGCTCTCTCCTGCCCCGGACGCTAGACCACGTGGTGGAACCAGCCCCCACATGCCCCTTTGCGGCTGGTTTTCTTGCTCAGTGTGATGTTTCCAGGATGCCTCCGTTCTGTGCCGAGGGGGTGTCAGGGAGCGGCACCCTCTGGCAAGGAGCCCCCATTGCACAGCGGGGTGCACACTGGGCAGCCAACCTCAGGGTCTGCAGTTCAAAACCACGAGCACCTCCCATGGAGAAAGATGAGGC
>NW_022103951.1:20085002-20086370 GCF_000313985.2 Echinops telfairi
ACTGGGTGCTGACTCATCAGGGCCCCCCCACAGCAGCTAGAAACACTGCTGGCTCTAGAACCATCATCACCATCGCTGCCATATTTGGCCCCGACCGCGTTGGCCGCTGTGTGTCCATGTCGTGGGAGGTCAACCTCTTTTCCACCGTCCCTCCCGTCCACGACGCAGGGAGTCCTTCTGCATGGACTCATCCCTCCCCTCCTCGAGACACGCCCGAGGCGTGTGAGACCAAGCCGGGCCATTCTTAGCAGTGGTGACAACCGCTCCAGTTGACGTCAGTCCCAGGCGGTGCCAGGCCACAGGTCTGCAGCTGACCTACTAAACCCGCTCCGCTCGGAGCCGGAAGAGGCGGGTGCTTCCTTTCTGTGCACGTCAGATGTGGTTGTGCAAGTCGGCATCCGAACTCCCGGATTGACTGAAACAGCCGATGCGCTCCGATGACCTCTTCCCTGCACCTGGGAAGAAATTCCCTGCTCAGCGCTCCGTGAGCACGGGGCTCATCGGACGTGGATGGAATCCCCGTGAGCCAGGAGGGAGTGTGAGTCCTGGTTGCAGTGTGGAGTCCGTGGTTGAGTATTCCTCCAGTCCAGGATTGAGTGCTCAAACCAGCGTGGTACTTAGCGTGAGCTGTGCCACGGCACAACCAGCCACGGCCTACCACGGACACGTGCGCGCACACAACTATCCTCAGGAAGAGCAGGAGAGAAAGGAAACACTGCTGAGAAAAGCAAGGGTGACACTAGGGTGTGCCTTGGACAGGCGCGAGCTACTTACGGGCCCAAGCTGTGCACGGCGTTGCCGGGAGGTCCTGTCTCGGTGATTCTGAGTCAGCACAAGGCCACGGGTCACAGTCAAACCGCCCTTGATAGGAGGCACCGAAGGTCTCTCTCCCAGAGCCACTGGGCCCGTGCAAACTGCCCATTGTTTGCTCAACAGCCAAGGCTTAAGCGCCACACACCTGGAAGAGATGCTAATTAGCCCAGGGAGCGTCTCAGAGGAAGGATTCACCTGGGGCCCAAGGGAGCGTCGGATTTGCTCCCCTTCAGGATATTTCTTCTCCTGGGAATGAAAATGTCGCAAGGCCCGACAACACCAGACACCAAGCGCGTCCCGGTCCTCCTCCCTCAGCGCAGGCAGACTTGGCTTTCCTTTGGGACAGCATGCCGCTCCAGTATCCGATGCTCAGCCCGGTGTCCGAAGCTCATCGCCTGTGCTAGTCTGGGTAAACTAGGGAACCAAATCCACAGAAACTCATCGGTATATAGAAGAGAATGGTTATAAAGGGTGAGTGCACATGAAGAAAACATCCCGACCCAGTGCTGTCCAAGCCCATAAATCCAACACTAGCCCATATGTCCGACACTGATC
>NW_022103951.1:20088315-20089789 GCF_000313985.2 Echinops telfairi
TGATTGACAAGCTAAACTCCACCCCTTCACTCTGAATCCTCAGATTGACACCAGGTTATATATCTACCACAGTTGTCAACGGCCCATTGGCATGGTGAACCACAAGTCAGGCAACCCATGCACAGTGGACCCGAATGCTGCCCTGTCCGGGATCGGCCGGTTTCCCCTCAGCCAGCGAGGCCCTCTGCGGTTCACCTGGGGCCTCTGTGGGACTGTGCTCAGCACCCCAGCCACATGGGAGCCTCCCGGGCACCTGGGCGGTGGGGAGCCCGAGGCAGCCCGGCCAGGGCTTGAACTGGGGTCTCCCACCTGGAAGGCAGTGCCTTGTAGACTTGCTGTGCCCAGGCGGACAGGAGGAGGGCAGCATGGCCACTACGCCGCCCATCTCTTCCTCTGTAGCAACCTCACCCCGGCAGAGCAGGGCACAAGCTCTGCTGGGCATGCTGGAAGTGGACTCACCTGGAACAGGGAGCGAGGGTGCTGGGTCTCATCACGGTGACTGCTGCCAGGCAGGGTGCGCTGGCCAGCGTCTATGGCCACGGGGGTGCAGCCTGGAAGCCCAGGTGTCTGATTCCGTCTGATTCCACTCGCCTTCCTTAGAGCCACATGCGTGGTCTCCATTCCACGCCCAGAGCGCCGGAAACTGACAGCAAAGCCACTGGCGGGGAGACACTTTCCACTCCTCGGTGACCCCGTCGAAGGCACCATGGGATTCCCGAGACTGCCCGTCCGTGTGTGTGTGGAAGCAGCTGGTGGTTGGAACCTCCGACCCTGCCACCCGATTCCCCCACTGTGCCACTCGGGACCCACCAGGAGCCCTGCAGGAGCCGCCACCCCAGAAACCAGGTGTCTCCAGCCTCGGAAGTGTCGGCGGACACCAAAATCCTCACCGCTGTCCAGTGGGGGCCACCGCACCGCCACCGGAGAGGGCGGGGCAGAGTGGCCCCCGTGGGTTTCCCAGGAGGCTGTCACTGCTTATGGGAGCAGGGAGCCTCAGCTTTCCCCTCAGAGCGGCTGCTGGGTTCGAACCGCCAGTGTGCTGCTAGCAGCTCAGAGCACGTTGCCACCAAGCTGAAGCCCAAACGGGACGAAGCCCCCTTTTCTGATGGGGATGTTGGTGCAATCCTGTGGGACACACCGGTCCCCAGAGGGCTGTGGTGATCGGATTGGGGGGGCGGTGAGGTCTGGGCCTTTCATTATGCTGGGCCCCTCCAGGTAGGGGCACATACCACACTGGGGTAATGGGTTCCCAGGACACCCGAGAGGCTGAAAAGGTTGGTCGGTGATAAACATCACGAGCATGGCCATCAAGGCTGCTGACCGTATAGGGTCCCTGAGTTTGAGTGGACCGTGGACCGTGCTGTGTCCAAGCTCCCCAAAGCCATCTCGCAGCACAAGACATCAGCATGGGTGCAGCTTGCAGCTCCTTCAGAGCCCTCCCACAAGAGGGGGGAGGAGGAGGAGGAGGAGGAGG
>NW_022103951.1:20091017-20094822 GCF_000313985.2 Echinops telfairi
GCTGGCCTTTGGGAAGCCGATCCGAAGGGCGCGTCCCAAGGCACTCCTGGTGAGTGTGAGCCACAGCCTTTGCGCGCCTTTGAACATTTACCCATTTGCACTCCCAGGGACCCCGAATCCGGACTGCCTTTGGGAGGCATCTGTGAGTGGATTCAGAGCCCCCGCAGCCCCATGCACCACAGACCAAGGCCCGGCCGGCCCGGCCCCATGCTCACAACTCCTCTTGTGTTTGAGACCCTGAGTGCAGCCGCGAGTCCAACCTCCGTGTCCGGCGCCTTCCTATCTTTATGCTGCCCCCCTACACTACCAAGGTTCTCTGGAGCCGGAGACGGTGCCCATGGTGGCAGCCCTGTGTGTAAGGCCTGGCAGTCCGGGAGGCCCACCCTCTGGTGCTACCTGAGACCGCGATGCACTGCCGTGGATCTCCAGTGCTTAATCGTTCAGCGTGGACTGCCTCTTCCGGCTCCCTAGTCTGCCTTAGTCTGGAAGGTCCACTGAACCACGGACACTGTGAGGGCCCCACGGGGGTCTGAAGTCCCCGTGGCATAGCTCCCGGCATCACTGAAACACGCAGGCCACCACCCCACAGCCCGAAGGGCTCCTAACAATGGGGGCACAGGTACTGACTCTCCCGCTTTGCACCCAGGAAACGTGGGGCGAGCCACTTCCCCCCACGTCTTAGCCTCCTGTGGGGATCGCGAATCAACTCGCACATGCCTCTCAAAGGCAGTCCGGATTCGGGGTCCCTGGGAGCCTAAATGGGCAAGCGTTCAAACACAACGCGCAAAGGCTGTGGCTCACACTCACCAGGAGTGCCTTGGGACATGAGGCTAGTCCTTCCTCTCTGGCATCCATGCACCACTAAGCTCTCTGGCCCTGCCTGTCAGATGCTCGCGTCCAACATGCCTCCTCGCTGGACAGTGAACGCGGCGTGAACCACGTACTGAGGAAGCCCAAAGACTAGAGCTGTCCCTGTGAATGGCACTAATTGCAAAGAAAACACAAATCCTCACAACGGGACCAACAGACAGCAGCGGCTAACTGTGGGGAAGGACTGGAGTGGTTAGGGGTCTGATTTTATTGGGAGCCACTGTCAATGCTCACGGAAGCAGAGGTCAAGGAATCAAATGAGGACCAGCCTCAAGGGGTCAGTGGATGGACCGCTCACCCGGACCGTGAACACAGGGTCTGGCACAGACCAGGTGATGCCGAGACCCAGGTGTGCACCAGCAAGCATCCAGGCGGCCAGCAGATAGGCAGGCTGCAACCTTTGGGGAGCAAGCTGCAGAGATGTAAGGCCCTGAGGGGCCCCAAGGTGGCAAGACTGGCATCAATGGGCACGGCCAGAGAAAGCAAGGTGACAATGCCGAGGGGAGAGGGGCAAGCTGACTGGAAAAGTCAGAGAGGAAGGAGATGGAGTCTTCCCCACCTGCCCCAAACACTTCTGTTCTCCTTTAGGGATCCCCAGAAGATCCTGGCAGCCCTGCAAGCCGTCCTTTACTCACCTCCCCAAAGAGCCGCGCCCTATTCCGCCGTGCAGTCTTGTTTCTGAGAGGGTCTAACTGCATCGTCTACACCCCCAACGTGGCTTCCCCCAATCTACTTGTGGTGCCACATCATGTTCACGCTGCGAGCCTGGGAGGTTGTCACCCTCCGAGTGCCAGCGTTTTTATTCTAATCATTTTGCTCTTGGGTGAACAGAGGCACCAGCGATCCAAAGGTTTTTAAACATGCAGCTCATTGTCAGTGCTAGTGTGCACCCTGTTCGAAGACAACGACGCCCTTGTCTCCGCCCACTCCCTTTGGAACCCCATGACGCCCCTTGTACTGCCCATACCCCTTTGGAACCCCACGATGCCGCTTTTCTCCACCACCTCATCTTTGTAATCCCATGACGCTTCTTGTCACACGGTATCACATGACATCACCAGTATGTCACATGTTAACCGTATGACGTCACCCACTAAGTCACATATTAGCCGTACTTGTCTACGCCCACACACCTTTGGAACCCCACGACACCCCTTGTCTTTGTCCACTCCCATTTGGGACTTCATGACGATCCTTGTCACTGTCAACTGCCCTTTGGGACCCCATGACACCCCTTGTTTATGCTCACTCATCTCTGAAACCCCATGACGCCCTTATCTCCACCCACTCTCCTTTAGAACTCCACGAGGCCCCTTGTCCCAGCTCACTCCCCTTGGGAGCCCCATGAGGTCCCTTGTTTCTGCCATTCGTGTTTGGAATTCCATGACCCCTTGTCTTTGGCCAATCCGCTTGGGAACCCCATGACCCCCCTGTTTCCGCCCACACCCCTTTGGAACACCAGACGCCCCTTGTCTGGGGCTTTGTGGGCTTCCTTTGAGAGGGGCTCTTCACGCAGCAGAGACCCCGGCCTTCCCGGGGGAGCTATTCCTGTTTCCAGACCGCTCACCTCGCAGCCCAAGGAGGACCCACCGTGCCAAAATTTGGCACCGACGGCCGGTGCGGTTTGCCCATCACAGCAGAGTTCAGTGATGCTGACGAGCTGTTGTGAGAATACTTTTCTCCTACGTGCCTAAGATCACCATTGTTCCCTCTTCTGGCCAAACCAGGCGGACCCTTGCTGTGCCCGTGAGGAACACACCAGCTGCGTGCTCATGAGCCGCTGTTCCAGTCGATGCCACCTGACCACGCAGATTCGCGCACGGGGTCTCTGCAGGGGCATTTTGATAAGGGACCTTCTCAGGGTCCCCAGGGAGAATTTCCGCGTCCAAACTGCTAATGGCAGATGGCCAGACCCTACGGGTTCTACAACATGCCAACGCCATGTGCACCCATTCGCTCTGTTTAACCGACTCGCATGTCAGCCATGAAGCCGAGTCCCTGCATTCTCACGTGTCCTCCTCTGACACCCACTCAGACCAATCCCTTACCCCCTGCAGGGGAGGGACTGGGGGGGAGGGTGTTTCTTACTGCTGTGACCCCTCGCCCTCTCTCTCTAAAATCTTTACTTATTGCATTTTAAAAAGAAAAACAGATTTTCTGTATGGTGCTAAGCCCTTTGTGTCAGATAAAATGAGTCATACAGAGTACCCCATTAAGGCCCCCGCAAAGGTGATTCTTTTTATCCCTCCCTCCGTCCATAATTTGAGCCCCTCCCCTCTCCCTGCCCCCCATACCCCCTCCTCGAAGCCTCATCCTTTGGCATGAAAACCCTTCCCCCTTCTGTCTCTTTCCCCGTCAGAACGGTGCCATTGCCTGCTGATCTTTGTAAGATGCATTCACTGCACACCACGGGGCTTCAGTGGGTGGAATGACAGGACACTGGGATTTCCCCCACAAGTCCCTGTGGAAGGACATTGTGATAAGGAGCATGCTTGTGCCAACCTGGCCATGTGGGCGGAGATTGCTCAGGCCGCAGTCTGATTGGAGGGCCAGGGATCAATGGCTCTGCAAGGCCCGCCCCCGTCTCTCTTGCTCTCTGGTGACCAGACCAGCGTGCTGCTACTTTAGCAAGTTCTCTGCCTCCACCTGTGTGCTGCACCACCTGCGGGCCAAGCCCACCCGTGGCTCATATCACTAGAGCTTCCTTGGGGACATGCTTCACCACGCTGCCGGCTGGGGCGTGCATCGCTTGAAGCTGGTGGGTCTTGTCGCCTTGCATTGCTCGAGTTCCACATGGCATCCGGCCTGAATGCTAAGCTCCTGAGCTATTGCTGACCCGGCCTGCTGCCTGCGGGCAGACTCTGCCTGTTTTGCCTGAGGGAAGAGTCCTCTGTCTGCTTCCTTGACCTTGGACCGAAGACCACCTCCAGAAGTT
>NW_022103951.1:20096777-20099189 GCF_000313985.2 Echinops telfairi
CCGCCTGATTCCAAGAAAATGGCCCATCGCTCTGCAGCCCTTTGAGGGTGGTTGTCTCGGTCCAAGAAGGGCAGGTCAGGCTGTTCCTAATGTCCCCAACGGGTGCCTGACCCCACCCTGCAGTGTCCACCTTCTTACCTCTTTGTTCCTGATACCTCTTCCCTAGGCCAGGCCACCGAGGAGCAGTAGAAGTGAAACCCAGAGACACGCAGTTGGTGACACCGCCCAGCAATTGTACGGGGCAGAGTGGAGCTGTCCCCACAGACCCACAGGGCTTTACGGAAGCAGACTGGCTCATCTTCCTCTGGAGAGCTGGAAGCTGGGGGCTGTGTGCGTCGTCCGGGTTGACCAGAGAAACAATTCAGAGACACCCATAGGGCGTAAGAGCGAACTTTATATCAAGAAGTAATGATGCGTCCATAAAACATCCCAGCCCAGTCCGTAAGTCTGATATTCGCCCATACGTCTGGTACTAATGCATACATCCCCCTTCAGACTCACACAACACACACAACAACCCCGGATGCAGGAAGATCACAGGTCAGTGGGTGACAAGTCTTGGGCATCCAGTGGCAGTGGAAGCATCTCGGCGCTGGCGTGGGTCTCCACGTGGCTCGTCCACAGGAAGGTGAAGCAGAGAGAGAGAGTGTCCCACTTCCAGGGAGGAAGACAGGAGCTCCCAGAATCCGCAGGAGAAGGCCATGCCCACACAGGGGCCTCATTGGCTGTGACCTGATTGACAGGCTAGGCTCCACCCCTCCGCCCAAGTTGATAGGAGATGACGTGAGCCCACAGGGGCCGCGTGCTGAAGCAGCGGACAGGAGGGGTCCTCGTGGCCCATTGTGGATGAGCAGGATGGAGGGGGTGTTGCGAGCTTTACCACGAGGAGGAGACGTTTCCTAAGTACCAGGGGGAGAAGGCAGGTTCCTGGGGTTGACCGAGGAAACACACGCTTAGGGACTTGCTTCCTCTGTGTCACGCTGGTTTAAACCGAGGACGGTTGTAAGGTTGCCGGGAAACATGCTGTCCCGACAAAGACCGTGAGCACCACCAGGCTGATGAAAACCACAACCCAACGCGCTGGCACCCCGCGGAGACGGCTATGGCTCTCCAAGGAGGGGGAAGGAAAAGAAAAACTGTTGGTAAGGCTGTTGATTCAGTGCGTGTGTGAGGGGTGGGGTGTGTTCCTCTGTCCAGGCGCCCAAGGACGCTTTGCACCGGTGCCGCGTGCCACACGGGCAGGGCCCCATCAGAGGGTTGGGAGCAAGGACACTACCTGGAAGACGAAGGTGCGCCTGACCCAAGCCGCGGCTTTTTCAAGCATCACCTCATTTGCATGTGCAGGGTGGGCCGTGGGTCAGGAAGACAGCAGAAGAAAGGGTGCATTTGAAAGGTGGGGCCAGAGAAGAGCATCAGAAGCACCGTGGACTGTCCAGAGGACAAACTGCCCAGAGGACAAACCCACCTGTCCGGAAGAAGCAGCCAGACGGGCCTAAGAAGCAAGGATGGCGAACGTCGGGCATTGTGGGGGTGACACCATCTGGTGTCCATTGGAGAGGATGAGGAGCAAAGGGGTGGAGTCTGGCCTGTCAATCAAGCTATAACCAGTGAGGCCTCTGTGTGGACATGACCTCCTGGGAACTCCTGTATTAGATGCTCTACTGACGAGGCACATGGCGCTACGCCCTGGGAGCTGGAGAAGCCACATGGACCTCCCCTGATGCAGCCAGACCTCTGGAGCCAGAGAGGCCACGTGGAGACCCCTGCTAGCGCTGAGATGCTTACAGAAAACACCACTGGATCCACAAGATTTCCAACCCACTGGCCTGTGATCCTCCTGCATTCAGCATCATTGTATGCATTTCGTGAGTCTGAAGAGGACTTTATCAATTGGTATCGGACAAATGGGCTAATATTGGACTTAAGGACTTGATCTGGACTGGGCTGGGACATTTTCTCAACATTCAATTGCTCTTGCATACAAACCTCTTTCTTATACCCATGTGAGCGTCTCTGAATTTGTCTCTCTCGTCTACCTGGGCTACACAGACCTGTGCGGAGACCCCAGTGCCTGGAGAAGGCCATCGTGCTGGGTGAAGGGGAGGGGCAGGGAAGGCGAGGAAGGCCCTGAGGGAGATGGACGGACACCGTGGGCTCAGGCGTAGCAGGCGGCAATGGTGAGTCTGGCGCAGGCCCGGGCAGTGTTCTGCTCTGTGGTGCAGGGGTCGCTGTGGGTCAGACGGACTTAACAGTGGCAGCGTGTGCAGGAGGAAGACGACCCTATCTGTTCTTGGAAAGACTTACATCCCTGGAAGCCCACGGAGGCAGTTGCACCCAGCCCTGCAGGGTCGCCATGGGTCAGAAACGACAGTGGCTGAGGTTGGTTTGTCTTTTTTTAACGGGCGATGGGTA
>NW_022103951.1:20100976-20102793 GCF_000313985.2 Echinops telfairi
GGCACTCCCACCAGAACCAGCACAGGGTGAGCCAGCTGCCTGTGCCCAGTCACATTGCCCACGTTGACCCTGTGCCCCGTCACAAGCCCCACGTTGACCCTGTGTGGGCTTGCAGAGCCTGAGATCCGAGGGCCCTGGCCCTGGCGGGTGTGCCCTGGGATTGCAGAGTGACCATGTGGCCCACAGCAACCCCAAGGCCCACTGACTCAGCAGCAGCGGTGGTTCCTGCTGCTTCACCTCAGGAGTCAGCGCCAACTGCATGGCAACAGTGTCCCCAGGACACCTTGGGGCGGGGGTGTTGTCCATCACAGAGCACGAGGCTGCTCCCCACCCCAGGATGGGCATCTCAAGCTGGTTTTTAGGCAGCTGTCAGGCTGAGGGGAGAGGGCAGGGTCCCCGTCTGCCTGCACCCTACTCCCCACTTGCTGACTCCCCACTTGATGGCTCCTGGCATCCATTGATGTCGGGGTGGTTGGGGGAGACCAGTGCTGGTTCCCTGGTAGAAGTCGCATCCCCTTCCATGCAGGATTCCAGTCATGTGCCTTTGAAAAGCCACCACCTGTCTGCCAGTGGAAGGTGGCATGCTGCCTCGGTGACACTGACCCTCTGTCCGCAGAGCGCTCAGAAGGAGACGGGGAACCAGAGCGGCCAGGCCGGCTCCTCCCAAACAAAGCAGCCAAGGACGTGGCCTGTGCTGGGCACTTCGTGTCAACTGCAAGATGGAACAGTGTGCAGGGTGGAGTCCAGCCTGGTGGTCACTCATTCTGGGCGTGGCCTCCTCGTAAGGAGGGTCCTGGGAACTTCCCCCGTCTCTCTCTCTGCTTCAGCTTCCTGTTGATGACCACCACCATTGGAGCCACAAGACTCATGCAATGACGCAGAATGCAGGAAGACCACAGGCCACTTGTGGATCCACTGGCCATGGAAGGATCTCAGCGCTTGCGTGGGTCCACGTGGCTTCTCCAACTCAGGGCTCTAGAGAAGCTCCATGTGTCTTGTCAGCTGCAGTGTCTCCCAGGGAGGGAGCAGAGAGAGAGAGAGAGTCTCCTGCCTCCAGGGAGGAAGACGGGAGTTCCCAGAATCCTCAGGAGAAGGCCACGCCCACACAGGGGCTTCATTGGACAGTCTAGACTCCACCCTTACATTCTGAACCCTCAAATGCACACCAGATCATGTGACTACCACCGGCTGCTGACCACAAGGGCGGCAGTTCAAAACCATCCCCCGCTCCATGGGACAAAAATGAGGCTTTCTGTCCCTGTAAGGATCTCCAGCATCAGACAGCCAAAGGGGCAGCTGTACTCTGCCCCTCAGGGCTGCTGTGGGTCAGAGATAACTGGACGGCAGTGAGTGTGTCTTATGTTGTGATTTCGTTGCTTGGTTGCTTATAGAGATCCAGGAAAACAAACCAAAGTCCAGCAGAAAGAAATGTCCATCGGAAGTCACGCAAGGGCTTTTTATGTCTTGGAGGAAACATACCGTAGATACTCGTGTAAAAGCTGAGTGTTTTCAGCACATTTTTAGATGCAGTGTTGGTGGCCACATTAGGTGCCTCGGCTGCTAGTCGGGTCGGCTTATCCTGGCGTCTATACGGTACATAGATATTTAAAAGAAAACACACAACCACATCAAACATAATTTATTAAAAGAGATAACTAAATTTAAATGTATTAAAATTAGGAACTTTTTATCAAAGGTACCCCGCCCCATGCTGCAGCCCCGCCCTGGGCTGTAACCCCGCCCCCTGCTATAGCTCCTCCCTGTGCTGTAGCCCCGCCCTGGACTGTAGCTCCTCCCTGTGCTGTAGCCCCGCCCTG
>NW_022103951.1:20103020-20115481 GCF_000313985.2 Echinops telfairi
CCGCCCTGTGCTGTAGCCCCGCCCTGGGCTGTAGCCCTGCTCTGTTCTGTAGCCCCGCCCTGGGCTGTAGCTCCTCCCTGTGCTGTAACTCCGCCCCATGCTGTAGCCCCGCCCTGAGCTGTAGCTCCGCCCTGTTCTATAGCCCCGCCCTATGCTGTAACCCCGCCCCATGCTGTAGCCCCGCCTTGGGCTGTAGCCCCACCCTGTGCTGTTGCTCCTCCCTGAGCTGTAGCCCCGCCCTGTGCTGTGAGATCCCTGTGAGCTGGAACCCACTCGATGGCCGGGAGCTGGTTCGGGGAACCTTTCTGGTACCGGACTGGGTCTTTTCACTTGTGGAGTCCCTGGGAGGGTTTGAACTGGCAACGTCGCAGTGAGAAGGCTCCCATGCAGTGGAGGTAAACAACAACAAGCAGGCTCATTGCCATCGAGTGGATGGTGACTCCCGGTGACCCTCTAGGTTAGGGTAGAACTGCCCCTGTGGGTTCCCGCCACGGAAACTCTTTACAAGAACAGAAAGTCTCTTTTTCCCCCTTGAAGGACTGGTGGTTTCAAACGGCTGACCTTGCAGTTAGCAGCCAAATGTATAGCCTCCACGCCACCCGAGGCCCCTCAGGGGAGAGGGCCAAGCGATGTCTGTGGACAGGTCTGCAGGCAGCATGCAGGACATGCAGAGAACCTTGCTCCTTGCTCCAGAGCGGGGTTCCGGCCAGTTTAGCAGGTGCCGGGCCTTGCTGGGGAGCCCCGCGGATGCTCTGTGCTCACGGGTCTTGGGGCTCATTGAGTGGGACCTGCGGGAGCCTCTCAGATCAGGGGCTGTGGTCCCGGTGGGGGCCTTGTCTAGAGGCTGACAGCATCACAGCCCGATTCCTGAGTCAGCCCCGTCGTCGTACCGTCTGGGAGCAGAAAGTTGCCTGCCGCCGGGCAGGGGCACTGACCTCCACAGAGCCCTGCAGGCCGAGGACGGGCTGGCTCTTGGCCCTTGAAGTTGTCCACTAGTTAGAAGGCGCCAACCTGCCTTGGGCATCACCTGTCCTTTGTGTGAGTCCCGGTAGACTAGAGAGACAGATTCATGGACACTCACATGTGTCTAAGAAATAGCTTTATATGAAGGAGCAATAGAATATTGAAAAAACATCCTACCCCAGTCCAGATCAAGCCCCTAAGACCAGTATTAGCCCATATGTCCACTACCAACCTATAAAGTCCTCTTCAGACTCACGAAACACATGCAATGGTGCCAAATGCAGGACGACCGTGGGCCAGTGGGTGGAGAGTCTTGTGGATCCTGTGGCGGTGTGAGCATCTCGGTGCTGGGGTGGATCTCCACGTGGCTTCTCCTGCTAACATCAGCGCGTGTGTCTTCTCCACAGGGATGTTTTGCAGGGAGTGAGCAGAGAGAATGTGTCTCCCACCTCTAAGGAGGAAGACCGGAGTTCCCAGAATCCTCAGGAGAAGGCCATGCCCACACAGAGGCCTCACTGGTGATGAGCCGATTGACAGGCTAGCCTCCACCCCTTCCCTCTGAGTCCTCAGGTTTACACTAGATTATGTAACCACAACACCCTTACCGTGTGCCGGTAGGTCCAAGAGGGAGGCCGTAGACTGTGTAGAAACACAGCTCTGGGGTCAGCCTTGCTCTGGCAAGTACCCCCAAGCCAGGGCCTGTCAGACTCCAAGGGCGGAGGTGGTGGTGCAGGGGCTGGGGTTATAGGCATCCAGCGGCCTGTCCTCTGGCTCAGACTCAGAAGTGATGGGGGTCAGGCCACAGCCTGCTCACGTTGAACAAGCCCTCTGGCTGTTCTTCCAAGAAGGATCCGCTTGTGGCTCACCACACGTTCGGCGGGGCGTTAAATAACTGGCTGGGAGGCAGCAGCCGGTGGTGTGGGGCTGGGCCGACCGAGGGTCCCCAGGAAAGACAGCGAATGGACGAGTGTGATAAGACAGTGCCGCCCACGGGACGTGTGTGTATCCCAACGTGCCAGAGAGCAGAGATCCACACGCAGTGTAGACGGCCCACCCACTCAGCCGCACTCTGTCACATCCATGGCTCCGTCTACCCACCGAGGCCAGCGATGACAGCCCTGGCCATTAGACACCACGGTCCTGAGCCCCCAGGCCCAGCTCCTCCCCGCCTTAGGTGTCCGAAGGTGGCAAAGAGTGACCGAACACGTTGCATCGCGTCACTCGGCAGCACAGGACGTGGTCGGAGGATTAAAAAGCAAGGAGGTCATTCTGAGGGCCGAGGCGGGTCTGACCCAGGCCGTGCACTGCCCTTGCCTCCGATGCATGTGAAGGCAGGGCTCTGAGTACTGAGAACCCCACAAGAGCCGATGCGCTTGGATGGCGGTGCTGGAGAAGGACACTGTGCGCACCATGCACTGTCAGAGGAGCAAACCCACCTGTCTCGGGAGAAGTCCGGCCCGAGCTGCCCCTTAGAGGCCAGGACGGCGAGAGTTTGTCTTTCATACTTTGGACGTGTGCCCGGAGAAGGACATCGAGCTGGGTCAAGCAGAGGGACGGCAAACAAAGAGGAAGGCCCTGGACCAGATGGACGGACGTAGTGGCCATAGCCCTGGGCTCAGACACAGCCACGGTGAGGGACATAGGACCTGGAGCCCCCGCCCTCATGAAGACACCACGGAATTCTCCCCAGAGCCTTTTCACCCAGACGTGGCCAGGAGCCCGGGCGACAGGGCCGGATGAGCACCATGGGCAGGAGCAGCCCGCAGGCAGCACACCCAGCTTCCCTTCACAACCCAAAAGGACGGGGACACTTCCAGCCTCCGCTCGCCCGCACGCAGCTTCCCTGCCGACTGCGGCCCTCAGCCCGCCCGCCCACAGCCGGGAGAACGAACACGTTTATCTAATTGCATCCCTTTAAGAAGCCGTGACTGCAGAGCACACTCTTTATGGCAAACAAGCTTCTCCTCGTTTCTCCCGGCATATTAAGAAAATTCATTAGCGATTAAGTAGGAGGCCCCGGAGTGACCCATGAAAACGCTGGCTGCCGAATGTGAGCTGACCCGGCGTGTCATGGAGGACACGTGGGTGGCACACGCTTCCCAGCCACGCTCTCCTGGGGCTGTCAGGGGGAGAACATCAAAAGGCGGAAGGAGACAGAAGGCGGGGCTTTAATGGAGTTCTTGAACGCTGGACTGAATACGGTCATGGGACAGCCGGCATCGCCCCGTCAGGAAGGGAGGTCGTGCGTAAAGACTGGGTTCTGTGCACACATGTTCTCGTTTGTGGTCCCAACAACCCTGCGGACACCCATTGGAGAACTGCAGGCACCGTGCCACAAGCACAGGAGACGTGGGGGCCATGTGAGACCCTGGTGGTTATCTGTGTGTCCACTAGGCCCCCGTCTTCTGGCCACCAACAGTCTGTTGGCTGGTATGCATCTGTCCCATGTGCCGCCACGGACCAGCCACTCTCCGCCGTTCCATCCATCCACCTGTCTGTCTGAGCCACCCAGGCACTTGTCCACATGCATACATGAACATGAACACACATAGACACGCACACTAATACATACACAAACACACCACCCACATATACACTAACACACACATACACACGTGCCACACACATACACATTCCACACACACCACATACACCATACACACATACACACACCACACACATATATGCATACACACATACACACGACACACAACACATACATGCAAATACTACACACACCCCACATATATGCACACACCACACATACACCAAACACACATACACACACCACACACATATATTACACGTAAAACACACAATTATAGATTGTGATATGAGTTGTATAAGCCCCCAATAAAATGGTTAAAATAAAAAGACACATATACTACACATAAAACACATACCATACTCATACATACACCACACATACATACCACACATGCAAACACCACACACAGCACACACGCACCATGAACAGACACCACATGCAAGCACACACATAAACACACCCACCACACAGACAGACAGGCACACAAACCCACACACAACACACATACACACATTCACACAACACACACATACTCACACACAAACACACACACACTCACATATACATGCACACTTCACCCACACATACTCAGACCACAAACATACCCACAACACATGCACATTAACAAGCACACACACTCACACACACATTTTGTGTGGCCTGCTCTGCACGTACCTGCAGGCTGTTCAGGAAGGGCTCCGGCCCGGCCCAGGTATGAAGCAGAATGGAGCCAGCGCAGAGGGCACGCACTTTACCTCGTCCACGTTTATCTCCATTCAGTCTTTGGGCCGCCAGCCCACAGGGTGACATCAACACGTAAGCAGATTTCCACTCGCAGTGGCTTCGTCTGCACACGCCATGGAATTGCCTGTCTTAACCAGCTCCCACGTCTCCCTCGTCGGCAAAGGGAATCATCGCTTCTGCTTAGTAGCATCCACCACGTGGAGAGAAAGCCCTTTTACATAGTCGAGTGTAGCATCCGACGTGCGTGGAGCTGAGGATTGATCGTCTTTCCTGGGCCGTGTGCTTGGCAGGGAATCTCCCCACCCTCAGATTCCATCCTGGGCTCCTCTTACTGCTAATTCCAAGGGTGACTCCCGTACAACCTCCAGGACCTGTGAGCCGAAGCCCAGCTGAACCCTTTCAGTGCACGGCCGGGTGGCCTGACCGCGATGGGTGGAGCCCTCATTTAGTCTCATTACAATCACCCCAACTTATGCAGGGTCTCTGGAACTCTGCTGTTGTGGAGACAGTCTCCCAGGGAACCGTAATGGGGAGTTAAACTCTGGCTGGGGCATCTCTACCAGGCACAAGTCCACTCTCAGCCACTCAGCCCCCAAACAGCACGGTGACAGGTCAGGCAGCCTGAGACTCTGACACCCTAGTGTTTCTCTGAGCACTACAGACTCACACGTGTCTACAGCACCATGGACTTGATCCATCTGAAACTGTGTTGGAAACCACTTGTAATGGACCTCAGCCAGGAGACAGAGCTCACGTGGTCCAGGGGCACGTGTGCAGGCAGGACCTCCATGGCCTGACTTTCCTGGCTCTCCTGGGCACCCTGACATGTATGTCGGTGCAGCCCCTTCATCCTGGGCTGCCAGTAAATCCAGCAATCTTGTCCTGGGAGAAGCACAGCCAGAAAGGTCCCTCGAGGCCAGGATGCTGAGCGTTGGTCTCATGGGCGTTAGGCATGTGGTCAGGAGACAGCATTCCCTGGAGGACATTGTGCCAAGTCAGGTGGGGGCCGGGAGCTGTGGAGCAGAGGAGACGGACTGACACCATGGCTGTAACAATGGACTCGGACACAAGGACAATTGTGAGGGTGGCACGGGACCGGGTAGTGTTTCCAAGCCGAGTCCTACCAGCACCTGGCAATACCTGGACCAATAGCTTCTTCACATCCCCTGTGTCCCCGACCCGTGACTTTGGTTTGCCAGAGAAAGCCACCGCGCAGGACCCAGCCAACAAGACTCTCGGAGCCAAGAAGCAAGGCCTACGTGCGGTGTGGAGGGCCACGCCGCACTGTTTTCATCTTCCAAGGTCACCCCTAAGAAACACACCCTCCACGTGGCGTTCCGATGCACAGATCCATTTCTGCTTGTTAGTCCACAGGAGCCACAGAGGCCACGCATCTATCAAAAGCGCTGGGACAACATTAGTTTGCCAACTGGCCAAAAGCTCCGGGGTCTATGCGTTGCCAAAGACGCATGCATGGACTCTACGCTCGGATGCTGGCTTACATCTTTCAGCAGAGTCGGCTCTCTGTGACGTGAGCTGTCATCGGCACAGCGGTCAGCGCCAGTTCTCCGTCTTCCTCAGGGGCCGCTGGTCGCCGCTGCCTGGGCTACAGCAAGTCAGCACCAGCTCCCCGGCACCCAACCCCTGAGACAGGAAACGCTCGCACCACCAGGTCGATGCCAACCCACTGCGACCCTGCGGGGCAGGGCAGAGTGGCCCCGTGGGCGGCCGAGTATGGGAAATCCATGGGGACAGAAAGCCTCATCCTTCGCCCCTGGTGCGGCTGCTGGCTTCTAATCGCCGGCAACCCACGTGTAGCCCGTGGAAGGCTGAAGGCCGGGCTGTGGTGTCCGTGTGATGTTTGGGCTCAGACGTGGTGGGCCCGCGGGCTCCACGCTCCTCCGGTCCGTCCAGTGCAGACAGCAGCAGAGAGAGACTCCGCCAACCCACTCCTTCAGGGACTTGTCTCCCGAGAGTGTGGGCTTGTACGCAAGAGCCCTGCACTTCTTTCACATGCCCAGGCCTCCGGTCAATGAAGGGACTCGATCAGCCAGCTCCCCACCCCTGGGGTGCCTACACGAGTTCACCCTGACACAGTGGTGCCCGTAGACTTGTATGTTCCTGCCTACGGACTCTGTAGCCTCGCTTAAGTGAACCTGCATATCCACACCCAATGGTGTCTATCTTACACGTACCATGTGGAGTCTATGAACGCTTTCTGCATCTCCGATGGAATCTGTGGGTTAGCTGACCATGCCCAACAAGGCCCCCCTAGACTAGCTGACCCATGCAGACACCATGATGCTCATGGGCTAGCTGAGCCATGCACAAACAACGATGCCCCTAGGCTAGGTGACCCATGTACACACAATGAAGTTCAAGGACCAGCTGAGCCGAGCACACACAAGGATCATCATAGACTATGTTCATATATGCATAGATTTTATAGCATACGTTCATGGGCTAGCTGATTTATGCTCCGTGAAGCTCACAGATTAACTGACCCAGGCCCAACGGTGTCTGCAAACTAACCCATAGCCAACTATAACCATAGATGAGCTGACCCATCAATCATTGACTAGTGACCAGCTGTTCTGTGTCCATTCATGTCTGTGGACCAGCTGACCAGGCCCAGTGATGACAACAGACTTGCTGACCGACACACAAAACAGATGTACGTAGATCAAGAAAGGCTCCCACCGGCGTCGAAGTAGGTGAGCCCTGTCTGCTTCAAGTCTGTAGGCCAGCGGTCAGCTGGGGGCTTCTCTTGACTCCTGTCGCTGCAGGGCCTGATGGACAGGAAGCAGTAGACGGCGAAAGACGGGCCCAGGCTGGTGGCTGCGGAGCCGAATGAATCCGAGGCCAGGGGTATAATCCACGGTCGGCAGTCCGCTGACGGCTCCTGAGATGGGCAGGCTGTCGGACGAGAGGTTGATGAATGAGATGCAGGGTCCAGATTCGGCAGCAGAAGTGAGCTAGCTCCCCCACACCGTGAGTCTATGCTCAGAGGCGGCCACATTCCCAGGGGAACCTCCCTCGATGGTATCCAGGCTGGGACCAGGGGCGGGAGCTCTGTTCTCCTCTCAGAGGTTAGGCTCTCACTGCTCACTGCACCAGGCACGATGTCCTTCTCCAGGGACTGGTCTCTTCTGACAACACGCCCAAAGCACACCCTTGTCTCTTAGGAACATCCTGGCCGCACTTCTTCCAATGAGTGGTTATGGTAATGTGAACCTTCTGCTCCAGTGCCACGATTCAAGGCACCTCTTCTTCTTCCGTCTCCTTTACTCCCCGTCAAGTTTTCACCTGCGTAGGGGGCGACGGGAAATGGCAGGGTGGGGTGGACAGAGACACAAACTCATGGACACTCATGTGGGTGCAAACGAGGACTGTATATCAAAGAGCACTTGCCTATTGAGAAAACATCCCAGCCCAGTCCAGATCAAGTCCGTACGTCTGATACCAATCTATAAAGTCCTCTTCAGACTCACTCAACACCTGCACTGACGCCGAATGCAGGAAGATCACAGGCCAGTGGGTGGGGAGTCTTGTGGATCCAGCGGTGGTGGAAGCATCTCCACAGGTGTGTCTATGTGGCTCCTCCAGCTCCATGCGTCTTGTCAGCTGCAATGTCTCCCCGAGGGAGTCTCCCACCTCCAGGGAGGAAGACGGAAGTTCCCAGGGTCCCCAGGAGAGGGCCACGCCCACACTGAAGCCTCATTGGCTGTGACCTGATTGACAGGCGAGACTCCACCCCTTCACTCCTAATCCTCTCAGATTGACAACAGGTTATATCACGACCTCACCTGGAGAGGCAGCACCTTTGCCCTCAAAATCACGTCCTGGCTGCCCCACACTTTGAACAGATCTGTGCAGCAGACGGACCCACATCAATCGGGTGGTTTGGCTGCTGCTGTGATCATTGATTATGGGTCCAGCTGCCCAATAAGTAACTCTAAACCATCCGGGCCCCCTCGGGAATCTAATGCTTCGTTATTTTTACCGCCGGGATTGTAAATAAAAGGGGCAATGAACCAAATGACGCTTGCACAGTTCAAAACGGTTTCACGTGACTCCCTTGCGGATCTCAGCAGCGTAAGCATCTTGCAGTGCACCGCATGGTATCGCTCACTGACTAGCCCATTGCTCCCCAACTCGCCCTGGGAGGTCCCTCCACACTGTGTTCACCGTCCGTTTCAATCCACAGACCGCCAGCTGGCTGCCCCCCTCTCTCCAACTCCTGGGGTGCAGACCCCGAAGGCTGAACAAGAGACGGCCACACACCCACCCCACCCCATGTCCCCACCAGAAGCCGAATGTTGCTGTCACAAAAAAACGGCAACTCATCCCTGCACCGCTCATTAGAATTCCTCGTGAATTCCATTCCCATCCACTGCTGCTGTCAGATCTCCAAGCCTCTAATAGGAGCAAACGGCCCGAGCACTAATAACTCTAATTTATGGAACAGTAAAATACCTGCCAGGTGGCGGCCTACGCTTCCTAAATGTGCGCTCTGATTTAATTCTCGAAAGTAGCCCCAGCCACGCAGGCCAGATGAACAGGCCGCCCACTGGGGGGATTTCAACGCGGCTAAATTTCCACTAGCAAGGAGTGACCGTGGCAGATCTGAGCCCACATCTCCAGGGACAAAGTGAGGCCTGATGCGCTCGGTGCGGGTGGACACGTGAGGTCCACCTTCTTGAATGCATGCTGGCTGCTAACAGACACTGGCTGCTCATCCCCACCCAGAGGCCCCTGGAGAAAGATCTGGAAACCTGCCTCTCACGATGATTTGGTCATTGCCACCAGGTTGGTCTGACTCACAAGACAACGAAACACGGTCCTGAGCCCCCTCACAAGTGGTGCCATGTGTGAGCCCACTGCTGCGGCCACTGCTCCATCTGTCTCATTGAGGGTCTTCCACCTCTTTGAGGGATGGGCAGAACTTCTGCTTTATCATGTCCAGGGACGGAGCTCTCCTGAGAATATGACCCACAGATGTGACACCGAGTCTCACCACTGCTGCTCCTACGGAGGCTACATGCTATATGCAGTATTTGTCACCAACACCACACGGGAAGCGTGCCGATTCCTCCCTGGTCGTCCTTGCCCATCCTCTCGCTCTCCCACGCATACGAGGCAAAGACAAACCCCTTGGGGTGGACTGGGCGCACCCGAGCCCTCACGGTGGCATCATTGATCTCTCGCAGCAGATGTGCCCGATGCGATCCACACGAGACTCGATCTCTGATCATGGCGCCCATAGCCCTGACTGTGGATCCAAGCCGAATGAGCTCCTCGACGACGTCACCGTTGTCTCCATTAAGCGAGACGTCTGTTGGCCCAGGTGTGGGACGAAGCAATCCTACCGGTCCACACCGGGCCTCGGTGTGTCGTGACGGATGCCACAGCACCTGACAATCTCCGTGGGCAGAAGGTAAGCCCGGCCATCCCAGGGTGCCGCGCGGGTGTTGACCATTCATGGTGTGCGGGAGGTTGACCTTGCGAGAAACCCATTCTCCTCTTATTTGATGACCCTGGGCCGAGCGGCACAAGGGCCTCAGGCCAAAGGGTGGACGCCACAGAGCTACTGGCCCCTTGGACAGAGGGTGCTGAACCCAAGAAGGCCTTAGACATGAACCCAGGCTTATGAACACACCGCAAAGATGGGAGGCACGCACCTCTGCACGGCACAGCTCAGAGAGACACTGCCCTGCTCTTCTCAGGTCTGGGGTGTGTGTGTGTGTGTGTGTGTGTGTGTGTGTGCGTGTGTGTCCCAATCCCACAAGGAAAAGACCACTGGCTGTGCTGGCATCCTGGCTCCTGTCACCCCCACCCAGCGGACACATCGCCCAGTCCTCTGACATCTCCACACTCCTCCTTTGGTTCTGCATCCGACACGGTTCCGTCGTGAGCCATCAGGGGCTCAGGGGCTGCTGCCCGGAAGCAGGTCACCAGGCCTTAATTCCTCGTCCGGATTCTCTACTGAAACCAGTTTGAACGACGTCCTAGCAACACGCTAGTCGACAGACGGGCATGGGCTGGGCGATGAACGCGGGTCTCTGGCTTGCATGGGGGGTGAGAGTCAGACCAGAGGCCCAGAGAAGGGTCGGTTCCATACTAAGCATTCTGAGTGCACACGGTCACCGGTCCGTGAACACTGGTGCATACGGATGGCTGTCACTGGGGTGGAAGGCTCCCCCCACCTCGGGAAGACGTGGCTCTCTGCTGGTGGCAGCTCAGATCTAAACACACGCGGTCCACCTGTCTTTGAAATGAATACAGGTCCAATCCACGAAGGAAACACTGGCAATCTCGTAGCGGAAGAGAGCGATAGAGTCCCTTGTCAGAAGACTCAACACACTGAGTCGAATTACAGCCCCGTGAGGATCTAAAACAAGCACGCCCCTCGTCGTCCCTGTCACCCCTGAGCTGCGTCTTCCCGTTAACGACAGGCAGGTTTCTAGATAAATGTGTGTGAGCACGTGCGCGTGTGACCGCGTGGGTTTCCACGTCATTTGCAAGTTAAAACTCTGCAGTCTTTAATAAAGCATTCAGTCCGTGACACGGCTACTCTCAAGGCAGGTTATTTTTGCTAATCCTGCCCCCCAGCTACCCCCCCCCCCCCCCAGTAACTATCTGCTTGCTGCGTAAGGCTGCCACGTGCCAGGATTAACTATAGCAGCGCGCTTTGCTGGTGCATCAGGCTGAAACCTTGATAGTGTCCTGGTTACACATTGGGCTTTAACGACAAGGTCGGCAGCTCAAGACCACCAGCCAGCCCTTGGAAGGACATTGAGAATTTCGACTCCTGTGAAGGTGCTCTTATCGGGGCTGCTGTGCATCGGGATCGACAGATTGGCAGCGAGTTGGCCACTCAATGGCTTTCACGGAGAGGACAAACCGAGGACGCACGAGCTTGTCTCTGGGGAAGGATGCATTTCCAGAAGCGTGACCGCCCTGGGCTAGGATGGAATGCAGGACACAATTTCAGGTCCTCTTGAACTCCAGACCTTCTGGATAAACTAGAACGATCGCGAGGTCATCTTTTAAACTTTAAACCAAAGCTAAGCCCCCCAGTCTTCTTTGACACAAAGTCAAAAGAAGGGATTTCGCATCCCTTACGAAATCAAGTGCCCGGCCGTCAGCACTGGGCCCATTGAGTGGAGTGATCCGTCTGCGGTTGCCCTGTGCACGAACCCGATCCGACCGTCGTAACCCATGAATCACAATGAAGCTGGCCTGGCAGGGAGTTTACATCCGTGACGACGACAATGGATCCGCAAAGGCAACCAGAGAGGTCCGATGAGAGCCCGAGGGGCCGTGAGGGTCAGGTCCACGCGATGACCAGCTCTGAGTTCCTTACGGAGTGTTTCAAGGCCACCAGGGCCGCGCCAGGCGGACAAGCCGAAAGCGGCCAAGATGGGAGTGCACCTTCTCTCCTGAGAGGAAAGATAATAACGGAGTGAATTCCGCAGCAGCCTGAGGAGTGCCACTGGAGGATTAAATGGTTTGAGGACTCCCCACTCCACCCCCGTTTTGCAGAACCATCTAAGTGGCCAGGAGGCCGGGTGGGGAGGATTCTCTGACCCAGAGGGCATGCCTGAGAGCAGGCATCCTCTTCACGTCCTCTGTCCTCCCAGCGCACCTGCTTGCGGGAGTAATTGGGGCTTTTCATCCACCGGGACAGCCTTCCCTCGCCGGAGAAGGAAGAAGCCATTCCAGCAGGTTGGCAACAGGGATGAGAGCAGGGTCAGCACTCCGGAACCCTCTGACCGGGCCGGACGGACCTGGCCAGGGAGCGCCCAGCCAATCACTAGAGACCACACGGGGGACAAGGAGTCCCCCGAGAGACGAATCGCAGGGCGGGAGTCGCAGCAGTACAGTGACCTGTCCCTGCAGCCGCTGCGCGCCCAGGGACGCAGGTGGTGGGTCTCCATCCTCCTCTCTGGCTTCACTCCATCAGCCGATCCACGAAGCCTAGGCTTCCGCTGCCTGGGGACACGGCGACCAGAGGTGACTGACCACACGCACACAGGGCTGTGCCCGGGGAGCCAGAGATCTCCCGAGGAGAGACCCGGGGCTGTGCCCGGGGAGACAGAGATCTCCCGAGGAGAGACCCGGGGCTGTGCCCGGGGAGCCAGAGATCTCCCGAGGAGAGACCCGAGGCTGTGCCCGGGGAGACAGAGATCTCCCGAGGAGAGAC
>NW_022103951.1:20116837-20119097 GCF_000313985.2 Echinops telfairi
ACAGGGAGAGGCTGATGCAGCCGTCCACCTAGGGTTACTTGTCCTCCCCCTGCAGAGCGGCCATGCTGAGGGGCCAGAAGGGTGTTTTTTCATGTCCTCTATGCTCTAACTACGAAAATATTTGATTTACAAATAAGGAATCCTACTTGGCAGAATTTCATTTATCACGGTAGCATCTAGAACCGATGAACTGCGATCAACGAGGGTTCACTGTATACAGGCATATATAAATGCATGTGCATGCATGTGGATGTAAGTGTGTTGTATGTGTCTATGTATATACGAGGGAGTACCCTTCCTTCCGAAAAAGACACTCATTTGTGTATTTGATGTGAGGGGACAGTGCATTTGGAGTTTGTCCCGCCAGGCCAGACTGTTCATCAAGCCTTCTATTGAGAGGCTCTGAAAAGACTGCCCAGCAGTGTACAACGACAACAAAAAGCCTGGTTTGTGGCAGACGGGAGACGGTTTTGCCGCCACGACCATGCACCTGCTCACGCAGCCATCTCAGTGCGCCAGTTTTGGGCAAAAAACAGCACGCCTCTCTTGCCCCACACACCGGACTCATCTGACCTCGCGCCGTGCGACTCCTTTTTGTTTCCCTGAATGCAGAGGGACGTGGAAGGACGGCAATTGGACGGCACAGAGGGTGTGAAGAAAGAGCGAGGGATGCTGCCAGCCAGCCAAAGGGATGCGTTTGAAACATGTTTCCAAGAATGGAATTGCAGATTTGACAAAGGTCTTCAGTGTCATGGAGAATACTTGGAAGGTGATAAGGTGGTTTTGTGAAAAAATTTAAATGCATTGCTTTGAAAAAAAATTCCATTGGGGGGGGCGGGTGTCCCCTTATGTATATCGTCTCCCTATCTATAGTCTAATAGCAGGGAGCCCAGGTGGCAGAGGGGTTACACATCAGGCCGTGATCTGTGAGGTGTGCAGGTCAAATCCACCAGCCGGCCCCAGGGAGAAAGACGGGGCTTTGAATTCTCTTACAGAGTGACCGTCTCAGGGGCCCACGGGGCAGAGCCACCTGCGCTGTCCAGCATCCACAATCAGCATCTACTCGCTGGCAGCGAGTCTGCTCTGAACGAACTAACCTGACGTTTCTCTGACACACGGCTGGCACCGGTGTGCCAGACCAGATCAGCCAGAGAAACAAATTCACGGACACTCACGTAGGTGTAAGGGCGAACTTTAGATCAAAGGGCTATTGGCTATTGATAAACCTGCCCAGCCAAGTCCAGATCAAGTCAGTAAGTCTGATTTTAGCCCATATGTCTGATACAAGTCCAGAAACCCTCTTCAGACTCACGCAGCACATGCAACGGTGCTGAATGCAGGAAGATCACAGGCCGGTGGGTGGAAAGTCTTGTGGATCCAGTGGCGGTGGAAGCATCTGAGCGCTGGCGTGGTCTCCACGTGGCTCCTCCCGCTCTGAGTGTGGCTCCTCACCAGAGAGATGAAGCGGAGAGGGAGGCTCGGGCAGGTCTCCGCAAGTTTCCACGAGGCTTGTCAGCCGGCAGACCCAGCAGGGAGAGAGAGGATGTTCCCAGCATCCTCATGGGAAGGCCACACCCACAAGGAGGCATCCTCAGACGTGATTGACAGGCTGGACCCCACCCTTCACGCTCAATGCCCTCAGGTGGACACGAGATGATGTAAAGACCACAGTGGGACAACAGCGTGCCAGCCACGCCCTCACCTGGCTCCAGAGTGTCTCGGGGTGGCTTCCGGGGGCCAGGGATGGCCGGGCCTCTCTGCCGAGGCACCTCTGGGTGCATTTGTGTGTCCAGCCTACCCCTGAGCAGTGTCTACGCTGCCGCCCTGCCCCGTGTTGGCTCTGACTCTCGGCCGCTCTGTGTGTCACTGAGATGCGCCCTACTGGGTTCTCCTGACCGCTGCCTTCTGTGAGCGGATCTCCAAGCCTTTCTTCCGCAGCAGCACCCCTGGGAGGGTTTGGACCAACCACGCAGCCTCACTGCCTGCAAGTGGACGCCCGCTCACAGGGCCAGCGGGACGGGGCACAGCTGCCCCTGGGAGTTCCAAGAACAAAGTTCTTCACAGGGTCAAGAGCCTCACCGTTGTCCTGAGGAGCGGCTGGTGGTTTTGAACTGATGACCCCGTGATTAGTAGCCCGCTGCCTAACCCACCAGGCCTCCTGCGGAGATGGTTTATAGCATCATTGGCCTTGTCGCTGGCAGCCCGATGCCTAAGTGACCGTGCCACCTGGTCTTCAACAGCTTATCCTTAGCAAGTGCAC
>NW_022103951.1:20121442-20123269 GCF_000313985.2 Echinops telfairi
CCCAGAGACAGTGGCCTGGCTGGCCCACCTTCCCACAAGGCACCAGGTCACACCAGCCCCTCCGGTTCCACTGCGGGGCGGGCGGCTCCCGGCTGCACCGTCCCCTGGTTCTCAGGGCCGTTTCAGCTGCAGTGCGGATGGAGTGATGCCAGGCCAGGCCTACCCATCCATCCCAGCAGCCGCCCCACCCCCTCATGCATATTTAAACCCTGCCATTCCACAGCGTTCCCCAGGAGCTAAAATATGACACGTTCCCCTCCCCGGCACCATCGGCAGGCAGGGAGATTAGCACGAAGATAAGATGCCCCGCAGGGGAGCAGTACGGATGCTGAATAATTCAGAGCTACGTTCATAAACCTGCCGGGAGTGGAGCACAGGGCTGCGGACCCACGGCTGGGGGTCAGGAGATGCGGGAGCTGCAGAGGGCCAGGGCGGCGTGGGCAGGCAGGGCACTGGGGCGCCTGGCCCTTGGGGCTTAGAACTGAGTCTCTCCGGGACAGTGTGGGCTTCAGCGACCAGAGGGGGGGCACCGGGCGTGGCTTCCTGGTGCGATGCTCCCCCCCTCCCCAGACAGCTGGGTTCTGTTCCCAGTGGGAGCTCCTCACGTGCAGCTGCCGCCCCTCCTGTCTGTCAGAGGGGACTCCCGTCTGGCTGCAATGCTGGGCACGCCTTTCAAGGGGGACTTTCAAGCATGTAGTGGGTTGAGCATTGGGCTTCTTACCAGAAGATGGGCGGTTCAAACCCACCAGCTGCCCCTCGGAAAGAGCCCGACAGCCTTGCAGACCCGACAGGGCAGGCTGTTCTGTCTCAGATGGTCGCCGTGGGTCGGCATCAAAGACAGACTCGGAAGACAGGTCTGGTGACCTGCTGCAAACCAGCCAGGGGGAGCCCTCGGGATGAGAAAGAGCTGGTCCCAGACAGAGCCCACGGACAGCCCAGGAGCGCGGGCAGCATTCTGTTACCTTGCGATGGGCTTTGTCTCCGACGAGCCATGTCCCTGGTCCCCTCCTGAAGCCGTGTGATATGTTTTCCTGTCTAAGAAGCGCAGGATGGATGAGCCTGTAGGCAGCAAGTAGCATCGGGTGTTTTTGGGTGGGTGGGGGGATACAGTGGTAGAGGAAACAGGGAGCCGATGTCAAGGCGTTCAGGAAGGAAAAGAATGTTTGGAGACGGATTGTGGCCGCCGCTGGCTGGCTGGAGCAATGTGACAGCCATAGGACCCCCAGGAACAGGGCAGGGAGCAGGGCCCCCAAAGAGAGGCTTGGGTCTCCTCTGAGCAGGGAGCAGCCGATCCCTTTGTCCTGGGGAGCACCAGAGTCCCCCGCCCTACACCAAAGCTGGGCGGCTGGAATCCACCCAGTGGGGCCCAGGAGAGAGCTGGGCTCCTCTTCCAAACCACCGCCTGAGCTGCGGACCCAGTTCCCCTAGGAACCACCGGGTCTGCGTGAGTTGGGACCGGCTGCACTGCCTGGCTTTCCATTTGCCTGCCTTTCCCTTTGGGGCTGTGTTGGGGGACCCCATATGTGCCGTGCCCCCATGTTGGGGGGACCCCATTATGCAGTATCCCCATGTTGGGGGACCCAATTAGCAGTGCCCCTGTGTTTGGGGGACCCCATTGCTCAGTGTCCCCGTGTTGGGCAGACCCCATTATGCAGCATCCCCGTGTTGGGGGACCCCATTGTGCAGTGTCCCTGGAAGCCGTGTGTTGCGTGACTGCGTGTCAGATGCAGGAATGAGGGCGACGTGCGGGCTGGCACCCCGAGCCCCTGTCTGGTGTCCTCACAGTCCCGCTGCCTCCGTACGCAGACAACCCAGGGGGCTCCAGGG
>NW_022103951.1:20123658-20131779 GCF_000313985.2 Echinops telfairi
CCGCCTCTCAAACAGAAAACACCCCCCACTGCTACAGAGACAGAGCAACCGTGCTCCCGCGGGGCAACAGAGCACAGCTGCCGTGCGGGCTTCCAAGTCTGCCGGTGTTCCCGGGAGCAGGGGCCCGGCCTGTCGCCCAGAGCGCTGTTCAAAGCCCCACGGGCTGCCGGCAGAGCGACAGCTCTCTCCAGAAGGGAGTGTGGCCAGCCTGCTCCTGCGCAGCACACCTTTGTCTGCGTACTTCGAGGCCCGTCCACGAGGACATCCTGCTTGGGCAGGTGGAGGGGCGGCGACCGCGAGGAAGGCCCCCAGGAAGGGAGATGGGCGGACGCCGTGGCTGCCACCCTGCGCCCAGACAGAGGGACGATGGTGAGGACAGTGCAGGACCAGGCAGTGTGTCCTGTTGGGCATGGGCTCACTGTGGGTCCACACGGACCCGCCGGCCCCTCCCGCCCTCAGCCGCAATTGTAGACACAGCGCTGACTCCCCTGGACACTCCTGTCTCAGCAGCCAGAGCTCCCAGGGTCAAACCGGACCCTCCCAGGCCCAGAGAAGCCATCTCACCTGTCTGCAGCTCCAGGGTCCCATCAGAAAAGTGCTCCTCTTAGCCCGCCAAGGAGGGGAGAGGGAGAGGGACGAGGGGGAGGGGGAGGGGGAGGAGGGGAGATGAATCCGCACGTCTCCCATAATCAGTGATAAGCAGGGTCACCTGATCAGGGTCTCGCATCAAGGTAAAATGAGATAATTCCTACCTGAAAGCGCACCTGAGACTTAACGACCACATTCCGCGGTTCCCCAGATCTTAAATTAGCACGTGTCGCACAATTAACAGACTGCCTTCATTAAGGTAATCGCCGTGGGCCGCCCTCCCGCGGCTCTGCGCTGACAGGAGGCAGCGGGCTGGCTCCGACCCGCGGTGTGCAGAGCAGAGCCAAAGCAGACATGGCCAAACCTTGCTTGCCCCAGCTTCTCCATCGCTGACCGGGTCCAGTCTGGGCATGGGTGGGGTGCCACTGGGGATGTGCCCAACCGAGGAGGCTCGTCTCCCCACACTCTATCGGACCATGACCTGGGGACACCCACTGGGTGCTCAAGGGCTGGGTTTCAGAAGGAGATCGCCAGGCCTGGGCTTCCTGACGTTGGACGGTCCAGTGAAACTCGCCCGGCACGGTGACCGGGTCAGACACGGGCTCCCAGGACCACAGCGTCCAGCAGCATTGAGACACAGAGAACACGGGGGACAGGCTGACCACGGAGTGCTGATGGGTGTCTCACGGCAGCTCTGTGGACAACAGAAGGCAACCCCACCCGGCCCGGCCCCACCCTCACGGTCATCTTGTGTCTGAGCCCGCCGCTGCAGGCCCTGCGCGTCCACCTGGTTGGAAACCTCTCTCTGTGTCCCTGCGCCTCCGCTTCTCCAGGCCCGATGTCCTTCTCCAGGGACGGGTCTCTCCAGAGGACACATCCACAGTCCGAGTGGCACAGTCCGGCCACCCTGGCCTCCAAGGGGCACTCTGTTGGCCTTCTGGCTGCCCACGGTGGTTTCGATACCTGCCCAGCCCCGTCCTCAGAGGCATCTGAGGCCGCCCCCTTCAATGTCCAGCCCATCTGAGGCCGCGAAGAAAGCCCTGCTTGGGCCAGGCGCACCTCACAGGGTCACCTGGGTGACCCCTTGAACTGGGGCTGTCAGTACAATCGAAAGCAAGGCACAACCTTGGGGGAGGATGGAGTCCATGTCAACCACGGATGACCACAACCTGTTCCACAGGGAGCCGCCTCTGCCCGAAGCGCTTGCTCATGCAGATCAAGGATTGCAGCCTGAGTGTGGACAAGAAGCCAATGTCCAGGAGACCCAAATCCCACACGGGACCCTCAGGCCGCAGCAGGACGGGCAGAAGGGTTCCATCCAAGGCTCCCAGTGGCTAACTTTTAAAAGAACCATTTTATGGGGGGCTCGTACAACTCTTATCACAATACATACATCGATGGAATCAGGCGTGTTTGCATATGGGTTGCCCTCTTTCTTCTCGAGACATTGACTTTCTGTTGAGTCCTCGGATCACCTTACTCCCCTCTCCCCAGGAAGGACAGCACTTTAAGGAGACGCAGATTTCCAAGACTCTTCCGAGGGGGCCCCAAACGTCCCACCTGCAGGAAGCGCTTGTCCAACCAAGGACCCTGTCTGCTCGTGGGAGGGTGGAGGCAGAAGGCCGGCTGGAGCGAGGGGAGGCGAGGGCCGGTGGAGGAGAGTGCGTCCACCCCCCTGAGTGCACAGCTGCAGGACCCTCTGCCAACATCCTTGGACCCTCTGCCAGCATCCTTCATTTTAGCTTTGGCACCTTTCAAAAGCACACACAGTGGGGCCACTTTCATGCACATAGTAGGCGCCCTGCTCCTGAGTGTCCTAGGAAAGCTGCATGTTGGAGCTGGCCTGCTGGAGGCCAGGGGACAGGGCACTCGCTGTTGAAGATTGGGGATCAGCACCGAGGGTGGAGACCACAGCGTACTGTCAAGACCAAAACAATGCATGTGCACATGTGCTTCACACAATGGATGGATGCACTGTGATAAGAGTTGGACGAGCCCCCAATAAACCCATTAATAAAAAAAAAGACCCAAATCCTCCCCTCCATCAGTCAGTGCTGATTCACGGCGCCCCTGTGGGTTTCTGAGACTGTCAGGATTGGCAGGAGTAGAAAACTCAGTCTTTCTCCTGAGGAGCTGCTTGTGGTTTCGAACTCACGGCCATGCAGTTTCCAGCCCGATACGTAACCACTCCACCACCAGAGCTCCACAATGATCATCAATTGGGGAAATGGTTTAAGCAGCAACTATGCTGGCCTCCTGCGTGGACCCCACGGGTAGGCATTCAGGATGTGCGTGAGGGCTGCGCTCAGGAGTGGACCACAGGCAGGTAGCAGCTGTGGTGTCCAGGGGGAGGGAGGCTTGCGGGCTGGACCCACGTCTGCCTAGGCTGTCTGCAGTGCAGCACACAGCATGGACGCCCTCCTGAGCGGGCTGCGGGCTCTCCGCGGGAGCCACTGAAGTAACCGTAGCAGGTGCAGTCCAGGATGAGATGGGGGAGAGTTCTGCAGACGAGCACCCACAGGCTGAATGGAGAGCATTCCTGATGGATCCCTGGGGCAGGAATCAGTGCAAAGGGACAAGGGACCTGTCCAGTCGATGGCAAATTCCCTGGACACCCACCGAGTCCAAGCACACACGGAAGTGCACAAGGACCACGCTCGGAAATCACAAATCTGGAAAAGAAACGCATTGAGAGGGACGCGGATGAACCACATGGAATCGTCCGGAGTTCCCACGGCGGCTTTTGTTTGCAGACGTCCAGAATCAGGCGAGAGGAGGGGCTGTTTGAGGAGCTGCGCTGAGAGCCCACCGAATCCGTCGCAGCTATTAGGGGCTCATACACACATGACAATACAGACATACATCAACCGCAGAAAGCAGCATCACATCCCAGTCGGCTTGGCGCATGAGCACGCAGGTGCCAATCTGCTGGGGCTGCCAATGGCTGTGGTGGCAGGGCGCCCGGGTGCCTCCGAGCACCATGGAGACGGGGACGGTGGCATGGCAGCCCAGGCCACGTCTGCACCCATCAGCAGTGATGCACACGCTACAAGGAAGGTCGGAAATATCTTGTCTGTCACCGGCAGGCATGAGGCAGCTTCAAGCCCTCCCACCCCACGTTGCTCTGCAGCCAGCGTGCGGGCGACTCCCTTGGTCCTGGTGCCCAGCAGAGGTCCTCTGGGCTGACCCCGTGACTGGCATGCTGTGCACGTCCATGCAGCGTCACGGAGCAAACACTTGTGAGTGGCCCAAGGTGCCCCCACCCCCCTCCTCGCCTTCTGCTTCCATGTGATACTAAAAATCATTTGGGGGGCCCTACAGCGCTGTGTCCGTTTGTTAAGGGCGAGCCCAGCTAATTGGTCCTAAGAAAAGAATCAATAACGGCTCACCAAGCGGCGTCAAGAATTAGGAAAAGATGAATGGCAGCGGGTCCTGCGGGGGGTAAATTAACAACCTTGGAGAGGAAGGTTCTGGCGATTAATAAAACCTCTCGCCGAAAAGGTTCGCATTCTTGCTCCGAGGCCCATCCATTACAGTGAAGGAGTGCAGTCATTAGGGCAAAGGGGCCTGGAGGCCCATGTCTGCAAGGAACCGCCCCTGGGCCTGCGCCGTTGCATCCCAGGCCCTGCAGAGGCCGCACACCGTTAGCACGGGTGGAGGTGGGGTCCCAGCAGGCATGTCAACGGTCTGCTCTTTGAAAACACCCCGTGGCACCATAGGGTCCCAAACTTACTGGGCCCCCTGCTCCCCTTTCAGGAAGAAAAATTAAATTGACTCAACACCCCTCGGATAGCTAATTCACAAAGCTTGTACTGTAGCCCGCAATCCAGGAGAAAGTCCAGCAGTCTGCTCCTGTGGCCAGCCGCGGTGCCCATCCACTGTGTTCAGGGTCTTCCTCCTTGTCCCACGAGGTCCCTCTCCAAGGACTGGTCTCTCCTGACAACGTGTCCAAAGCCGTGAGACCGAGTCTGCATCCTCGTCCCGAAGGGGCACTCCGGCTGTACTGACCCAGGACAGACTGGCTGGTCCTGTGGGCCGTCCGTGGCCGTCCCCTGTTCCTCACCAGCGCTGTAGCTCAGGTGCAGCAGTGGCCAGTTCTCTGGTCGCCCTGAACCCCTGCCCTGCTCGCTCGGGCAGCTCATTCGTTAGAAAGGCACCAGGCAGCTTTAAAGCACAATGGCCATGCCTTCAGAGTGACCACAGCAACTCGATCCGCCATCCCTTCAGGTAGACATCCCTCCAGGTGCCGTCAGGACCAGCCAGCAACGTGGGGCTGCAAAGCCCCAATCGGGAGGGTCAGGAGGACACTAAGTAGCGGAGGCTGCAAGGCCCCAGGTGCTGACCAGTGACCCGAGTAGGTCTTCTTTGCGAGAAGTAACCGCAGGTTACACCCCAAGGCCCCCTGCCTGCAGCACCGGGTGCATCTCCTGAGCGGCTTCCTAGACACTGTCCCCGGGCACCCACGGGGACGGGCTCGCTCAGAGATGACCCGCACCCACAGGTGCACGGCGGAGGCCATCGGGATGCCTGCCGGCTGCCGGGGGCTCGTTGGTGTCCAAGGTTGGCCTCTCCAGCGTAGGTTGAGTTCCGTTAGCTCAGCGACGTGCGGCAGGCCTGTGGCCGGGCGGCCACATCCTTGACAGAGTGGCGGCCACCGTGCAGCGGACAGTCGGGGCGGCATCCCCCGTGACCCTCAGTCATCTGCGCCCGCCCTCGGGAACACTGCTCACGTGGCCCGGAGAGCAGCCCTCAGACTGCACGCGAGCAGCCGGTTCCCAGCCTCGCCTGAGGGTTGCCGGTTCAAACCCACCCCCAAGCTCCGGGGACGAAGGCAGGTGATCTGCTCGCCAAATAGCACCTCCGAGAGGAGCCCTCGGGGCAACACGGCGAGGAGTGGACTCTGAGGACTGCCTCTAGAATTACCTCCGTTTTATACTGGCAGCCAGGGGGCGCGGGGGACAGCGGGGAATCTCCGCTCCTATTTTATTTGGGTAGCGGACCTGCTAATGCAGGCACGGTGTGAAATTGTGGGTGTGGTGTGTCCACATCTCCTCGAACGTCCCCGTTTCCCCCAACGCTCAGGGTGAATTTTAGGTCCTCTTTCTAGTACCGTGTCTCTCGCTGCCTCCTTGCCTCTCGCGAACGGATCCAACCTTCCACCTGCTCCCACAGCCTTCTCCCCTCCACCTGTCCGTACCTCCGCAAACCAGCGCCCATTCTGTCTCATTTCCAGAGGACTTACCGGGCTCCCACTTGTATCCCGACCCCTCTGGACATCCCGGTGCACTCAGTGGTCAGAGGGCGTGGAGATGGTGGAGCATCCTTGCCTGGCAGGTTCCAAAGGCCATCTGTTGATTAAGAAAGCGAACACGTCTCTTCTTTCTTTTCCTGTGCCCTGGAAGCAGAAGAAGAATCATTGTGCTGCAAGGGTGGCCCTGGGGAAGCATGTGAACGCACCCTGCACGGCTATCAGGACACACCAATCGGCGTGGGAAGACATACGGCCGAGTGCTCCTTAGAGGGAAGGGTGGAGAGGCTTGGTCTCACCCACTTTCGACATGTGGTCGGCGGGGAGACCAGCCCCTGGGGAAGGGCATCGTGCGTGGTGAGGTGGAGGGGCAGAAAGAAAGGGGATGGCCCTCAAAGAGATGGGTGGACAGCATGGCCGCCACAGTGGGCTCAGTCACAAGAACATGGTGAGGGCGGCGCAAGAAGCCACTGAGAGGGAATCGGCACACGTCCCGTGTAGACGTCAATCCATGTCCCCTTTCCCCTTGATCGTACCAGCACCAGTATGATAAACTTCCCCACGGACTGGCCTCTCCTGATGGATGACCTGTCCAAAACCCTCGGGACCAGGTCGCCCCCTTCTTGCCTCTCAGGAGAATCCAGGCTGCATTTCTTCCAAGACGGGTTGGTTTGTCTGTCGGGCCATCCATGGTATTACCAGGATCCTCCTCCGGCATCACGATGCCGTGGTACTGGCTCCTCTGCAGGCTTCCTTACTGCATGCCCAGCCTCCCCCACAGAAAGCTCTAAAAGGGAATGGGAACTCACAGCCAGAGACCATTGACACCGGCCGAGTCCTGTCGGGCCGGGCAGCACTGCCCCTGCGGGCTTCCAGGACCGTCGCCCTCTGTTGCAGTGGAAAGTCCAGCCGTCCTCCTTGCAGCAGCGGGCGGCTTTGAACTGCTGGCCTTGCAGTTGGCAGCCCAACATGCCACCACTGTGCCACCGGGGCCTGTGCCCTGAAGACACCGTTTATGGAGAGGAGCCTCCTGCCTGCACTTCATGGGACATTTCCTCACAACCCTGACATGGCAGTTCAACGTGAAACTTAAAGTCCACGCGCGATCACCAGCCCTCTTCTGCAAAGAGGTTAAAGCGTGTACACGCAGGAGCCGCGTCAGAGAACCGCTGCCCGCATCACCTGATCGCCCTGGGAATGTGCGAACCCTTTTATAGAGCTGCCACCCGCTTCTGCGCTGGGATCATCGCACACCCGAGAATAATCCGTGCGAGTCAGGAGGCACCCGCGTGAGAGGGGGCGTGTGGCGGGTTAAAGCCAGGCTGATCTTCGCCACGAAGTGGGTGATGTCTCCGGGGCGGTGGCCACGGCCGTCTCAGCCCTGCGTGGAAGGGATCCACGAGGGGACACGGGGAAGCCGGGGTCTTGTCTGCGCTTCCTTCCAACCTCCTCGTGCACACATTTCGGGGCAGGTTCACGAGCCGTGCAGGACTTGCTGTGCTCCGGCCATGGGGCAGTCCGTCTCCTCTGGGGCTGCCTCTTCATGCCGACCCAGCCCTGTACCGAGGAAGATGTGGGCATTAGCTAGGATTGGTGTCAACTTGGCCAACTCCTCAGTGGCTTGGCAGCGAAGGCCTGGGAAGCGCCCGTGCTGTAGCCTAGCAGAATGTAACCCACCCAGGGTGGGATCGGCTGTGAGCAGCCGAGCAGCTGTGAGAAGATTAGGGTGGGTGCAGCCCCTCACTCTAGTAGCAGCCCTGATACAATGGAAAGGAGGTGTCCTGGGGGGGCGTCTGCTTCCCCCATGAACAGACGCGGTGGAAACCTTGCTTGCATCTCTGCTGCACCTGGATCCCGCAGCTGGTTGGTCGACCTCTGGTTCTTCGACCACAAGCCACCGGCCTGCCCTGTGGCCCGCTGGCCTCAGGAGACATCCGCTGCTGGCCTGACTGACCGCCGACCTGGAGACCTTGCCTCTGCCTCGCTAGCCACAAGCATGGCCTGCTGACCGGGTGCGACTCCACTTTGACAGCCTGCGGCATGCCTGCTTGGGCTCGTCAGCCCCTGAAGCTGCTCCAGTACGGAGAAGCCTCTGCTGGATGTCTAACCCACGGACTTGACCCAGAGTGTGCTCAGGATGGGCTGACCCACGTCTGTGGTACACGAGCCCCTGAGAGAGAGGGCGGGAGGGAGAGGGAGACGATCATGCATGCATGTGTATGCAGATGTGCCCCAAGTGCTGCTTCTCTGGAGAAGGGACCGGGCACAATGCCCTTCTCTTGGCA
>NW_022103951.1:20135969-20137152 GCF_000313985.2 Echinops telfairi
TCCATCCATCCATCCATCCATCCATCCATCCATCCATCCATCCATCCTTCTCCTGCCAGGTGTCTACGGTGAGAAGCACGTGTCTTCTGACGTGGAAGGATGCATCAGAATCCCGAGCCAACAGCTGTTACACAGCTTCCTGCAGCTGGGTGTGTGAAGGAGGGCATGAAGGATGGAGCTGGGGTGTGGGGTGGAGGGGGGCTGAACCATCAGGACTCTCCAAACCAAGCCCACAGCCACCGGCTGGTCCCCACTCAGCAACCAGCCCTGAAGGACCGAGTGGAGCTGCTCTTCCGGGTCTCCGAGGCTGGAGATCGTGAGGGAGAGCTGCACGAGGGTTGTGCAAATCTTCCCCGCCTGCTGCTCCTAGAAGTGCAAGCTCTAGGCTCCTCTCTGAGCAAAGAGCAGGAGCTTTTCCGGGACAGCACCAAGCAAGGAGGTGGCAGGAGGGTCCCTGGGATCTTCAGATCTGAGTCTCTGGGCTGCTGGGGGGTCTGTGCTTCCACGCTCAGGCTCAGTGGGCTCTTCCTGTCAGGTGTCCTGACCCCATGGCTTCTCAAGCGGCCTCGGGAATCTGTCCCTTTCAGCTCTTCCGCCGCATCAGCTTCAGCCGCTCGACCTTCAAGAGCAGCCGTCAGAGTGTCTCGCGATGTCTGCCCTGCTCTCTCCTGCCTCGTTCTTGCCTTTGTCAGCCCCGGCCTCCTTGTGTGCCGTTGCACGGCTCGCCCGGGCGTCCATCACCAGTGTTCTTCCGCGCGCCCTCTCTGCTGTTGAGACGACCTACAAACGCCCGCGGTCCAAGCTCCAGGTCATGCTCGGGCCGCTGTGGACCTGTACCATCGTCTCGGCTCTGTGTGCGGCTTGCAGCTCGGCCATTGGTGGGCTGCTCCCCGGTCGGCCCCAGCCTGGCCTTGTGCTGAACAAGTCCTTCCGCTGACAGGCGTCATCCCAGCCCGGGGGCTGTTTTGTTACGTGCATGAGGCCCTGAGGTCGAGGGGTGTGTTGGAAGCCAGACCCTTTCAGGGTGAAAAAGAAGCCAAGGAGGCAGCAGAGGCACGGAAGAGGCATGGAAGAGGCACGAAAGGGAGGGAGGTGGCACGTGGGGCTCGTCAGGGCCGGCCACGGAGGACATTGAAGACCCGGGACAAGGACCTTCTCCCAGAGCAGGGCCGCCCCCAGCCCA
>NW_022103951.1:20138395-20148106 GCF_000313985.2 Echinops telfairi
GCGGGTCCCAGCCCTGCGTGCCCTGCACCCTCCCTTTCCCTGAGGAGCGGCTCATGCCCATGACCTGTGCAGGGGCACCCTTGCCAGAGCCAGAGGGTGGCGCCCCCAAGCTGCGGGTGGGGTTGGGGTGCCGCCATTGTCATTGTGAGGAGCCCCAAGGCATCGCCACCCCCATGTACAACAGAGAGGCATGCCACCCTGTCCACCCATCGCCCTTGGGGGGGTTCTCCTGGGCTGCTGACCCACAGGTCAGCCGTCGGGAACCACCTTCCAGGTGGCTGGGAGCAAGTGCCTCTTATCTTTCCCTTCTCATCTCTGCCTTGATTCCCAAGATAGCTACACCAGGTAAGTAGATGTATCAGTGTGTGTGTGTGTGTGTGTGTGTGCACACAAGCACATGCATGTGCATGAATTCACATACACGCACACACACACGCACACACACAAGCACCTAAGCCCCGGATCTGTCTCCTCTCAGGTGGTGCTAGAGGAGACCCTGGCACGATAGTCCAATACCCTGGCCGGCTCAAGGGAGGTCAGTAGACAAATCCGGCGTGGCTGAGGCCAAAATGCCCCTGAGGGGCCAGGATGGCGAGGCTCCATCTCACGCCCTTGGGACGTGTGGTCAGGAGAGACCAGTGCCTGGGGAGGGACCTCCTGCTTGGTGGACTGGAGGGGCAGGGGAAAGAGGAAACCCCTCGATGAGATGGACGGATGGACGGATGGACGCAGTGGCTGCAGCCCTGGGCACTGGTGTAGGACCAGTGGGGAGGGGGGAGGGGCCAGGTGGGCTTTCCTTCTGCTGTGAGCATGGCCACATGGGCTGCAACCGTGTGGTTTCTCGCCACACCTGGGGTACGGATTTGATGGCCTCGGGCAATGGGGTGCGTGGTTTCAAACCACCCAAAACTGACCACAGCATCAACCCCTCTACCCCCCAAATTGGTTCCCACCCGTGGCAAGCCCACGTGACATGGAACAAGACCACGCCATGAGTATTCCGGTCCCGTGCTGGAAGAAGCGGGTGGCCAGGCCTCTGTCCTGTAGCACAGCTCGGTCTGGAGTGGCCCTTCTGGCGAGGTCAGGAGTGGAGTGTGAGTCCCAGGCACCACCCGGGCGGACCCGACAGCCAGCCTAGCCCACGTTCAAAAGAAGCTGTGGTGGCCTCGTGGGCCATACTCTGAGCTACGAACCACAGGGTGGGCGGTTCAAATCCACCGGCCATTCCTCAGGAGAAGGATGAGGCTACCCTTCCTCCCGTAAAGGGTCACAGTCGCAGAAACCCCAGGGCCAGTGGTACTCTGTCCCACAGGGCCACTTGGAGTCAGTTGCCCTTGACTTACCCACGTATCAAAACACAAGAGCTGGCGAGGTGTTTGTGCCCGACCACAAGCGTGCATTTCCACACACATTCCCGGCTTGTACACCACGGAGAGACCCCGACGTGGGATTAAGGACCCGGATGTATAGTGCACCCCCCCACCCCACACTCGCCTGCTCTCAGTCCCTCTCTCAGGACTCACACCGGGTGACGGGGATTTTGTTTTGTTTTAATTCACAGAGTGTGAGAATTGTGCAGAGTTTTAACAGAAGGTAAAAGTGGGGTTTTTTTTACCCCTGTTGGAAAAGACTATCAAACGGCAGATGGCATTTCTGGGCATGGTTCTGTGCATGAGAGAAACAGCCGCAGATGGTGGCTGAGGAGGGGAGAAAGCCCGCTCGCTCGTGAATCATGTGTAACCCACAACTGCTAAGCCGCCGAGGCTTCACCGGGGGAAATATAGCCTCCGCGCGAGTTGTGCATTTGCCTTCTTCCCTCAAAGTCTGCGCCTCCCTGGCAGCTTGGTAAACTCTTGGTGACGGATCGCCCATGCCTTCGCTCGATCTCCATAACCGATGTCCACATGTGTGTGGCCGGGTCTGCCGCGAAAGCCGATAGTCCGAGGCACGCCGTGGGCCGTGGGGAGGGCGCAGCCCAAGAGGAGGACTGTGCACCGGTCTGCGTGGTGCCGCCACGGTCATGGGCAATTCCACCCTCCAGCAGGGTCACCGGTCAGCAGAGCTTCAAGGCTGAGCCAGACCAGGAAGACAGGCCTGCAGATGCTCTTCTGAACACCAGCCGGTGGGAAACCTGTGGGCCACAGAAAGCAGGGTCTGGAAGATGGGTACCCCACCCCAGCGGGCCAGCGACAGGGACGAGGGTGCAGCAGCCTGCTGGGTGTGACCCGCAGGGACCCTGACTGTATTAGTCTGGGTACTTTGGAGAAACAAATCCACGGTGACTCACGTATAAGAGAGAGTTTTATGTAAAGAAAAAGTGCATCACGAAAACATCCCAACCCAATGCTGCCCAAGCCCACAAATCCAACATTAACCCATTAACCCAACACCAGTCCACAAAGTCCTCCACCTCACAAAACAGAGGCAATGATGCCAACTGCAGGAGGAAAGCTGAGTCAGTGAAGTGTAAGCATCTCAGCACTAGCAGGGGTCTCTCCACACGGCTGCTCCAGCACCCAGGGCTGCATCGGGATAGGTCCATGTGGCTTCTCCTTGGGGATGTCTTGCAGGAAGTGAGCCTTGCAAGCTGAAGCAGGGAACTGGCTCAGGCAGCCTGCACCAGGTGCAACCATCACAAAGCAAGAGCCCCGAGAGCTAGAAAGGCGAGGCTTCACCACCCATTTATCCCTCCGCCTTTCAACCAGGCCCACATGTGATTATTGGCCAGGCTGGCACAATTAACTAACTCACTGATGAAGGAGGCCCAAAGCGGACGCGCCTACACCAGTCCCTTCCCACGCAGAACCACCCCACAGAGCAGAGCGGAACTGCCCCTGGGGTCCCCGAGCCGGGACCGCGAGCCGGCGTGGAAAGGGTGGTCTTTCTCCAGCGAAGCAGCAGGTGGTTTCAAACTGCTGACCTGGCAGTCACCAACCCAAGTCCTAAACCGCCAGGCCGCCATGGGACGGCTGGGACGCAGCGCCCCCCACCTGGACGCACCTCACTCCCTTGCAATGGGAGCGCCAGCGGCTGCCTCCCTGGACTTGGACCCTCCTGCCTACCTGGCTACTCCGGGTCCCGGGGGATGTTTGACCTGCATCCTGCACTTGCCCCACCTGGTCTGTTCGTCCAAGGGCTGCTCTTGTTTGGATGCAGCGAATGTCTCGCCCTCGCCCACTGCACCCCAGCTCACCGGCGCTCTCAGACTCCAGCATCTCTGCTTTTTAAAGATCTCTCTCTCGCCTCTGTTTTCCCCTGGGTTTCTCTCTCTCTCTCTCTCTCCCTCCCTCCCTCCCTCCCTCCCTCCTCGACCACTTGCTCTCTCCGTTCCTAAGACAGATGGCCGTGGGCTCGCTAGCATCTCGTCCAAGCTGGGATTTATTTGCTCAGCGCCGTATGGATAGCCGAACGGGAGCGGGAACATTCTGTATTTCCTTGATAAATACCGCGTCATGTGCGCGCGTCCACGGCTCTGCGTTTTCCTCTGCGACCAGTGTATTTTAATCACCACGAAACCTGTCATTTCCCTCACCCCCTTAGGGGTGACACATATATACACACCCACTAGGATATACGTGCCTGTGCGTGTGTCTGTGAGCCCTGGTGGTGCAGTTGTTACGAATTGGACTGTGATCAGCAGGGTCGGCAGTTCAAAGCCACCAGAAGCTCCACAGGAGAAAAACTGGGATTTCTATTCCCACCAGCAGTGACGTCCGTCTCAGAACCCGCAGGGGGCTGCGAGTCAGTGCTGATTTATGGCAGCGAGTGTTTTATCTTTTATGTGTGTGTCTGTCTCTCTATCTATCTATCTAGATCACAGGAATATGTATGTGTATACAGTGAACCCTCGTTTATCACGGTTAATCGGTTCTAGACCCTACCGTGATAAATGAAATTCCGCGAAGTAGGATTCCTTATTTGTAAATCAAATATTTTCGTAGTTAGAGCATAGAGGACATGAAAAAACACCCTTTAGTCACCATTACACTCGTATGACCCAATTTATTAAACGAAAAAGGGAAAATACAGTAAAACATTTTGGACGTTACAATTATCATTTATTATATTATTTATGGCATCAAGCGTGTACAGTATGAGCCAATCAGTGGCAGTAAGGACAGAGCATGCGCTGTGACGCAAAAACCGCGATAGAGTGAAGCCGCGGAAGTTGAAGCGCGAAGTGGCGAGGGTTCACTGTATATGTATCACAGGAATACATATATTGTTCTTTCAGGTGGCCATCAAATGCCAGCACACATGCATACGCAGCGGAAATATGAGCGTGTGTGGAATTTTGCAGCCCGTTCTAGTGATGAGGCTCGTCCCCGGGGAGGGCAGCGTATGTGCTGTGTGTGTTTACTGCTCAGTCAGAAGAGGCTCTCTGGGACACAAGCCCGTCAAACAGCAAAACAAAACAACCTCCTGGGTCCGTCAAGGAAGCGAGCCTATTTGCCTCTGGCTTCAGGTAAATCCGCCGCATGCATGAGACCCGTTTGCCATGTGGAAGGGCAAGGGGGTGACTTTGAGGGCAGAGGTGCTCCTGGCCCGAGCCATGGTGGCCTCCGTGCCTCCCACACACGTGAACGCTGGACGCTGCCTAAGGAAGGCCGAGGATGAGCCGGTGCCTTAGGACGGTGGCGCCGGGAAGAACACAAGCGTGCCATCGGCTGCCCAAAGGACAAGCCCGTCTGTCCTCGAAGAAATAACGGCACCAGGGGCCAGGGTGGTGAGGCTTTGTCTTACTCCCTCTGGACATGTCAGGAGAGAGCGGCCAGGCCCGGAGGGAGACAGCGTGCTTGGTCAAGCGGGGATCCGACAGGGAAGAAGAGGAGGGCGCTCCAGGAGAAGAGTGGACACGGTGCAACCATTGTGGGCATGACGGATGACCGCGATGACGGAAGTCCTCACCCACTGAACTACCCTGCCTCCTGGGAAGCTGTGGGCGTTCGAAAGTCCAGCCAAAGCCGCCCTGGAGCAAAGACTGGCAGCTCGTACCAGAGCAGGAAGCTGCAGAGCTGCTGCCGCCGGTTTGGAATTGCCGACCACTCGGATCACAGCCCAGCACACGGCCACTCTGCAGGCCACCAAGGCGCCCTTCCTCGTGCGGCTTAAACAAGAGGTGACACGCTGGCACGGCCGGCCGGAGGGCCTTCCCACTTGACGGTCAGGTCACGGAGCAGAGTCTGTGGCTCCCGCGTCACAGCATCCCGGGGTGCTGGAGTGGAACGGCCGTGTGCAGAGTCCCAGGGGCGAGTTTCCCAAGCAGACTCACTCATGACCACGCCTTTCCTTCAAGACCACCCCTCCTGCTCCCCAGTGGACTCAACTCCACAGCCTTTCAGGTCAGAGCCAAGCTACGTGACGGTTTGCAGCACTAGTGATCCCTCAGGGGTGCGGGGTCCGATCCTGTGCCAGACACAATTGCACGGTGCCCAGTGGCTCGATGCAATGGGGTCAGACTGGACTAGGTGAGCATCGGCCACGTCCAGATGCGCAGACCCCCGTGCGTGGCTCCCTGGCAGTCCTGCACGGCCGTCTGTTTCCACAGCCAAACACAGCAGCCTGCATCCCAGGCCCAGCGACCCCGTCCTGGAGCACTTACCACACTGTGACTCCTGAGGGTGAAGAAGCTGCGCTGGAAAACGTGGGCACCTCAGTCACTGTTGTCCCTGGAATGAGGGCAAAGGGGAGTCTCGGTGTCCACGCAGCTGGTGGCACAGCGTGGGGCCTGGGCACGGTCACTCGCCTCGCCAGCCTGCCCCGCGGAGGCCAGCCTTGGTCGGCAGGTCTGAAAGGCAAATATTGGCTCGAGGGGGCGAGGAGAACAATGAAGCCGGGGACAGTTGGAGAGGGGAAGGGTCTGTTGACTGACTTCGTGAGCGCATGCGCCCTGTCTGATTGCTCGGCCGTTGAAGAGGCGAGTGGATGCATCCCCATGAGTCACGTGCAGAGTCTCGCTTTAGTGTGCCAAGCGCCCTACTTTATTATGCTCACTGGATACACAACCGAAAACGATACTGTGGGCAAATATTTAACTTCCTAATGAAAGGCGTCCGGTTCCAACGAAAGTCGAGTGCCCGGGAATCCCTGAAATGACCTGAAAGCAGAATCGGTTCTGATTCCTGATGTGCGGCTGGTCAGCGAGCGCCTATCCGCTCACGTGCAGCCTCGAGTCAAGGAACAGTCTCCCAGGACCAAGTGGCCTTCCGTTCCAGACGTTCAAGAGAGGGCACCACATCGCCTTCCCCCGGCCCTGGAACATCTCTCCTGACGGAGCTGCTCCGGGAAGCCAGCAGACAAAACAAGCCAACGAGAGGCGTGGGAGCTGAAAGAGAGAGAGAGAGAAAAGTCAATGTGTAGACTATTGCAGATGGTGCTCGGGAAAACACCTTAACGAATCAATGCGGCCACTAATGCAAACAAAACAGTAATTTAGTAAAGTACCGAGCAACAAATTAGCGTGCAGAAACCAATATCCACAGCAGATCCCTGTCAAACAACCACGTAGAGCGAAGCGCATTAAAGGAGACGCCGAATGGCCTGAAAACCCAGTGCGGGATCCACACACGGAAAAGGAGGCTTTCACACCACCCGCGAGTCAGAGAAACCGCGAACGATTCGCCGTGGCCGCTGTCTCAGCAGCACGTCCGTGCTAAACCCAGGAGGTGGTTTTGACTCACGACCCGGGTGCGAGTTAGAAACGTCGCAGGCGGCTCCAGGTCCCTCGGCTGTCCGTCTTCCCGGAGCAGCGGCCTCCTCTTTCTCGCGCAGCTGCCGCTGGGTTTGAACCACGGACTTTGCCCCGAGCATCTCCGTGCATACCCACTCTCACAGAGTGAGTGCACGGTGGGATAAACACATCATGTCAACGTGGAGGAAAGGTGGCACTGTCCAAATCAAAGTCCCTCTGAGGCAGGCGGCATCTTAGGAAAGTCAGGCCAAAAAGCCTCTCCGTAGGGAGATGTGGAGAATCGCGAGGGGGCCCGGACTTTTGAGATTGGAAAGACATTACAAAGCACTGTGTGAGAGGCCAAGCACTCCCTGCCATTGAGTGGATGCCGACTTACAGTGACGCTGTAGGACAGGGTCAGTCTGTTCCTGTGCATTTCCAAGACGGATGCTTTTACAAACGGGGGTACAAAGCCCCCGTCTTCCTCCCTTTGGGTACAAGAGACCCCCAAGTCTCACGTCCAAGGAGAGCCTTGATGATGTCTTCAATAGGGAAACAAGACCCAGAGTCTCAGGGCAGGGGGCCACTGACTCAAGTCCCCATGGTGCCCCGGGGCTTGCAGAGGTTTAGAGCCTTCGAAAGGACACTGGAGGGCAAAAGAAAGTGTCCCAAAGGCGTGGTGGGCACACGTCCATCCACCTCAGGTACAGGTGGGATGACAGAACCAGTCACAGGCCGCGGCCGGGGCCCACAGACCATGAGAGAAAGAGCAGCGTGCAGGATTGGCTCGGGATCTCGGGCTGGGGCAGGTACATCATCCGGTGGCAACTTGTGGAGGGGTGGAGGCTAGCCTGTTAATCAGGCCGCGGCTTGATCACCTCATGTGGAGGCACCATGGAGGCTAGACGCAGAAACAGTCCCTGGGCAACATGGCTGTTGAGAAGACATGTGGAGCTACGTTAGAGCCCTGGGGCTGGAGGAGCCACGTGGAGACCCACGCCAGCGCTGAGATGCTTCCACCGCCGCTGGATCCACAAGACTTCCACCCACTGGCCTGTGATTGTCCTGCGTTGGGCGTCAGTGCATGTGTTCCGTGAGTCTGAAGAGGACTTTATAGATTGGTCTTGGGCAGATGGACTAATATCAGACTTATGGACCTGCTCTGGTCTGGGCTGGGATGTTTTCTCAATGTTCAATTGCTCTTGTACAGAAAGCTCTTTCTCATACACATATGAGTGTCTCTGGATTTCTTTCTCTGGTCAACCCAGACGGACACGCCTACCAGCACAGTCATGGCGTGACCCATGACCCCGTGCACCTGACACCCCAACATCCTTGGATGGACACCCCCGGGGAGTGTGCCACTGTGATGCTTCCCTGCACCAGCTTGGGGGCTGGTGGGGCGCCGCTCTCTGCATACACTGTCGGCGGGCACAGCTTTCCACGCGGCTGGTGAGTGAGCCGATGGAGCTCACGGCGTCTGAGCTCATGTGGAGACTCAGAGTGGGACGTCGGGGTCATGAGAACAGCATGTCAGACAGGACACAGCAGGACATCGTGGATGAGTCTCGGTCCAAGAGGAACCTCGGGGTGACATGAAGGGGGCCCCTCAAAGTCCGGGGAAGAAACGGAGTCTTGGTAAACGGTGCTGAGACACGCCGTGAGCCGTGTGCAAAGCGACACCCTGAGACCCGACCTCAGTCCATTCTGCCGTCGCGGTTCCGTGCCATCCAGTCCGTTCCAACCCATAGCAGCCTGAGGTACCACAGCGCAAGGCCAAGCCATCCTGTGCCATCCTCTCAGGGCCTCTGGGGCTCACGCCCACCGTGGCCGCCACCGTGGCCATCCATCCCCTTGAGAGTCTCCCCTCTCCCGCTGCCCCTCCGCTTTACCAAGCGGGATGCCCTTCTCCGGGGACTGCCTCTCCTGGCAACCTGTCCAAACGTGTGAGACAAAGTCGCGCCATCTGGCTTGGAAGTCAGGAGCATCAGGCTGCGTGTAAACCCTTGTGGCAGCCAGAGCTTGCTCCATGGCATCCGCCGGGATCTACGCCGACATCACTATACCTGTGGGCTCCCATCAGCCCGGTTCATCGTCCCCGGTGCAGAGAAGGATCGGTCAGTACCAGTGGGCTCCCCGGAGCTGTCTAAGGGCAGTCCTTTCTCCCTGCCAGCCTGCAGTCTCCACTCGTGGTCCAAATCCCCCATCCTTCCACCCTGTTCCTCCCCTGCCAGCGACTGTGCTGCCGAGTGCCCAGGTCCCCCTGCATCGCGCCCAGCTGTCAACTGCTTTCCTGCTGCGGCATCTCTGCCCTCACACCCTGCCTCACAAGCCCCTCTGTCAGCCTCTGCCACCCATCACGTCTCCACCGGCTGACACCTTTCTGGGGAGCGTGGACATCTAGCACCCTTGCTACCAAGGTCTGTGCTTTGCAAATGGGTCGGGCAGCTTTCTTTGCACCTTGTGCTTCAGCGTCTGTATTTTTGTCATCACCCCCTTATCTGCACCGGCGTGCACGTTGGCGGGGCCAAGAATGTGAAGGTTTCATCGTTTCCTTTTAAACACACGGACACACACTTCTTCTTTTCTTAACTCAGGCAGCTTGGACCACTCGTGTGAGTTCATAGCGACATTATAGGCGGGGTGGCGGGGTGTGAGGCCGGGCTGACTAGAGGAACAAACCGGGGGACACTCGTGTGTGTGTGTGTGTGTGTGTGTGTAAGAGACAGCTTTCCATCGAGAAGTAACTGTGTACCAGGAAAACACCCCAGCCCCGTCCAGCTCCCGTTCCTCAGTCTGATCCGAGCCCATCGAGCCTCTTTGAACCCACGCGGTCACATGCAAGGAGGCCGGGGCCGGAGGATCACAGGCCGGGGGGTGCAGGCTCTTGCGGATCCAGCAGCGGTGGAAGCATCTCAGGGCTCTCAGCGTGGCTCACCGGCGGGGAGGTGAAGCAGAGAGAGAAGGGGAGGTCCCAGGACCCGCCTTAGGAGGAGGCCACGCCCACAAGGAGGCATCACCGGCCTGTGGCTTGATTGACA
>NW_022103951.1:20148651-20151757 GCF_000313985.2 Echinops telfairi
CACGTTGACAGGAAATGATATCACTACCACATGTTTCTACGTCAACTCGAGGGTCGATAGAGGTGTAGCTACGTGATGCAGACATGACAGTTGTGTAATCTTGTGTCAACTGAAGTTCAGGGCGTTGGTCAACCTGTCCATCGGGTCCCAGCCTGGGGGTGCCTGTTGTGGGCATGGCCTTCTCATCAGGAGGGCCCTGGGACCCTCCCCTTCTCTCGCTCTCCCTTGACCTTCCCGCTGGCCGACCCTGCTCCATGCCGGAGCCCCAGCCTGGGGATCCACAGGCTGCACCCGCCAGCCTGTGCTCTTCCTGCATCCTGCCTCGCTGCGTGTGGCCCCGCAGGTGTCTGAAGAGGGATTTGTGCACTGGGACTGGACTTGTGCACATGAGCTGGGCTGGGCTGTCTTCTCAGTGCAAACTTCTCGGCAGGAAGCCCTTGCTTACACCTCCAGGAGCGCCACTGGATTTGTTTCTTAGTCAAGCGGCCTCGCACCCAGGGAATTACAGAGCATGCACGGATCACGTGGACACGCGGAAATGCTTCTGTTCCAGGGCCCTCCTTCCAGGCCGCTGGGTGGTTGCCACTGTCCCGAAACGTCTTTGTATCCAGTTCTCCTCGTTAGCAGTTTCATCGGCACACGATGCACGCGTCACACGCTCCATACCTCAAGCACATCGAGAACAGCCATGCAGTCTTCCCCACAGTCAACTTTACAACCCTGTCTGCACCCTTGCACTCAATTCCAGCTCCCCAAGTGCCCCAACCTCCCCGGCCACGGGCCAAGGAGCCAGTAATCCCTCTACGGTCTCCCAGGTCCACCTGCCCTGGAGTTCACGCGCAGGAAATGGGTGCCTCATGACAACAAAAAACAAAACAGATGAATCAAAACGGAATCAACAATAAAGCAGAAAATATTAAAAACCGGAACAAATGTAAAGTGGGTCCAGAGGAAGGTCAACAGGCGGATGCGCTGCAGGGTTTCAAGTGGACCTGCCGCGGCGTCTGCAGTCATGCACGTCGCAGGCTTTCTGCAGGCAGGGGGTCGGGGCACGTCCCTGTCCACAGTCAGAGGAGACTCCCGGAGGCTTAGTCCACTTGTGTGTATTTGCCCGGCAGGTTTGCTTGTTGACAGTTCCGTGGACACATCATTCACGTGGCCAGCAATTCGACAGTGCCCACTCCTCCCAGCAAGAGCTGTGCAAACATCACCACAGTCAGCCGTGGGGCAGCTCTCGCTCTCTCGCGCTCCCTGGGATTAGCTCTCCACTTCTCCCCAAGCGCCAGTAAACCAGCCGTCCACTGCCTGCCGCCAGGCATCCCCTTTCCTGGGTTCCACACACAGAAACGCAGACAAACACACAACAATGACAAAGTGGAACAGAGAAACTCCTCCATGGAGAAGAAAGCAAAAGATATTTTAAAAACCAGAACAAATTTATAATGGAATCAAATAATAAGGACCCCCAAATAGATAAATCCTTCAAACCCACTGCCACCAAGCCGAGAGTCTTTTGGGGCTCCCTGAGACAGTCCATCTTCTCAGAAACTAGACACAGCCCCCTCTTCCTCTTGCAGGGCAGCCGGTGGGTTTGAACTGCCAACCTTGAGGTTAGCAACCCAGCATGCTGCCCACAGACCCAGCAGGACCATACAGCTCACGAGCAACAAAATGTGGGTGGTTAGAACCGCCGCTAGCGGCCGCTGTACCTTCTTGTCCAAGGCGGCAGTGAAGATGGTGTCCGCTGGGAGCACAAAAATGTGAGGCCGAGCAGCCCTTAAACAGAAGATGTGCCAGTTACACAAACAGTCTTCCTCCACTGCCGCCAATCGGTTCTCAGTCAGGGCGACCCGTAGGACAGAGAACAGCTGCCCCATGGGTTTCGGAAGCCGTGCCCCTGGACGGAACATGGCGGCCTCCTCTTTCGCCCCCGAGGTGGCTCAAAGACCAAGAATCACAATCGCTCCCATCCGCTCTAATACAAAGTTTTCATCACTAATTATTAAACCCATCTGGAACACGCTTGTAAATATGCCTGGATAGATGAATGTGATTTTTAAAAAATTCCAGATGGATAGCTAATTATGGCAGCCTCGTTTATTAACTAAACCCGACTTCCCAGGCTGCTTCTGCCAAACTGAAATGATCCCAGGGGCTGCGTTGACCTCATCTGGGTGTCTCGTTCACGTCTGTCTGTGTTGTGATCGCTCGCTCGCTCATGCGCTCGCTCATGTGCTCGCTCATGCACTCGCTCATTCACTCGCTCACCCGGGGCCACTGCCTCCATGCTGACGCAGCGACCGTCCGGGACAGCGTGCTTCCGAGATGGCTGCTCCCAACCGAACTAGGAAGCCTCCTCTTTCTCCCAGGAAGCGGCTCGTGCTTTCGAACTGCTGACCTTGTGATCCACAGCCCAACCACAGCCCCACCTCCTCCAGGGCTCCTGCTGGCCTGGCTGGCGGAAAGCTGGGGCTTCTACGAACAGGTGCCTCATGATGGGCTCAGGTTCTGGACACAGGAGTGGCCCTGGGGGTGGGGTGGATGTGAGGCACGGTTCTCAAGAGAAACAAAACCAGGACCCTTATGATTTTATGTGGATATGGATAGGTTTATGCAGCACGAAGGGTTATAACAGCTAAATAGTCCATACAGCAGGCTCAGTTCAACTCACTTCCCGGGAACAGTTAATATAAATCCTTCAACTCACCAGGGCTGCTGGGTCCAAGGTCAAGGAAGCAGACAGCTGAGTGTTCTGTAGGGCAAGGCAGGCAGAGTCCGCCCACAGGCAGCAGACAGCAGGGCGGGTCACCAACGGTCAGCCGCTCGGGAGCTTAGGGAAGTGGCCTGGATGGGATATCGAACTCACGCAATGCAAGACCACAGGATCCACAGCCCCAAGCTCAAGCGATGTGCACACCAGCAGCGTGGAGAAGCAAGTCTCGCTGGAACTTCAAGCTCGTGCGCGACGTGATCCGCAGGTTGGCTTATCCCACAGGTAGTGCAGCTCACCAGCGGAGGCAGAGTTCACCAGCTAAAACAGCCACATGCTGGTTCGACCACCAGAGAGTCAGAGAGAGGAGGGAGGGCCGTGCTGAGCCATTGACCT
>NW_022103951.1:20152331-20154026 GCF_000313985.2 Echinops telfairi
CATTCAACCCGCAGTGTGCAAAGACAGCGCAGTCCAGGAAGCTTTACGGGGCACTGACTTCTCGCCCCTCTCCTGCCCTGCCCGCTCCCCCACCATGGAGGCCACCTGTTGTCTCTGGTCCAATCCCACCCCAGGGGTTCTCAGGAGATGTTTCACGCCCAGCATGCTCTCTGGCTACCCCACTGATGCTCTGAGACGGAGCCTTTCCCTCGGCCAGGGGCGGTGCGGTCCCGCGGTCAAGCCCTCTGTGTGCAGGCCACGTGCCCCCCGAAATCCATCTGGTCCACAATCCCAAACCAAACCCCCTGCCGCCGGGCCGAGGCCGACACCCAGCCGCCCTGCAGGACGGGGTGGCACTGCCCCCCGGGGTCCCCGAGGTGGCCATTCTTGACAGGAGCGGGCAGCCCCGTCTTTCTCCAGAGTGCATTGAAAAGGCATGAGGTGGTGTGGGAACTGCAAGGCCGGTGGTTCAAACCCACCAGCCGCTGCAAGAGAGGAAGGTGAGGCTGTCTGTGCTCGTCCACGCGCACAGTCTCAGGACGGCTTTATAGGGCATTTGCCGATTGAATTAATTCGACACCAGTGAGTTTGGCTTAGTTTGTTGCCACAATTGCCTCCCTCCCCCAATCCCTCCCCCTTCCCCCCACCCGTCTGCACCCCACCCCCGGCCTCTGTTAAGCTTTTAAAACCTTGCTGTCAAAATCCTTTTCTTGATTTCAGGCAAACCTTCCTGTGCCCTGGATTTCTGCATATTTCGGCAGCCCTTGGGTGGCACCATTAAGAGCCCTGATGGAGCAGTGTGTGCGTCACGCACGGGGCTGCCATCCTCAGGGTCAGCAGTTCGAAAACACCAGCCGCTCCCAGGGAGAGAGACCAGCCTTTCCGCCCCCCAAGGAGCTGCCGCGTCTGGAACTCACAGGGGCAGCTCTGCGGCACCCTCTCGGGTCGGAGGTGAGTCCTTGGCACCGTGCTGTGAGCGGAGCACACGGGAAACTGCTCGGGACTAACTGACAGGCTGTCCGTGCAAACGCACCAAGAGGGGCCGCCAAGGAAAGGCTGGGAGTCCCATTCTGAAAGGACATGACCTTGAAAACCCATGAAGAGGGACTCTCTTGCACAAAGGGGTTTGCGGGGACGGGAGGAAGGGGATGAAGTGTGTGCGTGTGTGTGCGAAGGCACATGCGTGTGCGTGCGTGCTACTTTGGGGACAGTATCAAGGTTTTCTGCTTGGCTCGGTTCCTCGCTGCCTTCTCCAATTCCAAACGCAGATTTTCCAACCCTGCTGAGAGAGCATGAACGTGGGCACCCGGGTGCCTTCAGGACCGGGGACGTCAGGACGGTGCAGGGGCTTCGTGAGACCCTCAAAGCCATGAGCCACCATGCCCGGAGGGAGGAGAGTCCATCCGGATGGAGCGGGAATATCCGAGACCCATGACTTGGGGGAGGGGAAACATGCCGGCTTTCCGCGAGTCACGAATTAAACATGTATGAGCTCAGGGAGGATCCGCTAGATCAAAGGGCTTTGGGGCTGAGCGTGTCTGGGCCTCTTTAGTACCATGTACATAGCGGTGTTGAGTTAATGGAAGCACCCATCCCATTAACGCGGCGTTGACAGGAGTCGGGGGTGAGAAACGCTAGTTGGAGCTTCTCTCTCTCTCTCTCTCTCTCTCTCTCTCTCTCTCTCTCTCTCTCTCT
>NW_022103951.1:20155478-20158085 GCF_000313985.2 Echinops telfairi
GCGTGTACAGTATGAGCCAATCAGTGGCAGTCATGACAGAGCATGCGCTGTGACGCAAAAACCGCGATAGAGTGAAGCCGCGGAAGTCGAAGCGCGAAGTGGCGAGGGTTCACTGTATATATTATATCTACATATATATAATATATACATATATATACATATGTATATACATATACATATATATACGTATACATATGTATATATTATATATATACCACTGGTTTCGTTTCCCAGCCTAGCACCAGAGCCAAGCGTCAGTCGGCTGGGTGGTCCCGCTTGTACCACCCCCCTTGGGACTGTTGGCTGGTTATCCTGTGGATACGAGCCCATAAACCCCTCTCCAGACTCACTCAGCCACAAGCAAGGGTGCCGTGTGCAGGGAAGGAGAGCCACAGGTAAGGAACCAGCCAGACGGCCGGCCGGCAGAGGCTGCAGGTGGGGGCACCTGACGATGTCTCGGGGGGACACTGGAGAGAGAACCAGCTGCCCCTCAAATGGGGTCCTTGCTCTAGAACAGGGATGGGGGGCCCGTCTTCTCCCAATGGCCACCTAGCTATTTCTCACATCGTGCGCAGGCAGGCCCTGCTGGCCAGACACTGGGCAAGCTCAGCCCTTGCATGAGGGCCGCCGCGGCTTCTCTTGGGTGAGGCGTGCGGCGTGCGTGTGCTGGGCCTGAAGATCCCATGGGCCTCATGCAACCCGAGGAGCCTGGTGGCACAGTGGTGATGCGCCGGGCTGCCATCTGCAGGGTCGTCAGTTCAAAACCACCAGCAGCTCCTCGGGAGAAAGACTGGGCTTTCTACTCCCAGTTACTGTCTCGGAAACACGAGTGGTTTGCAGGGCAGAGCGGCCAAGCCGACTGCTCACAGGGTGTCCTGGCTGCCGCCTCTGTGGGAGGAGCCCAGCCAGCACCTCGATCAAGCACACACCTGCTACTGGTTCCAACCCGTTGGCTTTTGTTACTTCCGTGGGGGAAAGAAGGGGTGGCAGCCGACTTCTGTCCATAAAGCGCCCCCCTCCTGCCATGGGAACCCCCCTGTGATGGAGCTGGAAGCCTCCCCCCATGGAAATGCTGCTGGGACCCCCCCTCGTTCCTCTGCTGGGACCCCACTTGGGGCCGTTTGACCCAGTCCAGCGGGCTCGCTGTGTGCTGGGGGCTCAGAGGGAAACCCATTGCTTCCTCTTAGGGGCTGGTGAGCGGCCAGGGCTGGCAGCCCTCTGGTTGGCGGACGGAGGTATAAGGGCCTGCAGCCCAGGGGTCCCTCGAATCACCCTGAATATAAGTCCTACTAGCAGAGCCCACCATGGACTGCCGCCGGGAGAGCCAGCTCTGAAGGAAGGGCAACCGGAGTGAACCTTGGAAGCGGGGACAGACGCTTCCTCTCCCGTGCTTGGACAGGTCAGCCCCAGGGACCTGTTTCCCGAAACGGACGTCCTGCTTGGTCAAGTGCAGGGGCAGCGACCGAGAGGAAGGCCCTCCCGGAGCTGGACGGGCCCGTGGCTACCACGCGGGCTCAGACATGAGGACGCTGGTGAGGATGGTGCACGGGGTCACGGTGGGTCGGAACCCACACCAGGTCGGCTCACGGCAGGATGTGTGAGCGATTTTTAAGTCAGCTGTGCCTGATGGACGCAATCAGGGCCTCTCCTCTGCGCAGGGACGGGAGCCTCCGGTCCTTTGTGTGGGGACGGGGCCCCTGTCCTCTGCGCAGGGATGGGGGGCTCCTGTCTTCTGTGCAGAGACAGGGGATTCTCTCCTCTGTGCAGGGCTGGAGGCTCCATGTCTGTGAGTGTCCTTGAATCCGGCGCTCGCCCCCTCCCCTTGCTGTGAGTGTGTGTGCCAGCCGCCCAGCCCGATTTCCAGAGAGCGGATCTTGCAAACAGTTATCAACGTGTGAATGTATGCAGATCCGACGCTTCGCCTTAATTACCTCACTGGCTCCTGTCAGCAGCCTCTTCCACGGTCACGCTGATTAGCAAGCGATCTCAAATAATTCTTATTTCATCTACAATTACAATGATCCCAGCGTTGGCTGGCAACCCAGCACTGCCCTGCCTCCCTCCTTGAACTCCAGCAGCTCCTCCTGGGCCCATGCTGTGGTCGGAGGAAGCCCCCCCACCCAGCTCCTGTTTCAGCCCCGCCCACACTTCCCTTTGCACACTGGCAGAGCCCGCTCTCCACAGGAAACGGGGGAGATGGTCTCTCTGCCGGACACACACACACTCACACCCCACAGCCAGCCAGCATGCCTTTGTCAGCCCTCTGCGGTTGTATGTAGACCCTGGTCCACCCATGCTACACTCACGTTTGTCCACGTCCACACCCTTGTCCATGCCATCCACCCTGTCCATCCACACCTGCACCCTGTCCATCCACACACCCTGTCCATCCTCACCTGCACCCTGTCCATCCATACCTGCACCCTGTCCATCTACACACCCTGTCCATCCACACACCCTGTCCATCCTCACCTGCACCCTGTCCATCCACACCTGTACCCTGTCCATCCATACCTGCACCCTGTCCATCCACACACTTGCTTGGTTAAAGAACTGTTAATGTGTGCATAGCGAATGGCTTCATGGGGCCAAGAGAACAAACAGCCA
>NW_022103951.1:20159642-20161703 GCF_000313985.2 Echinops telfairi
CATGCGTTCAGACTCGCGCAGCACATGCACTGACGCTGAATGCAGGATGACCACAGGCCAGCGGTGGGAAGTCCTGTGGAGGCATCTCCACGCCGGCGTGGTCTCCACGTGGCTCCTCCAGCTCCAGGGCTCTGGCTGCTCCAGCGGTAGCTCCGTGTGGCTTGTCAATAGGAATGTCTCCCAGGGAGAAAGTGTGTCTCCCGCCTGCAGGGAGGAAGACAGGAATTCCCAGAATCCTCAGGAGAAAGAAGGCCACGCCCACACAGAGGCCTCATTGGCTGTGACCTGATTGACAGGCCAGACCCCACCCCCTCACACGTTGACTGGAGATGACAGGACAGCCACAGCTCCGTGGAGTCTCGGGACCCAGTCTCCCACCAGGCCGCTCTCCCTCGTGGCTACTCGGTGAGTCTGAGCCCCCTGCCCTCCGGTTGGCAGCCAAGCGCTTCGCCACGGCCTGCACCTTCAGACGATGCAAACCTGCTGAGCGTGGAAGGTGGTCCCGGGCGATCCTTTCCAAGCCCTGAGGTGGTGCTTTGTAAAAACCCGTTGCTGCCCAATGGCCCGAACCCCATGACCTGGTCCACCAACCACAAGGCCAGCGGTTCCAACCCACCGGCCGCTCCCAGGGGGAACGGTGAGGCTGACCTCCCTGGACACCCCCAGGGGCAGGTCTGCTCTGTGACAGAGGGCGGCGGGGAGCCGGCACTGACTGGGAGGCGGTGGGAGTTTGGGGCTGGAGCAGTCACATGATCAGATGGTTTGAGTAGCTTTCAATTGTTTGCCTGCTTGTTGGCTGTTGTTTGTGCAGGTGGATGCTGTCAGCTCAATTCGTACGTCCAACGTATTAAAACCGGACATAATGCCTTTGTGTCCTGAACAAACGCTTAGAAAAAGATGGGTTTAAGAAAACATTCCTTTTTCCTTTCCCAAAACTGTTTCATTGGGAGCCGTACAGACATCTCAGCTCCCACGGGTCAATCCCGTCCAGCAGTCTTGTACAAAGACGCCCACCACCCGCTGCAACGCCTTCTGCTCCTTCCAGCACACCTTGACGTCTGCTCCTCTCACCCCCTGCTTCCCCTCGGAGCCCCAGGAACCCTCAGTCCCCCGCCACGACTCCCGGTCCTGGTTCCCGCCCCCCAGAAGCACCGGCGGCAGCGCCCCGTCAGGAGGGGAGCAGGCTCCTTGTTTGCCTTGGCTCATTGTTGGGGAGCATGGGGGTCACACGGGCGTTCCTCAGCGTCCATCTGACTCTTCCACCTCCTATAACCCCCCCAGACTGGGGCTCCCTCCGTCTGCAGGGCCTGGAGGCTGCGGCCCCCTCCCCTTCCTTCTCTCCCTCTCTGGTTCCGGTTGTAATTTTCCTCGTTGCCATCCTTCTTCTTGCAGTTATGTATGGACCAGGATGCACACACAGAAGAGCAGGCTCTAACCCTCCATCCTGGAGACTCCCAGGACAGAGAGGGCCGTCTGTCAGCTCCCCTGCAGAGTTACCCCTGGGGAACCCCCAGGGGCAGGTCTACCCTGCCCTGCAGGGTCGCTGTGGGCCGGCATCTAAGCGGCAACAGATTGCTGTGAGGACCAGAAGAAGCCAGTCGCCTGAGAGCCAATTCTCACTCCGGGGCAGCCATGGGAATCGGAGAAGGAAGTGGGGAGGTGCCTCAGAGGGACGGAAAGACAGACACATCTGTCTGGGAGGAAGTCCAGCCAGAGCCCGCCTTACAGGCGAGGATGGCAAGGCTTCATCCCATGTCCCGTGGTCAGAATGTGCTCAGGAGAGACCAGCCCCTGGGAAGGACGTCGTGCTTGGTCAGGCGGAGGGGCAGCGACAGAGAGGAAGGCCTTCAGGGAAATGGACGGACGCGACCCTGGGCTCAGACATCAGAGCCGTCGTGGGGAGGCGGTGGCGCAGGGCCGGGTCGTGCTGGGTTCCTGGTTCATCAGGAAGGCTGTGGTTTCAGCGTCGGACTCTTGGAAGGCACGCAGCCAGGCCTGCCTTCTGCCCAGCTCCGGTCAGCAGCGTGCCGGGCTCCCTGTTCGCAGCTCCCAGGGGCTCCA
>NW_022103951.1:20162195-20163298 GCF_000313985.2 Echinops telfairi
CGGTGACAGGGTCTGTTGGCCTCAGAGGGACACCGTGTGATTAAGCAATTTTCCTCAAGGGTGATTGGGGACAGAACCATCAACAATCATCTTTTCCGAGCCAGCGAGCCGGGGTGAGAGGGAGGGAGGGAGACGTGAGAGAGAGGTGGGTTTTCCTGTGCAATTTCCCCTTTCCTGCGCCCACTCCGCCCCCCACCCAACGTCCCCAATCTGCCTCTGACGGATTCAACGCCGAGGCCCACGGAGACCGCTCCCCCACATATTGACCACTGGGCACAGTGCTTCCCCCAAACCCCGTGGCGGCCCCGATGGGCCTGGCATCTCCATGTCTGTTCATCCAGGTATTGGCCCCTGGAGAAGGGCATTGTGCTCGGTGACGTGGAGGGGAGCGAAGGGGAGGAAGCCCTCAAGGAGATGGACGGACGGACGGACACAGTGGCTACAACCACATGCTCAGACAGAACAATGATGTAGTGGACGGTGCAGGGCCGGACGGTGCTTCCTTCTGTGGTGCACGGGGTCGCTGTGGGTCAGAGCAGACACTGGTGTGCTTGTGCCTGTGTGTGTCCCACAGGTAGAGCAACATCTGCTGCTGTCGCTGGAGCTGAAGACGGGCTCCAGGGGGACAGACTGACTGCAGTGGACAGAAGGACACAGGTCCCCGGACCATGCGTGTCTAAGGACGACTGTGTGCGTGCAGAGATTGCCAGGCCACACTTGATCGCCACGGCGGGGCCCACAGGAACCCCAGCTTTGTGGCCAAGCAGCTGAGTGTGCCCACCATGGACACACACACCCCCGGGACTGACCTGGAGGTCAGTGGATTTCCACCTGGAGGTAAGGGATGTGGGTTTCCAGGGGACTTGGACTCAGCCCCCCACCCCTGTGGTTGTCCCTGCTGCTGCCCCTGCAGGTTCTCACAGCCCTCGGGCAGCAGCTGGCCCTTGGCAGGGCACCCACTCACACCTGGGCCACCCAGAGTGAGATACTTAATGTTGATTGTGCCAACCTGGCCGATAAACACATGTGGGGTTAATTGAATGGCAGAGGGATAACTGGGTGGTGAGCCTCGCCTTTCTAGTTCTCGGGTCTCTTGCTTTGTG
>NW_022103951.1:20165022-20167119 GCF_000313985.2 Echinops telfairi
GAGAAGCTGGTCACCGGTCTGGTCGCCATCACTCATTGTTAAGCACTTTGGACCAGTCCGGGAAGCAATGACCTTGTTGCATGGTGGCGTTGCCAAGTAGATTCTAACCCCCAGCGAGGCCACGTGGCGGCAGTGCAGAATGGGGCTCCCTGAACTGCCATCTTCCGGAAGGAGGCGCTTCGGGGGCACAGTGGCTACGCACTGGGAGGCGTGGCGACGTGAAATTGCTCGGTGGCCTGCTCTGTCTGTGTCAGGCCCACCAAGCGCCGGTGGGAGCCCGCCAACAAGACGCGGCCGTTCTGCGGAGTGTAGCCTGAGCCATCGCAGAAGCGAGGCAGGAACAGAGAGCCCGGTGACCGTCCAGGAACCAGAGACTCCTGCAGAGCACTTTCCACGTCCAGGCGGCAACGGTCAGGGCCGAGCGGCGGCTTTCCTGGCCCACCGAGAGGATCAAGCTGGGGGCTTTAGGGCTGGGGGAGTGTGGTGCATGTTGGGCTAAAGAGCTTTGCAACCCTTGGCCGGAGGCCAGCCCCCTGGGGCAGTTCCACGCGGTCCTGTAGCGTCGTGGAGCTGAGTCAGCATGGGCTTGGCCGCGATCTTCTTTGGAGGCTCGGCTGTGGCCCGGCGCAGGGGTCTCTGCACCCTTCAAGCGTCATTCCTGGCCGGAACCTCACCTCCCGTCAGCAGAGCCAGCGACTGGGAGGCTGAACGGGCACGGGTGAGCTTCTCACGATGATGAGGGGGGAAGAAGGGCCGTGGTCTCCTTCAAACAGCACTCGGTTGAAGCCCCCCGTGGGCCCATGGGTCCGGCCAGCAAGGGCATCAGGGGGCTGGCCCAGCACCAGGCACCACAGTCAGGGGCCGCGAGAGAGCAGCAGACGCCGGCATCCAGGAGACCGTGAGGCTGTGACCCGCTTGCGGGTCAGGAAACTTCTCCCCCCAGGCTTATGCAATTGTTAGGTTTCCAAAAATAAAGAGCTCGCACCCACTGAAAAGGTTGCGTGTTTTTCCCCTTCCTTTCTAAATTTGACACAAATACCCCTAGCATTCCCAGATAACCTTGAGGCTGGAAGCAGCAATTTCTCCCTCTCTCTCTCTCTGTCAGATTTCATATGAAAGAAGCCAGCTTCTTTCTCTAACTAAACCCCATCTTTTCCCATCGCCTCTCTTCTCTCGGACTTCTTCCCCTTCTGCTGTTTTAAATGGACCCTATCTCCCCCGTCGCTTCGACTGGGTCAGCGCCGTGTGCCCAAACCCTCCCCTTTATTGCCACCACTCAGGGACATCGGACAGCTCGGCAGTGAAGCCTACAGCGTGCTTGAACATCGTAGCCAAAAAGGGAGCAACACGTAGGTTGTTCTTTTCGGAATGTTCAGTTTATAAAAAACGTAAGCGTGGTGTCGCACCACAGCGATGCCGCCCGGGCTTGATTCCATTGTGTGGGTTGTCAGGCTGTGCCTGCGGGCTTTCTCAAAATCCAAGAGAAGAGTGAACCGCTTTTATCCTGGAACCTGAAAAGGCGGCACTGGGGAGGTTGGCGGGTTCCCCCCCATCCCCTTGGGGAGTGGAAGCGCTGTGGGGAGGACTCGCTGTGGGGAGGACTCACGTTTTCTGGTATTGTCCGTTGAGCTCACTGTCCCCTGCCCCCAACCCCCTCTCCCTGACTCCTGGAATCGTGGACTCCCAAGGCCTCCCCACCCCGTGCCTTCCAGGGAGCCCCCTGTTTCCTTTCTGGGGAGGTTTGCATCCATCAAAGCCCAGCTGAGACCCTAAGCCTAGACCGTAGCTCTGCTCAGAGTTCTCAGTGCTCAGCGAGGAACCGCTGCCTCAGAAGAACCCCACTCCTGAAAGACAGCATTTGGGAAACAGGACCGCGACGGTCAGTCCTGAGTGCCATTGATTCCCGATCGCTGGTGATGCTGCCGGGATGCACACGGGGAGGCACAAGGCCGTCCACAAGGCCAGCAGTTCGAAACCATCAGCAGCCCCTTGGGAGAAAGACAAGATTCTTCACGCCCATCAACAGTGGCAGCAGGCTCACACACTCACGGGGCGAGTCGCCCCTGTCCTTTGAGAGGCGGTCAGTCAGTGTGGACT
>NW_022103951.1:20168224-20169747 GCF_000313985.2 Echinops telfairi
CCCAGGTTCTAGCCCCACATGGAACCCCAAGGTCAGAGCAGAAGCTCCCGTGGGAGTTCTATATCATGCCCGGTGTGCAGTACTGGGCCCCTGAGATTTTCTGTGGGAGGCCTGATGGTGTCATCCATTGCACAACGGGGTGTCTGATAAGCAGAGTTCATCGGTTCACATCCACCGGCTGCTCTGTGGGAGAGAAAGGGGGGTGTCTGCTCCCCAAGAGATTTCCGGTTGTCGGCAGTGCCGTGGAACCGGTCCGACTCACAGGGAGCCGATGTACAAAAACAGGGCCCGCCGCCCAGTCCTGAGCCATCCCTAGGTGTGAGCCCATGGCTGCAGCCACGGCGTCCATCCGTCTGGCCGACAGCCTGTCCCTTTGTCGCTGCCCATTGACATAACCAAGCGTGAAGTCCTTCTCCTGGCTCTGGTCTCTCCCGACAGGTCTCCAAAGGACACGTCTACGGTGTGCAGTCTCAGGGACCCACCGGATCGCTCCATGCTGTCCCGGCGGGTCGCGGTGGATCGGGGTGAACTCCAGGCCGGTGACTTTGTCAGAGTTTGGGGGGGTCCTTGGCTGGCTTTTGTGTCAAAGTTCTGCGTCCCTGACCCCATACCCTGACCTCACCTGGTGCGTCTACGCTCACTGATAACCCTCAGCCCCAGCGCTCAGAACTGTGGGATTATAAATAGACTCTCCCCAGCTTAGTCTCCCCCAAAGAGATGCCAAACATTAGAGGCTTTCTGCCAGCCTTGGTGGGAGGTCAGCTGCTTCAAGACATCCTCCCTGAAGGCAGTCAGTTGCCAGACTACGGTCTGGTCCCACCACTGGTTAAGGCCAATGGGTACTTGGCCTTAAAGGCTTGCAACCATCAGTCTGGTCCCTGCAGGTGGGTTTACACCCTCCTGATAATGGTTTCTATGGAGATCCAGAAAGCAGGTCAAACCTGCTCTCTGACATCCAAAGTTAGGCTGCCATCCTGAATCTAGGATCCGCCCTTCTTGTCACATGTGTGCCCCCAATCCCTCTCCTTCATATTGTGTGTATATTCCTAGATGGCCCCCCTCTCATTGCTGTGCTGCGTATAGTGCAACCCCTTCCCTTTACCTCTAATTAGTGGGCTTGCACGCCCCCCCAAAGATATATAAGCCTTGGTTAGCAATAAAAATCCCCTTGACCTCCTTCCCCTTCCCCTCCCTCCTGCCCCCAGTCTCCCATCTCCACGTGGACCACCAAGCGGGGCCGAGGCGAGCATGCTACCATGAAATGTGTCTGACTCCTTTATTTCTATCTCTCTTCTCTCTCTCATGCCCTCTGTGAATTTACTATAATGTAATATATATCTCTCAACCGTACAATTGCGCTTATCGAACCCGCAGTTAGTTGTGTGGGGGGGCAGGCTTTCCCTCACACAGGACAAAGGCCCCCTCACCGACCGCTGTCACCAGCGTCTGAGAACCCAGTGTGACAGGACGGAAGCGGGCAGAGGACAGAGCTACGCTCCCCCGTCGGGGCTGGAAGCACGAGG
>NW_022103951.1:20170844-20172453 GCF_000313985.2 Echinops telfairi
CCCCGTAAAGAGGTCGTGGGCAGCAGTTTGCCCGATGTGGTGCGTCCTTGGATCTCCTGACCCCTGCTTCCGTGAACGTGGACTGTGGGTCCCAACAAGACGGCCTCCTTGACCGTGTGGGTTTTTTCTCCGTTTGGCGGCAAATACTAGCTTCTCTTTCTTTCTCAGCCCATGTCCCCCTCAGACTGGGTGTGAGTCTAGAGGAACAAATCCAGAGACACTCATAGGTGTGTAAGAGAGGACTTTATATCAAACAGCAATTGTACATGAAGAAAACATCCCAGCCCAGTCCAGATCAAGTCCATGAGTCCGACGTTACCCCATATGGCCGATACTAGTCCACAAAGTCCTCTTCAGACTCACGAAACACATGCAAGGGCACCGAATGCAGGAAGACCACAGGCCAGTGGGTGGAAAGTCTTGTGGATGCAGTGGCTGTGGAAACCCCTTGGCGCTGGCGTGGGTCTCCACGTGGCTTCTCCAGCTCCACGGCTCTGGTTCCATCGGGAGTCTCCCTGTGGCTTGTCAACAGGAATGCGTAGCGGAGAGTGTGTATCTGGCCTCCAGAGAGCTATTTCGCTTCTCAACGTCTCCAGAGACGGCCATCAAGCTGCGACCTGATTGACAGACTAGACTCCACCCCTCCATGAGTTGACAGGAGGGGACGTGACTGTGGCCCCGGTGTGTTTGCCTTCTGAAGGAATCCGACAGGCGAGGCCACGTCTGTCGCCACGTGAAGAGTCGAATGCCCAGTCCTCTTGCGTCCCTCCTTGCTGCCAACCACGGGCCCTTAGTTCTCACGCTTCCGGTCAGCAGTTGACCAGGCGGAGAGGGCCCTGACTGGGCTTCTAGTAGACGGGACGGGGTTTGGAAGCCACGAGCCCCGTGTGGCCTCATTTCGTGGGCTGTGGAGCTGGTGTGATGGAGAAGCAGGAGAGGGTGGCGGTGCTCTGCCTGGATGTGGCAGGGCCGGCTCTGCTGCCCCCTTGTCGGACAAACACCCGTCCCAGGTGCTGTGGGGAAGGAGGTTCACGCAATTGCCTCAGTTGCATCAGGGATGCAAGCTGTCTTGCATCATACGGGCCAGCCCCGGGTAGCCCACGGGAGGCCGTCAGAGCAGCCCTGGAGGTTCCGAGAACGCTGTCAGGAGAGGGTGTGCTTGCTCCCTTCCTGCTCCTGGCCGATGATGGGTTTGGGACTCGTCAGCCTCCACAGCGGCTAGAGGGGATCCCTTTGAAGGAAGTCACTCTCTCTCCTCGCTCCTTCTCTTTCTCCCTCCCGCCCTCCTCTTCCTCTTCTTCCTCTCTCTCTCCCCTCTCTGTCTGTCTGTCTCTCCCCTCTCTGCCTCTCTCTCAATTCTGACTCACAGCCACTCTCAGTGGGGATGGAGGCCAGCAGCCTCTTCCCCGTCCCTCGGAGCCCCGGGTGGATGCAAAGCTTTGAATTGGCAACCATTAGCGAGCAGCCAAGCGCTTAGCCATTGTACCCTCACCATGGGCCCTTCACACACACACACACACACAGGGACGGGTGTCAACACGTTCATTATCTTGTCGTGTCATTGTCCATGAACTTTTTGAAGCCACCTTCTGTGTGTGTGTGTGTGTGT
>NW_022103951.1:20174796-20175712 GCF_000313985.2 Echinops telfairi
GTCTCACACACATCTCTCTCTGTAACGCACACAGGCGCGCGCGCGCACACACACCCCTCTGCGTGCGTGTCCCAGCGTCCCTCCTGAAGTCAGCCTCCCACCCGTGCTGATGTCTTCCCCTCTCTGAGGATAGGCTAAGCAGCCAGCGCTGGGCAGGCCTGGCCTCTTGTTCTTGGATGTCAGCGCAGGGCACCGGCTGGGAAGGGCAGGCATCTCTGGATGGCTTCCCCTCGCGCCCACCTCTGGTCCCCTCCCTGGGGCTGGCGCTCCGTTCCCCTCGGTCAATTCTCCAGCTCACAGGCAGCTCAGAGGGATGAAACCCAGACCCTCAGGCTAATGAGCAGAGTCCGATGAACCGGCTGATCCTCCTGACCTGGACAAGCCTGACAGCTGAGGACGCCAGCCATCAACTCACACCAAGTCCTTCCGGGTCCAATGGACACACGTGCCCCTGGGTCTGGGAGAGTGGGGTGAGGGGCACCGTGAGAACAGGTCCGTCTGTGCCCCGCCCCCCAGGCCGGCTGCCACTGTATCGGAGCTCAAATGCCGAGCACCCCGATTTGCAAAAGGCAGTGGAGAGCCATGGCAGCCCCAAGTCCATCTGCCCAGTCCCCCTGACGATAGGGGCCGGGGTCAGCTTGTCCTCAGACACAGCGCTTGGAGAGGGGTCTCATTTCCTCTACCACTCGGGGGCCACCCTAGGGGGGCAGCATCTTCGGGCTGCTCGGATGTGTCCTTTATGGAAGTCCTCACACCGGGAACGGACGGGCAGGAGAGCAATCCGGGGACTGGCAGCATCGGTCTTACCCGGATCCATGCCTTGGTCGGAAGGCTCGGGTGGGCTTGAACATCCAACGGTTCCAATCACAGCAGAGCCCATTCACTGGCTGCACCCCTCCAGGATTCCTACGCCCCA
>NW_022103951.1:20176847-20178464 GCF_000313985.2 Echinops telfairi
CCTCCAAGGAGGAAGACAGGAGTTCCCAGAATCCCCAGGAGAAGGCCACGCCCACCCAGAGGCCTCATTGGCTATTGACAGTCCTGATTGACAACCTAGACTCCACCCTTACACCCCGACTTCTCACATTGACACCAGGTGATGTAACTACCACACCAAGTCAAACCAGTTGCCCCCAGGGACCTCCCACACTTGCTGACCCACGTCCGCCACAACAGAGCTGCGGCAATCCCCAGGCTGCCCACCGCTGCGCTCTTTAGTGAGGACCATTGCACCTCCCTCTGTGTGTTCACCATCTTTTAGGTGAGACTTAAAGGACCGGCTATTTTTGTTCCGTTTTTCAGCCAGACCCTGACCAAACACCTCACATGTTTGACCCACAATATTTTTAAAAGGTCTTTAGTGTGTTTCAATGAAGGGCAAATTTTGGAAGTCACGAGGAATCGGCAGCCTCGTTAGTATGAAAAAAGAGCTCAATCGTTTCATTACAATTAGGCGACTGAGTTGAACTATTTGACACATAGTTATTCCAATTAATTTCAATTAGGAGAAACAAGTGTAAAAGGATGTGCAGACACCGAGTTACCAGGCAACTTGTCTGAGATCATTAGGCACAAGATCCCTGCGTGCAACTGTGAGTGTAGCTAGCAGGCGGGGCGGCATGTCTTCTCCCAGGGCCGTTCGGTTGGGTAGTTGTCGCAGCGCAGCAATCCTCAGATGAAAGACGCTGTTAATGATGCTACTCATTCCTGACACACACTCTTTCTTTGAGTCAAGAAAATTAATAATGCAGAAGAGTCACAGAGAGCAACCAAGACAGGCTTCTCCCTCTCTTCCATGCCGCTCAAAGTGCTGGCCAGAAGGATCGGCAGAGGGGAGCAGAGCATGGGCACGAAGAATGAAGAAAGGGTGGCAGCAGAAGGGCGTGGGCCGTGGAAGCTGGGGGCCACCACCTTTGGTGGACTGTGGTGGCTGGGTCCGCAGGCTTTCCGCCAGTGGTGGGCTGTGGCAGGTCAGTCTGCAGACACCCCGCCTTGCTGGACTAGGTCAGTTAAGTCTGCAGGCATTCTGCCCTTGCTGGACTGTGGTGATTCTATCTGCACATATTCCGTCATGGATGGAGTCCAGTGGCTAAGTTCACACTCATTCTGCCTCCAGTGGACAATGCTAGCAGAGCCCCCAGGCATGTCCCCATCGGTGGACAATGGTAGTTAGTTCAGTGTGCAGACATCCCGCCACTGATGGACTGCGTAGCCAAGCCTGCAGGCATTGCACCGTTGGTGAGTAAGGCAGCTAAGTTTCCAGGCAATCCACCGCCGGTGGACTATGGTGGCTAAGTCTGCAGGCCTTGGTCATCGGTGGACTGTGATAACTAAGTCTGCAGGTATTCCACCATTGGTGGAGGATGGTCACCAAATTTGCAGGTAGTCCACCATGGGTAGGTGGACTCCGGCAGCTAAGTCTACCGGCGGTCCACCATGGGTGGTCTGGTACGTAAGTCTGCCCTCATTCCACCATTGGTGGACAATGGTGACTAAGTCTACAGGCACTCTACCATTGGTGGATGTGTGAGTCCGGGTAGACCAGAGAAACAAATCCATGGACACTCAGATGTGT
>NW_022103951.1:20180020-20181936 GCF_000313985.2 Echinops telfairi
GGCGCAATCTTTTCCTTTTCACTCTCTCCTACGAATGGCACGTCTTTAAAAGCCCATAAAACGTAGACCACAGGCAACACTAGCAATTATACACCAGAGCCGCTCGCGAGGGGGAGAGACGGGAGCTAAAGTGGGATGTGATTAAATAAGGACGTTCCTCTAAACACAAGTGTTGTGTAACCGCGCGGTAATCAATTCTGTTTGCACGGGAGAAATGACTGGGAGACACTGCGAGGGCTTCCAAGGTGCCAGGTCCGTCTGCCCACCGCCAAGAGCTCGCGCGGCACAAGGTGCATCAGACATTGGAACTGCTGCCGTCACCCACTCTACCTGCCCAAGACATAGCCTGGTACCTGCAGTGCAAACAGCCTTGCTGACGTAGTGGTGGCAAACCTAACTGGAAGGTCAGTGGTTCAAACCTACGAGCGACTCTTTGGGCAAAAGACAAGAGCGGTTTCAATGGAGAGGGGCCTCCTTGGGAGCCCGAGGGTGATTTCCATGGAGAGGGGCCTCCTTGGGAGCCCGAGGGGGCCAGGGGCACCCTGTGTTCTGAGTCAGAGTCCACTACAAGGAGATGCCGATTTTCAGCTTTGTGTTGCTTCTTGCTTTGATGTTTTTAACCTGGAGAGACTTCCGGGGATGGATCCCCCAAGTGATTGCCATCTGACAGCCAGGTAGAGATGGGGAGCCCTTGGGGGTTCCGGTGATGAGCGTGTGAGTGGCGGTCCTCAGTCCCCGCAGCCTCGGTTTCCTCTTCTGTGAAATGGGAATGCCGACGCCGACTCCCTAGGACTGTTGTCAACGTTATAAATGAGATCAGTGGACCCGTTGGCACAGGAGAGGAGCTTGGTACGCGTGGCTGCCGGGAAGCCCTGGTGCCGGAGTGGGCGCGTGCCGGGCTCGGACCACAGACTCAGCGGTTTGAAACCACAGCTGGCCTGCACCAGAAAGACAAAGCTTTCGACTCCCGTCCAGAGCGACAGTCTGAGAAATCCACAGGGGCGGTTCCACCCCGCCACGTGAGGTGTCTGAGACGCAGAACAGGCTCAGAAGCAGTGAGTTTGGAAACATGTAGAATTGTGGTCTTTATAATACCTGTCTTGGTGGACACATACGCACATGTCCATGTCGTTGACCATCTCTGTGAAGCGACTTGTCTAGAAAATTCAGGGGGCCCCAGAGACTCGCTGTCGAAAAGCTACAACCTCAAAGAGATGAGTTTATTGTTAATGACGTGCAAGGACTGCCCCCACCACTGCAGAGATCCGGTACTGCCACACACACACACACACACATCTCATTTGGTCTTTGTGCCAGGCTAGCTCTCCAGATCAGCAAAGTCAGTGATGGTATGTGCGCACGCGTGTGTATGCGTGTACATGTGTGTGCGTGCGTGCACTTGCGTGTGTGTCTGTAGAGAGAGATTTCCCTCAAGAAAGGGTTCATACAGTTATAGAACTGGGTGAGGACGGCACTGAAGCTGCAGCTCAGGGAGAGGGACATGTCTGATCCGAGCACACGGGAGCAGATGAAGGGGGAGGAAGAGAGAGTGGAGCACATCCTGGCCCACCGAGCCTGGAGGACCAGAACCCTGCTCAGAGCAGCCAATGCACAGACAGGACCACATAGCCAGCCCCTCCATGGCCCTACGGGGGACAACACAGGAGACACAGTGTGGGAATTGCGCCCGATCGGATCCCACCACACTGAGGCAAAGTACTGGGGGAGTGCAACAGAACAGCAAGGGGAACAGAGCAATGAGGTCCCAGGGAATACCAAAAATAGACTTTGGGGCCAGGGCTCAGCACCCCATCAGACTCAACTGGAAAACACTCCAACAAACAGTCCTTGAACTCACTACAGGCTGTTCTTTCTTGTTGTGTTTTGATTAGTTCTTTGTCAGTGGTTTGTTGTTG
>NW_022103951.1:20183297-20185223 GCF_000313985.2 Echinops telfairi
CCCAATAAAATGATTTTTTTTTAAAAGAAAGGAAAAGGGTGAATAAAATTGTAGATCATGAAAGACACCAGGCTTACTGGACGGACAGAGGCTGGTTGAACGCCCAAGATTAATGCCTTTCATTGCTCTTTGGGTCCGAAATGAACTCATCCCCACGGCTCAATTTCTGGCCCGACGAGACAGGTCTATAAGGGGAGCAGCAGGAGCAGGGAAGTCTGCACCCTGAGAATCATCCACCATTGAGCCCAAACGGGCAGCACCGATGGGAGGACACAGTTCAGAGGGGTCCGGAAAGCAAGAGCGAGGGGAACCGGACCCGGAGGGAGGCAATGGGACAGGGGGTGGTGCCCCGTGAGCTCCGGACACCCACGCTCTGTGAGATGGAATAAGACGTGTCTGCGTTGACAGGCGGCCTGCTGCGTCCGCGTGGTAAAGAGACCGATGCAGGGGTTCGTATGTGCACCACACAGAAAGGGGGGGAAATCCACGGAACAAAAGGCCCTGCAGACGGCTGTCCTGCCACTGTAAAAGCAGGCGTGGGTCATGCGGCCAACGTCTCCTTCTCTCTCCCTCAGCGGGAGACGCCAAGAGACAAGGGCGGCTTGCCCAGGGGACTCACGGACTCGGAGTGGGGATGGGATGGAGATTTTCGTCTCTGCCGCTCACACGTGGTGCCCATACCTCCAACGTCACTGTGACCTTCAGCACCCGCCCGGATCTGTAGCTCTCCGGGCCTAGCCCGCCACGTTCCCAGGCAATCCGTTCCCTCGTTTCCCCGCTCACCGGTGTTGCCGCCACGTGCCCTCGGGCTGGCTCTTTGCTCTGTGTGTCTGCTGCCCCAGCCGCACATCCATCAGCAGTCAACGGATTGGAAAGCCCTGGCTTAGGGTCAATTTCTGTCTTAACAAAAGGCCACTTGACTAGCAATTCCAGGGCCGTTGAGAAGCTCATATCATAAGTGGACCAATTAAGCCAGGGGATGTACCAGGTAGAAAAGTCAGCTGTCCTGCAGGGCAACACACCCTCCTGTGTGTCTGGTAGCTTGCACAGCATCCAGGGGGAGGGCGTGGGGGCTGACATCCATGCACAAAGGATGCGGGGACACTTGCCTCTGTAAGGACTTGCCCCAAGTGGCTCTTCTCTCCCAGTCTCTACCTCTGCACCGGGAAAAGGTGGACGCAGTAGGCCCTACCTCGTCTGGCTTGTGTCACCGGGGGATACATAAGTGAGCCACACAGGCGGCAGTCCTGGTGTCTGAAAAGCATGTGTGTGTGTGTGTGCGTGTGTGTGTGGCGGCCGACGTGTGGAATGCTTTCAGAATGTTGCCTGCTGTCTAGAGAGTGAATCCGAGAACATTAGCCAATTTGGAGTGGCATCCCCCACCTGTGGCTGCAGGTGTCGCTCTGTGGTGCTGGAAGCCACACCATCGGGGTTTCACACGCCAGCAGGGCCACCCGCAACGGGCAGATGGCAGCGGAGCTTTGGGCCTGGAGACGTGCTTGTGATAATCAGGCCACGGACATTCTCAGGGCGGTCACAGAACACTGCCTGAGAGAGAGCTGTCAGCTCGGACGACGGGAGCTCAAACATCAGTCAGGCCGGCCATGTGGACAGGCTTCCCTACACAGGAAGGTCGGGCGAGTGACCCACTTTTGAAAGCTGACCCGTGGCGATCCCATGGGTCACCACCAAACCTGGGCTGGGCTGGAAGCTCACTCAGCACCCACACGGCCCCCACAGGGCACCCACGCAGCCCACCGTCGTGAAACCGGCACAGGACCAGGCAGCCGGAGGCGGCTTGGCGGCAGCTAATGACGACAAGTGGAGTTTAAGATCAGGGCACTGGCTGTTTGTGCAAACGACCACACACGCTCTCGGGGAGCCCCCAGGTTGGGGGGAGTGCTGCACGCTATTGTAAAACTTCAC
>NW_022103951.1:20185565-20187150 GCF_000313985.2 Echinops telfairi
CGGGATGCTCTGCACCCTCCCACCCAAACCAGAACACAAATCTGACGTTTATTCCACATCTACTCACACACACACCCAGGACCTTACAATGTGAGCCTTCTCAGAGCAGTTGGTAATGGTGCCCAGTGTGTGAGGGTGGATGAGAGAAATAAGTCCGGAAACACTCACATGTGTCTAAGAAAGAGCTTTAGATCCAAGAGCAATTGCACATTGAGAAAACATCCCAGCCCAGTCCAGATCGAGTCCATGCGTCCAATAGGAGCCCGTATGTCGGATACCAATCTCTAAATTCCTTTTCAGACCCACACAACACAAGCAATGACACCGAATGCGGGAAGATCACAGGCCGGTGGGTGGAAAGGCTTGTGGATCCAGTGGTGGTGGAAGCAGCGCTGGCGTGGGTCTCCACGTGGCTCCTCCAGCTCTGGCTCCATCAGCGCAGCTCCACGTGCCTTGTCCGCAGGAAGAGGAACAGTGAGTGAGTTTGGGCCTGGCCCCCAGCGAGCGATTGATCTCCATGGAGCCTCCAAGCGGGGTCATCAAGCTGTGGACATGAGGGGCAGGCCAGACTCCACGGCTTCCCTCTTAATTGTCTCAAGTTGTAACGACAGATCACCATTTCTCAGCCCACCAGGAGGACCGTGTGCATCCCGTCCATCTCCCCTACAGAGTTGAATCTCTCTGTGGCCAGCGTGGACGTTCCCTAAGTCAGAGAACGCCAGCCGGTCCATTCTAGACGGTGGTGTTCGTACTGAATGTCCGACTCCTTCCGTGGCTTCTGGGGTAGTTACGTAGCGGTCATCTGGTGTCCGCTTGAGACTGTTATGTGTGAAGGGGTGGAGTGTAGCCTGTCTACCAGGTCGCAGCTGGATGACCTCATTTGGAGGCGTGACGGAGATGACTAGCTCGCCGGAGGCGGGACAAACACTCACTCTCTGTGAGACGTGTCTGCTGACAAGCCACATGGCGCTACGCTGATGGAGTCAGAACCCTGGAGCTGGAGGAACCACGGGGAGACCCACGCCAGCGCCGAGATGCTCACGATGCCACTGGATCCACAAGACTTTCCACCCACCGGCCTGTGATCTTCCTGCACTCGGCGTCATTGCATGTGCCGTGTGGGTCTGAAGGGGACTTTATAGACTGCTATTGGACATAGGGGCTGATATCGGGCTGGTGGACTTGATCTGGACTGGGCTGGGACGTTTTCTCAACATTCCATTGCTCTTGTATGTAAAGTTCTCTAGAATACACACACATGGGTATCTATGAATTTATTTCTCTAGTCCACCCGGACTCACACAGCTTCCTTGAAAATTCCAGCCCTTCCTCGGAACATCAAGACCGAGGAATCCAGTCCCGTGCTTTTTAGAGCCAAGGTGTAAAAACGGCTCAGACGAGAAGGGAGAGACTGGCCAGCCAAGCTGACAGAGGAGGCTGACCTCACAGGTGGGCAGAGAGGGCCGCTCCAATCCCCAAGCCACACTCTCATGTTTGATCTCAGACAAGCCGCCGAGACTGTGAGCTCTTGATCCTGGTTCTCTGGGACAGGTTTTACTCAGACCACGCTCCGATCCCTTGTCCC
>NW_022103951.1:20189103-20192754 GCF_000313985.2 Echinops telfairi
TTTGGGAGGCTGCAGCCCACCCAGCCTACTCAGCAACCCAACCCAAACCAGCCTCTGTGTCGACCCTGGCTCCCAGCGACCCTGCCGGACAGGGCAGAGCTGCCCCTGTGGGTTCCCAAGCCTGTCACTCTTGACAAGAGTGGACAGCCTCGTCTTTCCCCCTCGGAGTGGCTGGTGGATTCGAACCACTGACCTCACCGATGGCGGCCTGATACTTAACCCCAGGCACCGCCGGGTCTCCTGGGAAGAAAGACGGTTTTCTCTAAGTCAAAGCAGTTTGTGCTGTAAAGCTGAGGAGCCCTGGCAGCGCCGTAGCTAAGCCTTCATTCGGCTCAAGATGTCCCTCGGACGCCATGGGAACCCTACAGGCCAAGGAGTCGGGCTCCCTTGACAGCCCAGGGGTTGGGTCCCAGTTACAATCTTCCTTGGAGCCTCCCTCCAGGGCTGCTTCTTGAAACTATGGGATGTGTCAGGGGAGCAGGCAGACCCGTCTTCCCAAGATCAAACTAAGCCCTCCACATCGGGTGGGAGGTCCCCAGATGCAGATCCCAGGAAGGAGCCCCCCAGGGGCAGAGAGATTCCCCATCCGGCTCCCTAACCAGGAGGCCGGCCGTGGGAAGCCATCAGCTCTTGGAGAAAGATGTGCGTCTCTGCTCCCAGAAAGAGAGGCAGCTTCAGAAACCGGCCGCAGAGCCCTGCTGCCCGGTGCTGCAGGGCCGCCCTGAGCCAGAACCTTCTGTAAAACGAGGAGCCCTGGGGGTGCAGTGGGTCACGCGGTGGGCGGTCAGCAGTTCAAAACCACCGGCCACTCCGGGCGAGAAGAGGGGGTTTTCCACCCCCACAGAGAGTGAGCACCTGGGGATCCCGGGGGGTAATTCCACTCTGTGCTAGAGGGTCTCTGGGTCAGAACTGGCACCCTGGCTGTGAGCCACGCTTTCATTTCTGGTGCCCACGATTGTTCGGCAGATTGCCGGGCGCCATGGGGGCCGGCGGGTGGGGATTGGGGCACAGGTTCAGATCAAGAGCCAGCCTGGGATGTGTGTCCACCCCCACCCCCGACGTATCAGGAAGTCCTGACCCCTCTACCTGAAACTGGGACCCTGTTGGGGACAAGGCTGATTGTGCGGTCTTGTGCGAATGAGGGGGCATCATCATACACGCCCAGAGATTCCCAGACTGCTAGCAGCCACCGAGAGAAAGACGGGGCTGTGTACCCCCGGGATGAGTCACAGTCCAGGAACCCCACAGGAGCAATTCCCCCCTGACCCATAGGTGGCATTGACATGCTGTTAGTGGGTTTTGTTTGGTGTTTGGGGGTAACTAGAAGCCGGAGAATCCCTGGTGCTACAGATGTTTAAGCCCTGGAATATGAGGCTCTCCCTTTACTCTCATTTAGCCTCAGCGCCACGTCTGGTAAGCATCGGACTCCTGGCCACAAGGTCGGCTGTTCAAATCCACCCCCTGCAGCGTGGGAGAAATCGGAGGATCCCGGTCCTGTAAAGACATGCAGCCTGGAAACGCCATACAGAGTCAGGGAAGAACTCACCTCACCGCGTCACCAAGGCCCTGTGGTTCTGTGGGCCCGGGGCGGCTGAGCACCAGGCCAGGGGTTCGAACCCAGGAGGCTTCCCACCAATTTACGGGTCCCTTACGGAGTTAAAGCCTCCCAGGAAGACAGACTGTCTCAGAAACCCTGCATGTACAGTCTTGGGCCGCCACACCTTTCTCCCAGGGGCCTGCTGGTGGGTTCAAAACACCCCCCTTTTGGTGAGAAGCCCGTCTTCAAACCCCTGCGACCCAGGGCCTGCGAAGGGGCGATGGCCAGACGGAAAATGCGGCCGTCGCCGCCGTCTGCACAGCGTGTTTGCAGACATGAAGATCCGATCTTCTGCTGTGAGGTGCACGTGTGCCTGCCCTTGAAAGACAGCGGTTGACCTTGGGCCTGGGGATGGGCAAGATGGGGGTGGGGGTGGCCTTCAAGTCAGGGAGGGGGCACAGGCAGGCAGGGCTCAGGGCCCGCTCTCTCTATCTCGTGAGCGTGTGAAGGTTTCTGCACACGCATGTTCACGCCACCCTGCCTGCCTCTGAGCCCGAGGCTCTGTTGGGAAGAGCTGAGAGGAGGAGGCAGGGTTTCAACCTCTAAATTTTCTAAATCTAAAATCTAAATCTAAAATCTAAATCTAACTGGGCCTTGCTCAAGCAATAGAAGGTCCTCTCTTGTGGAGAACTTCATTCTGAACGGCTGGGGCTTCGCTTCAGCAAGCGGGCGGGAAGGGTCGCCCACTTCTGTGTTGGCACAAGGCAGTGCCACCCAGGCTCGCTAATTATCCCATTTACGTTTCAGGTAAAGCTCTGGCGGGGAGATGCTCCTGGTCTCCTGCAGGGACGCCCCCGGGTGCTGGACGAAGACATCTTGCTTTGGTGGAGAATTTACTGTAAGGTCTAAAGCATTGGCAGCTGAGACGGTCCAGAATAACATCATCAGATTTCTGCGCTCCGAGCTGGAAAAGACTCCCTGTTTCGCTGCCAAGACGAGAGAGAATCTAGGGCAATATGATTGACTCTTTTCACCAGCAAATCCATCGTTGAGGGCACAGGCAAAGCGCCATCCACCAAGGGGACCGGTGGGCAGCGCGCTTCTCAGCTGCAGACGACAATTCAAACAGCAGGGAGACCACATCAACGCGGAGCTTCACGCCGCCCCAGCCGAAAACAGTTCCTAATTAGCTAATCATCTCTTTGCTAATCGCCCCTGAGTGGCTTCCTAACTGGGGGGGAGGGGGGTCACAGTGCCATCAAGCAGACCAGCGGTTCAACTCTGGGTCTCGACCCCTTTGGGCTGCTAAGGGCACGGTCCGCAGTTTGAAACCAGAGGCTGCTCCGAGGGGCAAGATGGGGAGGGCTGCTTCCGGGAGAGTCGCAGCCTGGGACACCCATGGGTGCAGTTGCACAATGTCCTGTAGCGTCGCTAGGCGTCCGCTTCCACTCGACGGCAGTACATCTTCTTTTAGGAGCTGAAGCCACCCCTGGCTGGGTCCCATGGTCCCTGCCTGCCTCAGTAAGTGCTTCTGCGGGGCGGGCAGTTCTAGCTGAGCCCTAAGGCCTGTGCTGCCGGAAAGAGAGGCCCGCCAGCCAGCTAGGATTGTCCACAGACCAGAAGGGCAGGCTCCAGACGTGCACACGGAAGGCCACTGTGAGGGACCGGCCTGCGGGCAAGCCACCTCCCTGCAGACGGCGACGGCCATCCCTGGAAAGGCTGGAGGGCACTGTGAGGGACCCTTGCAGGACGCAGACCCCGAGGACATGGCTCCTCCCCAGAGTGAATCTTTGCATCTCTGCACACACACAGACACACATATGCACACACACTCACACATGCACACACACATTCACACACAGACACACACATGCACGCACGCTCACATTCACACACAGACACACATATGCACGCACACTCACATTCACACAGACACACATATGCACGCACACTCACATTCACACACAGACACACATATGCACATATACACATATACATGCATTACACTCACACATGCACACACACTCACATTCACACACAGACACACATATGCACGCACACTCACATTCACACACACATATGCATGCACACTCACATTCACGCACAGACACACA
>NW_022103951.1:20192854-20194670 GCF_000313985.2 Echinops telfairi
GCACACTCACATTCACGCACAGACACACATATGCACGCACACTCACATTCACACACACTCAAACACATTCACACACGCATATACACACACTCAAATTCACACACAGACACACTGTGTTAGTGTGGGTACTTTAGAGAAACAAATACACAGAAACTCTTGTATAAGAGAGAGTTTTATATAAAGAGTAAGTGCACATCAAGAAAACATCCCAACCCAGTGTTGCCCAAGCCCCCAGTCCAACAGTAGCCCATATGTCCGACACCAATCCACAAAGTCCTCCTCCATCCTACAACACACACACTATGCTGACGCCGACTGCAGGAGGAAAGCCGAGTCAGAGAATGAGTTTGAGGAAAGCGTGGGGGCGGAGTCCTATCGGTCCATCAACCTGATGATGCCTGCGTGGGGGTGTGGCCTGCTTGGAGCGGAGGACCTGGGAATGGCCTCCTCTCTCTCGGCCTCCTTGCCTGCTTGCTGGCTGGGACCCTGCCAGCCTCGAGGCCACATTGGGCCAACTCACCCCGGAAGCTGTCAGCACCCTGCCACGTTTCCACCGGCCTGTCGCCTCCCTGCTGCCAGCTCACTTCCCAGTGGCTACAAGAGTCTGAGGAGGTCCTGGCTACCGCCAGATGCATGGGCTTGAGCTAGACCAGGCCCAGGACGCCTTCTCAATACAAAGTTACCGTATACACTCCAGTACAAGCCGACCCGAATATCAGCCGAGGTGCCTAATTCTACGACACACACTGTACTAACAATGTGCGGGGCAACTCGGCCGACACACGCGTCGTACAGCTCTTTATAATATGATCGCCCCGTCGGGGTGTACGGTGTGTGGATTAGATGCCAATGAAATTGTTTAAAAACTGCACTTTGATGCAAAGCTCCTTCGCATCCAGTGAGTGACTCGCTAGACAGTCGGGCCTGACACAGCGAGTGTGCACATGCCCCTCTGTGTCCTGTTCTCTACGTCTGCCGGTGCACGCCCCATGAAGAGCTGGCAGGACGGTGCAGTGTGAACGGAGAAACACGGCAGCCCCTGTGGGCTGCAGCCCGTGTGCAGGTGGGCAGGCCTCCCTCTCCACAGACCCCTCCCTCAGAGACGCTGTGTGCTGGTTCCCCACCGCCCGGAATAAGCGAGGCTCAAAGTACAGGGAACATCGCCATACATGGACTTTGACCATCAAAGTGCTAACGCGGCTCTTTTAGCCACAGTCTCTGCGAAGCCCACCGAACGCCCTTCCTGCACAGGTCTGGGGAGGAGAAGGCCGGAGATGCTGACGGGGACACAGCGGGGAGTGCTTGCCGACGGAGCTCACGGTGATGGCCCCGGGGCTGTGTGTAAAGACAGCCCGCTGAGAAGCAGGAGCAGAGATCTCTCTACCAGCAAAAGAGGGGGGCGTGACCTTTGGCCCGCGCGGGGTCCCTTGCTCAGTGGAGCTCCTTCCTCCAGGAGTGAGGCAGGGCGGTGAACTTCCCAGCACCCAGAGCGAGCAAGGCTGGTCCTTTGGAGCAGAAGTGGGGTGCTTGTGGAGTGGGGTGCCTCCGGGCACCTAATTGAGGAGCTGGGCTCGCTGACCCTCGGAGCGGGAGCTCAGTGAGCTCAGGTGGGGGGCTACAGTGGACTGGCATGCCCCTGGGCATGTCCTGGCTGCCCTAAGGGAGCATTGTAACTCGGACGATGGAGCTGTGTCTGGAGCATTCCCCCGGGGTCTCCTGGTGCCCAAGAAGGTGATCCAGGCTCTTCCGTAGCCTAAGATGCAGGCAATGGTGTGGCCAGGTGTGGCAGGTGGGTTTATTGTGCCGACCTGGCCAA
>NW_022103951.1:20199541-20204612 GCF_000313985.2 Echinops telfairi
GTGTAGGGACAGAGACTGAGATGAAGCCCCTCGGCTGGGCGGAGGGACACAGTGGCCGCAGCCATGGGCTCAGGCGGGGCCGCAGCTGTGGGCTGTAGCACACCTGCTGTGAAGCCGCGGCGGGCGGGGTCTCCGTCGGCTGAGCCCGGGGTCGCTCAGAGTCAGAACTGACCCACGTCACGGGACCACACCAGCAAGTGAGGGCAGAACGCACGTGCAGGGCGGTGCCGAGAGCAAGTGTGCACGTGTGCTCATGCATACGCACACGTGTGTGTGTAGACGTGTGCATGTGCACACAGACACACAACGGGGGGGAGTGGCGGGTGCGTGCTGGGTTGCTAACTGCAAGGCCAGCAGTTCAAAGCCACCCGCTGCTCCGTGGGAGGGTCACAGCTCTGTCCTGTCTGGTCCTGTGAGTCAACATCAGGTCTGCGACAGTGGGTTTGCGGTGTGTTTGTGTGTGTGTGTGTGTCTATTTCAGCACAATGTCTATTTCAGCACGACGCGGCTCTCTTTCCGTGGCCCTGAACCCCAGTGCCATCGTGGGGGCCACTGGGCAGCCCGAGGACGAGGGGAAAGGGGACCGGCGATGCTGTGCATCCGGGGGGTCTTAGATGAAGATTGAGGGGAGAACCCTGTTTTCTACGCCCCAGCCTCTAACTCCCTGCCTCTTGGACGTGACGATCCCTGCCCCCAAGACGTGGCTCCCAGCCACTGTCCCTGGGTCGGAGCCCCGGCCCGGATGCACGATCCACCCCTGCTGTTGGGTCGGTTAAAAGCTCGAAGCCAAGCTTGAGGAGAAGCCGCTGAGGGCCGGCCAGACGCCAGCGCAGGCCGGGATCGCTGCACCGAGGCCCAGAGACAAGCACGTGCAGGGCGGGCCACAGGGCCGGGCCGGGATGGCCACCCCGGGTGGCCGGGGGCGCATGGCTAGTGGGCGACCCTGGTGCCCTGGGCTTCCTTGTCACAGCGGCAGGCCAGCCGCGGCGAGGAGCAGCACAGCTGCAGCCATGGCTTCCACAGCAGGTTCCCCACGGACAGCTGGTCGGGGGCAGCGGTCAGCGTGGCCCTGTGGCCGTCGGCCGCCTCCTGCATGGCTCGCAGGATGTCGTGGAACCGGGGCTCGGTCTCAGGCGTCAGCGGCGTGCGCTCGCGCGGGTCCCGGGACAGGTCGAACAGCAGGGGCGGGCGGTGGCGAGTGACGAAGTGGCCGTGGCAGAAGCAGACGTGGGTGGAAAAGCAGCCGTTGGAGCCCTGGGGCGTGAACTTGGGCGTGAAGTAGAAGGCCTTCCAGATGGACGTGCCTGCAGCAGGGGACAGGGCGGACCCTGGTCACGCAGGCGAGGCTTCCCGTGGACACCCCAGGGGGCGGGACGCAGACCCGAGGGAGGGAAGGCGCACGGGCCTCTGGATCTGCTTGGCTGGCGCCCAGGATGAAGGACTGACTGACCGCTGGTGGACGGCAGAAATCAGAACCCCCGGCCGGCCTGCAAGTCACTTCAGACTCAGGGAACACGACCTGTGGGCTTCCGACACGGCCACTCTTTACGGGGGTCCACAGCCTGCTCTGTACCCCTCGGAGCGGCTGCCGGTCTCAAACTGCTGACCTCTCGGCTAACAAGTTCCCCTTCAGAAAGTGTCTGTCCGTCTCTACAGCCCCCTCCTTTCCCCAACCCCTAGCGCAGTGGCTCTCAACCTTCCTCGCGCCGCGGCCCTTTCATCCAGTTCCTCATGGGGTGGGGACCCCCCCCACCCCAAACCATAGAGTATCTTCGTTGCTACTTCATCACGGTCATTTTGCTACTGTGATGAATCGGGCGGCCCCTGTGGAAGGGTTGTTTGACGCCCCCAGAGGGGTCTCGTGACCCACAGGTTGAGAACTGCTGCCCCAGCGGATTAGTCCACGCCGAGCAGGCAGCAGGGGGGCGGCCTGGGCGATCGAGATCGTTCGGGGAGCAGAGCCCTCACGCGGAATCGGCATCTGAGCTTGACACTTCCCCGCGGGGACTGGGGAGGTCATCAGGGTCTGCTGTTCCAGCGGTGCGTGCTCCCGCCCTCCTGCATTTGAGTTCAAGGTGAAAGGGGAGGGCGGGGCAGGCAGGGAGCTCACGCAACCACAGGGCTGGCTACATGGCCTCTGGGAGGATCACACCCTGGGGTGCCCACGCTACCTCCTCGCAGCCTGCTCATGGACCATGTCCAGAAAGATCATGCGGGGAACACAATGACACTGGTGGGGGGCTGTCAGGAGAGTGCAGAGCAGAGAGCCCCCCCCCCTCCCGCTGTCTGGGAGGGGAAGGAGTCAGCAAACGCCACTGCGGTCAGGCTGGGCGGGGCTGGTGCCTCTGGACTCTTGGACTGACGCCATGCAGGGCCGCCTGGAGACGTGCGCTGCACCGAGCGGCTAAGCGGATCATCCCTCCGTCAAGCGGCTGGGCACCGTGAGCTGGGTGAATCCATCAATTGCAGGGCAATGTGGTCACGCCACTTTGAAAATGTCATTTCTGCGTTCTGGTAAGCCCTGGACGGTTGAGCTTTGGGTAGGTAGCTCAGTTTCAATTGTTTGCTTGCTTGATTTTCCCAAATAAATGAATGAATATGCACAAATTGACTGACATCCTCGGTGCCCAGGAAGGCTGTGTGGAAATGTCGCAGTCGCTTGGGGCCCTACGGGGCACGGGCCGCTACAGGGAGATGTACTGCAGCCTGCAAACGCTCATCCATGCATCTGAATGCTGGGGCCGGTGGGCGTTATCAACAGCACCGCGGGCTGCTAACCCACACACGGAGCTGTCTCAGCAGAAGGGCGGCCAGAGTGCTCCCTAGGGCTGAGGTGGTGAGACTCAGTCTCACGCACTGTGGACGTGTGGTCAGGAGAGACCCGTCCCTGGGGAAGGACGTCGTGCTTGGTCAGGTGGAGGGGCAGCGACAGAGAGGGAGGCCCTCAGGGAGATGGACGGACGCAGGAGCTGCAGCCACGGGCTCAGGCGCAGGAACGGTTGTGGGGACGGGGCAGAAGCTAGCAGTGCACCAAAGCAGCAAACCACCCTGACAGCCTCCATGGCCCAGTGGGCTCTGCTCCCTACAAGCTCAGCAGTTCAAAGCCACCACCCGCTCATGGGCACAGAGGAAGCCCGCTACTCCCTGAAGAAGGACAGCCTCTCCAGCCCGCAGGGGCAGCTCCGCCGGGTGCTGCGGGGAGGGGAGAGCCAGACCGGCTCTCCGATTACCTCACGGCCCTTATCGTGAGTTCTGAACCTCACGGGGCATTTTTACCACCACTTGCAAATCAGTAAGAAACTGGATGTTTTTCCTGGAGACGTAGAGAGGTGATGGGGCAGGGGTGGGGTCTGTCCACCCCGCTCATGTGACTTTTAAAAATATTTTGCCAAAGGAACAGAGCGGCAACAAGAGGGGTGGCTCCTTATGGGCACGCCGGCTCGGATCTCCCGGAGGGAGAGGGAGGCACCTTTTCCACTGGCTCGCTCTTCGGGAGATTCGAATCCTGGTGGCAGAACTCAGCCAGAGCCGGTCATTCCTGCCATCAAACGTGTGCCCGCCCCCTGCCCCCCACCGGAGATAAAGACTCACCCCCACTGCTCACTCAAGTCCCACCATCCTGGCCACTGTTCCCATCCAGTCCCCGCAGGTCTCTCTGGCCAAATGACAGTGGGCGGTGCTGTCCGGAGCTGTGGACATGTCCGGCCAGCACGGCCGCTCTTCCTGGTCCTGGTCTGGTGCTTCCCTGAAACCTGGCTCCCCGGGGCCACCCTGCTGACCTTTGAAATGCCAGTGCTACATCTGCCCGAATCACAGGGACACGGGACCCCAGGCTGACACCAGGGGTAACTTTCCCCCTCCCCCTCCTTGTTTTGACAGCACGGCCAAAGAGGGTGAGATGTCTCCCATGGAAGTCTACGGGTGTGGTTCGAACACCCTTGCTCCCGCGCTCTGTGGAAGGCGGAGACCTGAGGCCTTCACCCAGATCCTCACTGCCCCCACCCTGCGTCCTGTGCTGTCCACCCCGCCCCAACTCCTCCAGGGACCTCAGGCTCAACGGAGCCAGGCCTGTACATCCCCATGACCGCCTCTGCGGTGCACGTGGCTTTCACGGCTGCGTGTGGCTGTCGACAGCCAGCCTTGCCCCTCCCCTCCACGCCTCCCCCGGAGCCTGGGCAGCAGCGGTGCACACGCAGGCACGTGGCCTCAGTGAACAGCCGTGGTGGCCACACCAAGGAGGCTCACTGGCCAGGCATCCAACTCGGGTCTCGGATTGGAGACTGACCAACTGACCGACCGAGGGCCCGGCTTGGGCCCCCAGCACCTGCCTGGGAGATGGTGTGTTGGCTGGGAGGGGATGGGAGAGCACAGGGTGCCAGCTGTGGGTGCCTTGATCTCTGCAGCCGGACAGCCTGGGCCACGGCCCCCACCCCGGGGCCCAGGAGCGGCACCGCAGGGGCAACGCGGCGGGGGAGGGGTCACTCACTGTCCCTCGGGTGCCAGCGCACGGCATTCAGGTAGGAGTTGCAGTAATGGAACAGGAATTCGTGCTCCGACCGCGGGCTCTGCCCCTGCAGCAGCGGCATCAGGTCCCGACCGTCAATGATCCTGGGAGACAATCCAGGAGCGTCAGCACAGCCACACCACAGAGGAGCGGCCACTTCCTGCAGAGGGGATCTTGGGGGACCCAGGGCTGCCCCAGGCTCACCCCGCGATCCCGCTGCTGTCCACCCACAGAGTATCCTGGGCCGCGCCCCCCCTCGCGCACGTCATAGAGGCAGGGACACCGAGGCACAGGGAAGGTGAGCCACAAACCCACGTGGGACACTGTGGAGCACCGACCGGACACCCCTGCCCCCGCGCCCCCACCCTCGGCTTTCTCACAGGCATGTCTGCTGGGTGTGAGAGGGAGCCTGGTGGCAGACTCCGTCTCGCGGACTCTGGACCTGTCACCAGGAGAGACCCGTCCCCGGGCGGGCTCGATGGCCCCTCAGGATATCAGCAACAGCAGTGGCACCGCTGGACATGCACCATGCTGCTAACCCCAGGGTCGGCAGTTCACAACCAGCAG
>NW_022103951.1:20205021-20217424 GCF_000313985.2 Echinops telfairi
GCAAGGCGGTGGGCTTGGGTCTGGTCTGTGTGTGTGTGTGTGTATGTGTATGTGTGTGTAGCAGAAGGAGACGGAGCCCTGGTGGTGTGGTGGCTAACACGTTGCACTGCGAACCACAGGCCAGCAGTTGGAAACCACCAGCTCCCCCACTGGACAAAGAGGAGACTTCCGACTCCCAGGCATTGTTAAAGCCTGGAGATTCCCAGGGGCAGGTCTGTCCTGTGGTCTTCCTGCTCGGGGGTAGGAGTGCGGGCTCGGTGGTGGGAGGGAGTCTGTGGGCTGCAGAAGGAGGCGCTGTGGCTGGACGTCTACATCAGAGAGGACCAGTCAGAGAGGACTGTCTGCTAACAAGCACAGGGCAGGGCTCTCCCCAGGCCAACAGAGTGTCCACTTCCTGTTCCTGGCATCCTGCGTCTGGGCAGAGCCGGGCAGCAAGGAAGGAAGGTGCAGGGAGCAATGGGGAGGGTGGACGGTAATGAGTGGACCGTGGCCTCCCTGAAGGACCAACTCAGTCCGACAAGAGAGACCACCCGGCCATTCCTTGGACTCGGCACGGCGGGGCTCCACAAGCCCCCAGGATGGACCCTTCCCCAGCACGGGGCTTCCTGGCCGGCCAGGGTGGGGGTCAGCGAGAGGGGTGTGATGGGGAGTGTCAACTAGGCACTCGTGGGTGGGGGTAGGGGTGGAGCCCCACCCACCCAACAGGCTGCAGCCTCCGATCTAAGAGTGAGAGATCTGCTGGCTGACAGTGGATTCATCTCCCCCTGCACCTATCAGCCCAGGACCCTCCTGCTTCCCCAGCGGGTGGGCTTCCCCACCGTCAGCACCCGCAGAGACACAGCTCAGAAGCCTCCTGCTTGCATCTGACCCGCAGACTTGACCGCTCCTGCAACGGTGTGGGCCCTGTCCTGCTTCAGATCCACACACACACACAAACACACACACATCTGCGTGATGGGCGTCGCTTCTAGAGAGTATTCAACCAGACCGTAGACAGACACACACACACACACACACACACACACCCTGTGTGACGGGCGTAGCTTCTAGAGAGTATTCAACCAGACCGTAGACATACAGACACACACACACACACACACACACACACACACCCTGCGTGACGGGCGTCGCTTCTAGAGAGTATTCAACCAGACCGTAGACAGACACACACACACAGACACACACACACACCCTGCGTGGCGGGCGTCGCTTCTAGAGAGAATTCACCCAGACCGTAGACAGCCAAATCCTCTGTGCTCATCACGACGGGGGTCTGGGAAGCCGACGCCGGCAGGGAAAGGCACCCACGGTTACGAGACACAACTAAATCTTAATACACACGCTCCGGGCTGGACACGGTCCCTCCACTCAACCCCTTAAGTGGACTGTCCCGAAGGAGCAGCCACGTAAGATGCTCCATTCCTGTGTCTGCTCCCCACCTCCCCACGCCTGGAGGTCACCTGTAGATGAGGGCAGTCACGCTCTACGGCCTGCCCCGGTCTGAAGCCCAGCACTTGCCCCTGACACTGACCTTAGAGTGTCCACCTGGGGAGGGCTTGGGGACAGACAGACTAGGCCCAGCTGCTGACTGTCCGTTGCCCGCTATCCCGTTACCCATTTGCTCTGTGACATGCGCACTCACTACATGAATGCTGCTGGAAGAGGTGGAACCCCCTGATGATAGCCCCCTGGAAAACACCTTCTCTCTCTCTCGATCCTGTCTCTGCTACTTTCCATAACCCGAAGGGCCCAGTGGACTGTTGGGGGTCCGTACCCCGACAGACCAGGCTGCTCCGTGTGCTGCCAGCCAGGAGACCGCCCGTCTAAAGCAGCTATTGCAAACCCCCAGCACCCGGCGGGAGGAGGAATCCCCCCACCTGGAGGACCCGCCCTTCGGAAGGAGGCTTATGATGAGCAGAGAGGATCGCTCAGAGGGAGTTTAAACCAGAGGGGGTGCGGGCCGCTGTGCTCTGAGTTAAACATCCGTCCATGGCTATTTTAGACTGGGGGGCAGGGGGACCCTCCAGTCTCGACCACGGAGACAGGGGCTAAGGAGCGCATTCAGAAAGGCAGGTTTTCTTTCTCCGATTCAAAGCACAACGGCCGTGGCCTGTCCCTCCCGCGAGGCTTTTAGAAAGGGAGCCACTGGGGTGAGCTTGGCAGGGAGGCCCGGCTCCCCGTGCTTGGCACCGGTGCCCCCGCGGTGACAGCCCTGCTGCTGGGCCCCGCTCGGGCCTCCGCCTTTGGCCTGAACACGCTCGGCAGAGAAGCCCGGGCAGGAATACATGCCGTTATCTGAGCTAAAAATAAGAGCAAACGCAGTCTTGGCGCCTGGCCCAGGCCCGCGCCGTCCCTGCCCACCGGCGAGAAGAAACGGGGGGATGGTGAGCCCGGGGCGATTCAGAAACAGCGTTCTGCTTCCCGCAACCAGGATTTACTCCCACCCCTGACCCCTGACCCCCAGGCCTCCATGCACAATCCTTTCACGGAAGCACGGGGCCTCTGGCAACGGGACTCTAAAGAGCATCAAGAGGCAGAGGGAGGGCTCGAGGTGTGTGCAGGCCGAAGGAGGGGCCGTGGAATGCTCCCTGTGGGCCGGTGGATGCACAGTAGGACCGGGGAATAAAGGAAGCCCATCACTCATGCCCTGTGACTGTCCCTCCCAGAGGTCGGGAGGGACGCTCCGTCCACTGGGCACAGGCTCCGTCTCAAATGCTTGAAGACACTGCGTCGGCCACATGTTAAGTCGGGGGCTTAAGATGCTTCTGAGGGAACTGATCACGGAGACCCGCCGTGGCAACACGGAACTCAACTCCCTCCCACGGAGTCGACACCCGCGGGGGTCCGAGACTGTCACCCGTCACGGGCGCTGACAGCTTCCTCTTCCTCCCGAGGAGCGGCTGGTGGTTTCCAACTGCTGACCACGTGGTTGGCAAGCCAGTGTGTAACGCAATCTGGCGCCAGGGCTCCCCAGGAGGTGGACCCCGAACAAGCTCCCTGCCATCGAGCCCATGCTGATTCAGAGACCCTGCAGGACAGGGCAGACCTGCCCCGGTGGGTTTCCGAGACCCGGGCTCTTTGGGGGAGTGCAAAGCCCCGTCTTTCTCCTGGGGGAGCGGCTGGGAGCTTCTAACTGCTGACGCTGTGATTGCAGCCCAGCTCGGAACCCCAAGGCCCCCAGGGCTCCTGGGACTCACAGGGCGCCCACAGGGGGTCTGCAGGGATACACATGTCCACGGGCTAGAGAGCCTCCTGGATTTCAATGGGCACTGAAAACACACAAAGCTCCCGCCACCGTAGTCGATTCCCACTCAGAGACCCCGGAGGGCAGAGCCTCTCCCTCGCGCGGCTGGTGGGCTTGAACCCTGGACCTGGTGGGTTTGAACCTCGGACCCCACAGGGGCTCCTCAGACTCGCCGCTCCACAGCTCCACTCGCACTGCCATGCAGTGGACACAGGGCATCGCCGAGACCCCGCAGGACGGGGTGGACGGCCCCGTGCTTTTCCCAGATGGTCGCTCTGCAGGGGACCAGACGGCCTCCTCTTTCTCCCTCGGAGCTGCTGCTGGTTTTGAACTGCCGGCTTTGCAGGGAGAAGCCCGATGCACGGCCCACTACATAGCCTGGGCTCCTTTCATTCATTAGGAAGACTCACACACACACATACATACACACACACACACACACACACACACACACACGAGTCTGGGGAGAAACCAGAGCCCTGACCACTGCCCTCGGGGATGCTGCGTGGTGCAGCCCCGGGGGAACCTCGGGAGGTCCCGCTCCGGGCCATGTAGGGACTGGCCGCGTGGCCCAGTGATCTCGGCCCTGGGAATGAGCCCAGCAGAAACAGAGGCAGAAACACAAGCAGGAACCAGCCTCCCAGGGCTCATGGGGGCCATGAGGGCTGCAACTGGACACCAGACACAGGCCCACGGGGCAGAACCGCCCACAGGCCACGCGGCCCAAATATCAAGAAGAGAGACATAAGCCCCAGTGCAGGCTGACGTGGAAACCATCCTTGGAAGCAGTGTCCTGGGGTCTTAGGACCGCAGTGTTTCGACTGCTGTGGGCCCGCTCACAGCAGCCGGATGGACAGCTGACTGGATCACCGCTCTGTCTGGGCCACGGCTGCAGCCACTGTGCCCGTCCGTCCGTCCTGTTCAGGGTCTGCCTCTTTTCCCAATGCCCCTCTCTCTACCAAGCAGGATGTGCTTATTTAGTGCCCGGCTCCCTGGCCCCCCCAATAACATGCCCGCAGGAAGTGAGGCTTGTTGGGGTGCCCACTCCCTGCCGTGGGCGTGATGCTGACGGACAGCGGCCCCCGAGGGCAGAGTAGAGCTGCCTCTGTGGGTCCCAGGTCTGCCACTCTTTACGGGAAGAGCGAGCCTCATCCTTCTCCCTAGGAGCCGCTGCTGGTTTCGAACTGCTGAGCTGGCCGTCAGCAGCCCAATGCATAACCTGCCGGGCGGCCGGGAGAGCTCAGATCTTCTAGAGAGTCACAGGACAGACAGAAGGACAAGGTTGTCTGCTCCGTCCAGACTTGGGGCGTCGGAAAGTCCCAGGGGCTGCAGGGAGTGGACTCGGGGGCAGTGGGTCAGCGAATGGACAGAGAGCAGGGGCAGTGGGTCGGCATGGGCACGAGGTCAGGGGAGACGTTTCACTCCGCTCCACCCAATAGGGGGGCCCGGTGGTGCATCCCGGGGGGTGTGGGGACTGCAAACTCCGAAGTCAGCCGTTGGAAACCACCAGGGGCTCCGAGGGAGAAAGAGGAGGCTCGCTGTTCCTGTAAAGAGTTGCAGACGTAGGAACCCACAGAGGCAGGTCTACTCTGTCCTCAAGGGCTGCTGGGACTTGGAGTTGACTTGGGAGCAGAGCTGAGTGAACTCCCCCGGGAATCGCTGGGCGGAAGCTCAGGCGGGAGTGCCCGGAAGGCCCGAGGTTCAGGGCGTGGCCGGCCGTCTGCCTGCACAACCCTCACCCTGCCTTCCAGCCAATGCTGACTCACAGCGACCCGGCCGTGAGGGCAACTTTTTATTATTATTAAATCCTTTCCCTGGAGGCTCTGACATCTCTTGTCACAATCCATCCATCCAGCTATTGTGTCGAGCACATTTGTACCTATGCTGCCATCATCATTTTCAAAGCACTTTCTTACCACTTGAGCCCTCCATACCGGCTCACTTCCCCTCCCTGGGGCGGGTAAGGGAGCGGGTGGCTCTTTAAGGGAGAAGAGAGCTCTATCTTCCTCCTACGGAGCAACTGCTAGTCTTGAACTGCCGGCCTTGGCCATGGCAGCCCCACACGGAACCACCACCCCGCCGGCGCTCCCACAAACACGAGCTCCCACCTCCATGGAGGCAGTGCTGGCTCAGCAAGGCCCTGTGGGCTTCCCAGGCTGGACCTGGTCACGCGAGTAGACAGCCCAGTCTTCGTCCCCGCTATCTAGCCGCCCTTGAACACCCTGGGGTTGCAGTTCCCCGACAGCGCACTAGGGGCCCCACGGATCGGGCGTTGGCTGGGCATCAACGGGGTACAGACAGTACCTGGTCCTCAGGTGAGCCAAAGGGGTGAAGGCCATGACTGTCAGCGCCAAGGTTGGACGTGTGCTGACCAGGCAGCCAGGAAGACGGGCCTGGCGATTCCCCCACGCCAACCACCAGCCCTACAGAGCACAGCCCTGCCGGGACTGGAGTCCACTCACTCGCAGCACCTGGCTTTGAGCCACGCCCAAGTTCCACGCCTGGATGCACAGGGCACGGGGGCAAGGAGGTCCAAGGTGGCGGGGACGAGCCAGGGTGACCACAGCAGACTGGGCTACAAGCAAGGGTGACCAGAGCAGACTGGGCTGGGCGGGCAGTACCTGTCGTCGGGCAGTGGGGAGCCGGCCAGCTTGGCCACCGTCGGGAAGATGTCCATGTTGCTCGTGGGCTCGTGGACCTCCTGTCCAGCAGGGATGACGCCAGGCCAGCGCAGGATGCCTGGCACCCGGATGCCCCCTTCCCAGTTGTTGGCCTTTCCTCCTGGAAGGACGAGAGAAGCAGGTGGCTGAACTAGCCTCCTCCTGGGGGCTCGGCTAGTGACGGACGGACGGATGGACGCCCTGCTGGACCGAGGTGCGCTGCCGCCGTGAGCAGAGCGGCCCTTCTCTGAGGGCGTGGGCTTCCACGCGCGTGTCCCGGGGGTGGCTCACCTTTGTAGATCCCGTTGCTGCCTCCGTGGTGCTCCCCTTTGGTGGTCACTTCCTCCACGTGCGCCCCGTGGTCGGAGGAGAAGTAGACGAAGGTGTTGTTGGCCAGCTTTGTGTCATCCAGGACGTCCAGGACCTGCCCTGCGGGGGAGGAGACACGCCGCATGAACACAACCCCCCTCCTCTCCCGAGAAGGGGGAGGAGCCGGCTCCCAGAGCCACGCCCACATCACGTGGTGGGCAGGTGGAAGCAGGGGTCGGGTGTGGCACACGCAGGGCCACGGGAGACTCGGCCACGGGAGTCTCGGCCACGGGAGTCACAGCCAAGAAATTGAGCAACCCGTCTCGCTGGGGCGTTCTGCCACGTGGGAGCCACTTGTACGAGCTCGGGAGGCAGGGTTGGGAAGCCGGCCCGAGCCTGGTATCGGCGATGCCCTTGCAGGCCTGGGAGCGCTGAGCCGTGAGCAGGGAAGACGGGAGAAGCAGGGGAGCATTTGAACAACGGCACTGCCAAGGAACGCCGCGCCACCACACGCCGCCAGGTGCGCCAGCACGTCTGGACAGTCCCATGGATGTCAGTGTGGCCAGCCTTCACCTGTCCCACTTAGGACAGGTGACCAGGAGGGTAAGGACACCGGGGAGGGACAGACACACCGTCAATGGCGCAGAGGCCAGTCCAACGTGGAAAGAAGTACGAGCGTGTCCAGCGGCTGCAGCCAATGGACACAGGATGAAGCCCGACGTCTGAGGAGGGAAACATGCCAACAGGCAGCTCAGGAAGACAAGGGAACGGGCGGAGAGAACTGTACCCAGACCCGGAGCGGAAGAACGGCCCAACGGCCCAGGGCTCCAGTCTGTAATTGCTGGGATGTGAGGGACGCGGCCAGCACCCCAGGAGGATGGAAGGGATGCGCAGAGGCGCCGTACCACAGAGAGCCGGTCGGCGCCCAGCCATGCCAGGCGGCAGCACCTGGCCACACACTGTCGGGCTGAAGACGGAAGCCGCAGATGCACTGCAGAAGGCCCTGGGGGAAGCCAGGCTCCGGGCAGCGACGGGTGCCCATTAAGTTGTTTCAACCCATGGACCTGAGCTGGAAGCTCTCCCTGGAGGGCGGCTACCTGGCCAGCTGGCTGGAAGGGACCCACGTTTCTGCTCCATCCTCAGCAGGACGGCCCAGTTGGACTTGCACGACACACCCCTCTCCCCCCCTTGCTGGTAAAGGCAAGGCATTGCTTGTGTTCCCAGTGGGAAGGCCTGGAATCCTGCTGGCTGCCACAAAGGGGGGGACATCAGGGACAGGGACATGCGGGCGCAACTCCCGGTGCTCTTTCTCCGTGGGAGAAAGGCAGGGGCTTCCACTCCCGTAGACACTGATTGTCTCAGAAACCCACGGGGCGGCTCTACCCTGTCCTAGAGGGTCGCCGTGAGTCGGCACTGCCTCGATGGCTGTGAGTGACAAAGTTATGAAAATGTGGAGCCTGCACACAGATCTAGAGGCAGAGCGAGACGAGGGGTACGGCCCGGTCGGAAATCAGGAAAGGGGTGGTGTGAGGCATGGGACGGGTCCAGGTATGGTCCCATCTATGTGTTTAAAAACTTCCATAAGTGTGCTATCTATCCATCCATCAATCCATCATCTTATCTATCCATCTATCATCTATTTATCTATCTATCCATCCATCAATCCATCATCTTATCTATCCATCTATCATCTATTTATCCATCTATCCATCCATCCACCCATCATCTATCCATCCATCCATCCAACCATCTATCCATCCATCATCTATCTATCCATCCATCCATCCATCCATCATCTTATCTATCCATTCATCCATCCATCCAACCATCTATCCATCCATCATCTACCTATCCATCCATCCATCCATCCATCCATCATCCATCCATCCATCCATCATCCATCTATCCATCTATCTATCCATTCATCCATCCATCCATCCATCCATCCATCCATCCATCCATCCATCCATCATCTACCTATCTATCCATCCATCATCTACCTATCCATCCATCCATCCATCCATCATCCATCTATCCATCATCTATCCATCTATCCATCATCTATCAATCCACCCATCCATCATCTATCAATCCATCCATCCATCTATCCATCCATCTATCCATCATCTATCAATCCATTATCTATCTATCCATCCATCCATCCATCATCTATCCATCCATCATTTTTCTATGTACATACACATATGTACACATATATCTACACACACCGGATAGCCCATATCTCCACAAACCTGTCAGCAGGCAGCACAAATCTGTCTGTTCTGACGCTCCTCGTAATTAGCACTGCATCTGCTCTTGGGGCCTTTGCCACGTTCCTAACAGTCGTGGGCCCGCACACTTCATTTCAAACAAAGTCCGCCTTCCCTGTATGCAGGAGCCCGGGGGGTTACACATTAGGCTGCTGAGCCCAAGGTCAGCCGTTCAAAACCACCAGCCACTCCCTGTGGGGAAGACGAGGCTTTCTGCCGGCCCAGAGATGCACGGTGTGGGAACCCCATGGGCAGCTCTACCCTGTCCCCTGGGGTCCCCGAGTCAGAATCCGCTGCATGGAGGGGGTTTAGTCTTGTGCTTCCCGGTGTGTGAAGTGGAATCCGTTGCCCTGGGACAATCAGCCTCAGGCACAGCGGCGACCCTGCAGGACAGAGCGGGGCGGCCCAGAGGATCAGCAGCCCTGCCCTGTCTGGGGAAGCAGGTTGCCTCACCTTACTCTCACACCATGGCTGGGGGGATCAAAATGCCCACCTTTGGGTGAACCATCAAACGGTTTAACTGCTGCCCCAAGGGCCCCCCTTAAAGGTCCGCCAGCCCCCACGGGGCCCGTGCCAGTCATGCCTCCCTTCACTCACTCAGTGGAGTTGGGGGACGCTCTGCTCTGGGCAGTGTGGACAGAGCGCTCCGGCGGCTGCCCACCCAGAACCCAGAGGCTCAAGTCCACCCCGAAGGGCCTCTGAAGGCCTGGTGGCCTCAGTCCCCCAGCAGGCCGCTCACAACCCTGCGGAGCCCCCGTCTGCTCTGACGCACATGGGGTCCGGTTTTGTCCCACAATTCATCCTAACACACTCCCCCCACTCACGATGGCCTTCCACCCCCGTGACCACGTGAGTCCCCGCTCCCCAGGGGGCATTTCCGCCCCCATCCTCAGTGACCCCTGACCCTGCGACACAGGGTTCAACTCCTCGGAAGAAAGGCCTGACACTTGACTCCATCCTACACCCCCAAAACTCGGTCCTTGAAATCCTTACGGGTTCGTGCTCTGCCGCACGCTCACACACAGGTGGCCATCACAGGGACCACCAGCCCACCTCCCCTACCGGCGGACACCACTGACTCCCAAAGCCTTGCCGGCACCTCTGCTCACCCCGACACCACTACACCTTGCCTTTGTCCCCTCGGTGGTGCGGGTCCACCAAGGAGCAGACAGCAGAACCCTTCCGCTAAAACCCTCTGCACCCTTCCCCAGCCCATCAGGCCACCCGACAGCACCCCCGTGCCCACCCGCATGCCCATCCCAGGGTTGCAAACACCATCAGAGCCCCTCCGTCTCCTCCCCGGCCATTGCTACTCCTCAGTGTCTAGGGAGCTAACTTTAATCACCACTACCTTCACCAGGGCAGCATGCAGCACTGGGCGGGCAGAAAGGCGCGAGCCACCAGCTGAGCCCATGCCCACTGCACCCGTGGGCTGAGCACATGCCCACCGCAGGTACGAGATGAGCCCACACCCGTGGCTGGTGGGGGCCAAGCCCACACCCACAGCATGTCCAGGGAGGCCGAGCCTGAAGCATGAACAGGTGGGGGCGGAGCCCAGGCCCAGGCAGGGAGCAGTGGCGGCGGGAGCTGTAGCCAGTGTTCAGACTGGCCCTGCATTCCGTCCTTCCTGAGAGCAAGCTCCCTGGGTCCTGCACGGCTCAGGCTGCCCTTCCAGAATCTCATTTGTAAAGCCCAGAGCCCATTAACCATTTAATTTTTCATAAGATCGATCCGATAAAGGCCTAGCCCATTTCTCTCCGAAAATAATTCTGAACAGAAACATCCCGGGGGAACCCAGGCAGCTGTAATAGCTTTGCTTCTAGAGCAATCTATTGCCGGCCACAGGTCCACACATAAGTTCTCCTTTTATTTATTTTTTTCCCTCCCTTCCCCAGCCAGGCTCCCGCGGTATAATGATATCAATTTATAGAGGATGATAGCTTCGAATTACCAGTTGCGGGCTGCAGGATAGCTTCTAAATGAAATGTTTTATTTCCCCACATTGCTCCCCAGAATGGAACAAATACAGGAAACAAGAACTCTTTGTTATTTAACTGGGGACAAAGAAAGAAACAGGGCTTTCCAGGGGGGCCAAAAAAAAAGCAAGGACTCCCAGGTGAGACTGGCAATCCGCAGGGAGCCGGCTCCCGGCTGGGACCCTCTGTGCTGAGGGTGGGGAGGCTCCTGCAGTGGGAGCCCGGCTTCCAGAGTTGCTTGGACCACCAGCAGGCATGAAGCGACTATTAGCCATTGTTGCTGTGAGGTGGCAGCGGGTGGTTCTGACTCACCTCCACTGGGGAACCCCACGCCCGCTCCTGGGCCACGCTCACCATCAGTGCCACGTGGCCGCCGCCGTGTCCCTCCGTCCCACAAGGCTCGTCCACCTCCCCAAGCAGGGGTGGAGTCTGGCCTGTCCATCAGGCCACAGCCTGGGGGTGGCCCCTTGTGGCCGTGGCCTCCTCATCAGGAGGGTCCTGGGGACCTCCCCCTTCTCCCTCTCTGCCGGCACCTCCCTGCTGACGAATCTGCGGGAGCCCTGTGAGGCGCCCCCGCCATCGGACCCACATGACGCTGCACCCACCGGCCTGTGGTCTCCCTGCAGCCGGCGTCATTGAGCGTGGCTGCGTGAGTCGGAAGAGGGACTCCTATCGGACTCGGGGGCTTGATCCGGACTGGGCTGGGAGGCTTGCTGGATCTGTAACCACCACTTGATAGACAGCTCTTTCTTGGACATATACAGGCGTCCCTGGACCTGTTTCCCATGTCTGCCCGGTCCCACACACATGTCCAAGTCATGCCAGACAAAGTCTCACCATCCTGGCTCCTAAGGAGCATCCTGGCTGAACTTCCCGGGACAGACGTGACTGTCCTTTGGACAGTCCGCAGGGCTCTGCAAGTCGTCCCCAGCACCCTCACTCAGAGGCAGCACCCGTCTCTGGTCATCTGTATGCAGGGTGCAATTCTCGTGTGCCCAGGGGCCGATGGAAAAAAACACCCAGGTCTCAGTCGGGCACCCCCTGACCCTCAGAACGGCACCTCTGCTCCATGACACTATTGAAGACGTGCAGACCCAAACCCCGGTGAGACCATCTCACCCCCATTCGGTGACCACGGGCTGCCAGAAGAGGGGGTAACTAACTGCCACCAAGTCGACGGTGGGTGCTGACTCCCAGGGAGGGACCACTACGACGGGAGAGCCGGCCCTGTGGGCTTCCAAGACGGCAGCTCTTCCTGGAAGTGGGAAGCCCCGTCTCTGGAAGGACCACACCCAGTGTCCATCCAGCGCCTGCCCGTGCTCTGCCCAGCAGCCAGAGCGTCCAATAGCTTGTCAGCACATTTGGGACTGGACAGGACTGAGAGTCAAGGGGGGGCGTCTAGTCTGTCCATTGGCTCATAGCCCATGAGGCTTCTGTGTGGGCGTGGTCTTCTCCCGAGAACCTGGGAACTCGTGTGTTTTCCTTCTTGGAGATGGGAGTCTTCTCTCTCTCTCTCTCTCTCTCTCTCTCTGCTCACTCCCCTGGAGACACTCCAGGGACCAGACCCATGGCACTACGCTGATACACCCGTGCCCTGGGAGCTGGAGAAGGCACGGGGAGACCCCTGCCAGCGCTGAGATGCTTACAAGGCCACGGATCCAAAGACCCCCTGCCCACTGGCCTGCGATCTTCCTGCTCTCCGCGTCATGGCCCGTGTTTCGTGAGTCTGAAGAGGACGTTATAGTCTGGTATCGGACCCATGGGCTAATATCGGACGTGTAGGCTTGGACTGGACTGGGGTGGGATGCTTTCTGAATGTGCACTTACAATTTATCTGAAACTCTCTCTTACCCACACGCGAGTGAGTGTCTATGGAGTTGCTTCTCTGGTCTACCCGGACTGACACACAACACGGCGGCTGCATCAAGGGGCCTCAACAGCGAC
>NW_022103951.1:20217524-20221471 GCF_000313985.2 Echinops telfairi
GGGGGGGGGACGATACAAAGCTGGTTACTTACATGTTGTTCACTCACAGGGACCTCCAAGGCTAGAAACACACCAACCCGCTAGACCCCAAACCAGACTCACGGCCCCCCAGTCGATGCCGACCCACGGGGCGCCCCCACGGGACGGGGTAGAACTGCCCCCCACACACACACACCCCGTGTGGGCTTCCCAGAGTGCCACTCTTTTTGGGGAGCAGGGAGCCCCGTCGTCGTTGTCTGGAAGAGCAGCTGGTGGATTCAAACGGCCGGCCGTGCGGTTCCCAGCCCAACGAGTGACCCACGCAGGGGCTGAGAATCACGTGCATGTAGAGCCGTGAACAGAAAACCTTCTTTGGCAAGGCGCCTGGTGACTAGGGTCAGACGCCCATCGCTGCCCTGCGTGATCCATCCCACCAGGCACACTGCTGCCCTCCTCTCCCCTCTGGGGGGCATATGGGCCTGGCTCCGCTACACTCTCCTCTCTGATTAAGAGCACCCTGGGGGTTGTCCAGGGTGGGGGGCACCGTTGGCCTCAAATAAAGCAGTTCCCATGCACGAGGCGCAGAGGGACTCTCCAGGTGCAAATAAGTTCGACACAGACCGAGGGGCGGATCTGAGGGGCTCTGGTTACAGCCAAATACGCAGACATGGCTGGGGCAAAAGGTGTTTGTGCTGGGTGCTCAGCGCCCAGGCTGGAAGTCAGAGTGCACCCCATGCAAAAGCATCACGGGGCAGTTCTGATGTCAGGGGCAGCAGCGTCCCCCACAGCCCCCCCACAGTCCACCTAGCACTTCGCTCTGGGGCACGGGGGGCACGTTTAGCACCCTCCAGTTTAGAAACGCACAGAGTCTGAAGCACACTAGAAAGTCTACGTGTCAAGGACCCTGCCGCCCGGCGCCAGAGAGACAGCAGGATGTCGCTGCTGGGAGCCGGCTACTCCTAGGGATGCAAGACCCGAGGCTGGAGACGCAGGGAGCCTGCAGGCAAAGCCAGGTCTAGAGTCTCCAAACAATCCAGGGAATGCTGCCGGAGCCTCTCCCTCACGGCAGGAGGTGTCTGGCATTGTCTGTTTAGCAAAGCAACCAGCTAAGTGATGCGTCAACTAAGTACAGGGCCACACGTCCGCACGGAAGCAGCCGAGCAGCCCGTGTGATCCAAGGATCGTCAAGAGTAAAATCTAGGATCAGAGGAGAGGACGATATCAGGGCCTGAATTCTGACACCTGGTGTGCAGAAGGCTGTGGACGACCGTGGGAGCCCTAAATCCATCTGCCAGAACCCCAGGTGGATAAAGCCCCTGGTGAACCCCCTCCGGGCTGGGATGGGCACAGCCTTGCTAAGAGACAGGAGCGTGTTGAAACTGGACTACTGCAGAAGCAGTTAGCTTGAAATGTCACGATGTATCAGTGGACCCCCCCCTTTTGCTCCTTTTTAAGTTTGTTCTAGTTTTTAGTATTTTCGGCTTTCTTTTCTATTGGGGTCGACCTCAAAAATAACACCACACGTCTTGTCTGTCCACAGGGGCTGGACAGAGGAAGCCATGAGACATGTCTGGAAAAGGGGCGGCGGGAGTCCAGCAAACATTGTTGCCTCGTAGCTATTGTGGTCAGTGCACTAGGGGAGCTGAGCTGGGCCTTGGGTCAGCACAGACTGGACCGCAGGCGTCTCGCAGCAGGGTGTGTGCGTGTGCAATGACCCCTCGCTGCAAAAGGCCACCTTGGATGGACACTGGAGGGTGGGGGACGGAGAGCAGGGAGCCCGGCATGCGATGGATGGACACAGGGACCACATCTCTGGTTCCCAGCGTGCAGGCGGCCCTGGGGCAGGACCGGCCAGCCTCGAGCTCTGCTGCTGGGGCCACCAAGATTCAGACCCCGCCTCAGGGCAGCCCACCAGGAGTAGGCTCTGCAGAGGTGCAAGAAGGGGAGAGGCCGGAGCCTGGCCGCCCCGCCCCCCCGGCCCCCGCCGCACCCCGGGGAGCCCCCTTACCTAGACTCCAGTCCATCTCCTCAGCAGCGTCCCCGTAGGCGCCGTGCTGGCTGTGGCCGGCGAAGTCCGGCGAGGAGAAGTGGGCCGTGTGCACGTGCAGGTAGGACAGCACCAGCAGGAAGGGCCTCTCGGCGTTGCTGCAAACAGAGCCAGGGGCCAGGTGAGCTGCGTGCAGGGGAAGCGCCCTCAGCCCCTCTGCACAGGGGTCCCCGGGACGCCCAGCCCCTTCCCTCAAAACCAAAGTCACAGCGACCCCGCAGCACAGGGCACAAGTGGGTTTCCAACACCGTCACCCTATACCAGACTAGGCAGCCTTACTGTGCTCCCGAGGAGCGGTGGGTGGTTTCGAACTGCTGACCTGGTACAAGCGATCGGGCGGTGGCTCTTGAGGACAATGCAGGATCCAGAGCCATTGCACATTAAACAGTCCGATATTAGCCCAGAGGTCTGATACCAGTCAGTAAATTCCTCTTGAGCCTCACGAAACACATGCAATGACGCCGAATGCAGGAAGATCAGGGGCCGGTTAGGGCCGGTAACTGTGTCCCTCAGAACCCGCTTCCAGAAGCACTCCTTAGCCCACTCCTTATCCCACAGGCATGGGATCATGCAGGGGAATCGCTCTCTCTCACCTGCTCTGCTGGGGGAGACGGAGGACCAGGAAGAGACAGAGTCTGCAACCTCTCTACGCTCACATCCGAGGGCTCTGGGAGGCCCGAGAGGCTGGGGGCGGGAGGCCTTTACGTCTCCCGGGGGCAGGTGAATCCCAGCCACATTCTTCTAAGTAAAAATTACTCCCCACGTGATGCGCCCCCGAAATAATGCCCATTTTTAGGTGTTGCTTGCAAGGGCCTGGTTGCTCCCTGACTACGTGATCCAGAGCGATGAGACCACCCCACCCTAACCAGGGCCCGCTCCCTTTTGATCAGGATTGTAGATTGATCCCCTGGGGAAGAGCCAGCTCAGAGACGGCCAGCGTGAGACCACTGTCCTAACTCTAGAACCGACCCATCTTGTGGCACATACACCTTCACGTGTACGCCCCTGGCACGCCCCCTTCCTGTCATGTGCACCCCTAGCACCCCCCACCCCCAATGTTACATGTCTACCTCTAACACAACCCTTGCCGTTACGTGTGTGCGTGATGTGGCTTGCGTGTCCAGGATTACATAAACGTGTGCAAGAATCCACTGGTCCACTCTCTGGTCCCAGTCTCTGTGGACAAGGTGGGCCCTTGCATGCCTGGTCTGATGCTTCTTTATGACAACCGCCCCCTGGGTCCCATTCGGTGGTGGGGCTGGTCCCCCACACTCTCCCGCTTATTTCTAGATGTAACGAACAAAACCCCGGAAGGATGCTTAACAATCCAATCTCCTGGGCCTGGCTCGGGTCCTCCCTGGCACATCGGAGGTGCGGGGAGGGCAGAATTTGCTGAGAACGGTCGGGGTCCAGTCCAGGATCCACTGGGGGCAGTCGGTTGGCCGCCCTCTTGCCCCCGCAGAACACAGTTTTCACTCGCTGGAAACCAGAAAGACCCAGAAGAAATAGCACACGGCCAACGTGACAGGCAGAGCCGGAAGCTGGGGTGGGGGGGTTCAGAAGTGGGGGGTGAGGAGCGTGACACGGGTGGTGACGACCCAAGCAAAAGCAAGGCTGGGCGGCGGGTGGGAGCCCCAGAGCGGTGCAGCTGGTTAAGCGCACCACGACCAGCTGCGAGGTGGGCACTTCCGACCCACCCAGTGGCACTTGGCGATGTGAACCCCTAAGTCACAGCCTCAGAGACTCGGCCTCCTCGGCACCCCCGGGGGAGCCAAGCCACGACCCCGCTAAGGTCAAGCCACGTGGCTTTACCCACGGGAGCCACAGGTCAGGACAGGCAGCAGCCACCATGAGGGGACGGAGCTTCACAGGGGTCACTCACAATCCCGGGACGCAGCTGCCCGTGCCTGACCTGTGAGGC
>NW_022103951.1:20221571-20223796 GCF_000313985.2 Echinops telfairi
GTAGATTGATCCCCTGGGGAAGAGCCAGCTCAGAGACGGCCAGCGTGAGACCACTGTCCTAACTCTAGAACCGACCCATCTTGTGGCACATACACCTTCACGTGTACGCCCCTGGCACGCCCCCTTCCTGTCATGTGCACCCCTAGCACCCCCCACCCCCAATGTTACATGTCTACCTCTAACACAACCCTTGCCGTTACGTGTGTGCGTGATGTGGCTTGCGTGTCCAGGATTACATAAACGTGTGCAAGAATCCACTGGTCCACTCTCTGGTCCCAGTCTCTGTGGACAAGGTGGGCCCTTGCATGCCTGGTCTGATGCTTCTTTATGACAACCGCCCCCTGGGTCCCATTCGGTGGTGGGGCTGGTCCCCCACACTCTCCCGCTTATTTCTAGATGTAACGAACAAAACCCCGGAAGGATGCTTAACAATCCAATCTCCTGGGCCTGGCTCGGGTCCTCCCTGGCACATCGGAGGTGCGGGGAGGGCAGAATTTGCTGAGAACGGTCGGGGTCCAGTCCAGGATCCACTGGGGGCAGTCGGTTGGCCGCCCTCTTGCCCCCGCAGAACACAGTTTTCACTCGCTGGAAACCAGAAAGACCCAGAAGAAATAGCACACGGCCAACGTGACAGGCAGAGCCGGAAGCTGGGGTGGGGGGGTTCAGAAGTGGGGGGTGAGGAGCGTGACACGGGTGGTGACGACCCAAGCAAAAGCAAGGCTGGGCGGCGGGTGGGAGCCCCAGAGCGGTGCAGCTGGTTAAGCGCACCACGACCAGCTGCGAGGTGGGCACTTCCGACCCACCCAGTGGCACTTGGCGATGTGAACCCCTAAGTCACAGCCTCAGAGACTCGGCCTCCTCGGCACCCCCGGGGGAGCCAAGCCACGACCCCGCTAAGGTCAAGCCACGTGGCTTTACCCACGGGAGCCACAGGTCAGGACAGGCAGCAGCCACCATGAGGGGACGGAGCTTCACAGGGGTCACTCACAATCCCGGGACGCAGCTGCCCGTGCCTGACCTGTGAGGCGCCTTGGGGGTCCAAAAGAGGTTCCCAAACAAATTTGACCCACCACCTGCTGTTCAGGAGACGAAAGGAGGGCTCCGTGTCCCGCTGGCGAGGAAAAGCGTGTGTACCCTAGCCCACCACCCCTCGTGCTGCCGGCCGGCCTCTGCTTGTGCTGAACTCCACAGCTGCTCTTCGGGGGAAAGAGGGGGCTTTCTACTCCTGCAGGAAGTGACCCTCTCAGACACCCCCAGGGTCAGTTCTGCCGTGTCCCCCAGGGTCGCCGTGAGTCAGCATCAACCTGGCGGCAGTGAGTGAGTGGAGATGTTTGCAGTGCTCCCTCCTCGGGGGCAAGAGGCCCACTTGGGGAGCACCCTGATGCTCAGGGAGGAAGGGGGTGTCCACTATCACGAGTGCGCGCTGCTCCACGCTCCTCCCTCGACCGGCTCTCTGTCGAGCTCAGATCTTTCAGTGGGTGGCCAAGACACCTGCACACCTGCCAGGCGCTGGGTCTGAGGGGGCAGGCATCCAAGGACGCCCGGGAAACACAGGACTGTGAAGCAGAGGGGAACGTTAGGACCCGAGACAGGGTGCTGCAGCACGCTGGAAGAGCAGACGCAATGCTGTGCTGCCCTGCCCGCGTCCTGCGTAGCAGGGACAGCCCGGTCTCACGTGGACAAAGCCAATCATCGCTGGGGGACAGGAGGGGTCGGCTGACAACAGCTAGGTCTCCCTTGTTGGGTACGAGAGGGAGACCCCCCACACCCCACCGACCTCAGGAAAGCTTAACTGGAGCTTCATTCAGTGGGGTCCCCTGGCAAATAACACGGGTGAGGTTTCACCACGCCGCGGGCGGGCAAAGAGCCCACACGGACTTGCCGTGCAAATGCAGGTGGTAGCTCCCATGTGCCCTGGCATGTGCTCAGCAAGCCCTCCTGGGGGGAGGGGGCGGACTGGGGAAGGCTGCCCCTGCTGGCCTCCTGCAGTTCCCCTTTCCAGTCCACGCCATCTCATCGGGAGTCCCGCGCTGCTAACATGCAGTCCCATTGCCCCGATTCACTTCCCACCCTGGCGAGCTCCTGGCAAGGGGCTTGTTTAGGAAGCAGGCAGATGCATACCGTATTCCGCTGCCGGCACACACAATTCCATACGCGCGCAGGCTCAACTCCCAAGGAGCCTGGAGAAGTGCTTGCCAGGGAGGGGCTTCAGCCCCGTCCAGCCT
>NW_022103951.1:20223896-20226442 GCF_000313985.2 Echinops telfairi
TCCTCATGCGGTGGTGACCCCCAACCATAAAACTATTTTCGCTGCTACTTCATGACGGTCATTTCGCTACTGTGATGAATCGGGCAACCCCTGTGGGAGGGACGTTGGACCCCCAAAGGGGTGGCGACCCACAGGTTGAGAACCACTGCCCTGAGAGAGGCCCTGCTGCCAGGCTGGCCCGCCGGGTCTGGGGTCAGCAAGCTAGCTGGGAAGGGGCTGTCCTCGCTGCTCTCGGGAGGCAGCGTTGGTGAGGGGTGGGCTTGGAGTCCTTCTTTGAGATCGAAGAGGAACAGCAGGCAAATGGGGGGGCTTCCCACTGACCCCAGAGGGAGGGTGCCAGGGCCTTCTCCCAGAGCCCAAGAGAGAGAGAGGCAGAGAAACAAGCCTTCCCCCAGAGCCCAGAGGGTGGGCTTCTCTGAGAGCCCAGAGAGAGAGAATTTCCCCCTTAGAGCTGACACCCTGAAGTCAGGCTGCCAGCTCCCTCAACGGTGAGAAAAGGGGGCCTGGTGGTGGAGAGGATTCAGCGGAGTTCTGGTGGGTGGCAACGCCCTCTCTGTTGACTCTGGGTGAAGCTCCTTCTCCCCAGCCCCTGGTGGGTCACTCCTGGGCTGCTAACTGCAAAAGCGGAAGTTCCAACCCACCGTCCGCTCCTTGGGACAAAGATGAGCCTTCTGCTCTGAGAGAGATTGACACCCCGAAAACCCCCGGGCAGGTCTGTTCTGCTACCCTTCCGTCCTGCACGGCCGCTAGGACAGAGTCCACTCAAAGAGAGTCCACTCAAAGGCAGGGGGTTTGGGGTTTGGCTGGCCACCAGGTCAGCAGTTGAAACCCACCAGATAGGTGAGGTCTTGTGCGTCCCTCACGTCTTAGTTTCTGACACCTGACAGGGCAGTTCACCTCCCTTCTGCTGGGCCGCTGTGGGTCAGAACTGACACCACGTCCCGCCCGGAGTGGCTTCGAGAGAAACTGCATTTCTGTTCATGAAAGCCACCCCTCCACCCCGGGGGGCTTTCAGACTCCGAGCAGCCCCAGACCCTGAGGCTGGAGACTGCTTTCAACCCTCCACCCCTCGGCAAATACAAGCCGGTGTGCACTCTTTATCCACAACCCCCGCCGGGTTCTGTCTGGTGGAGCCTGCTCTTCCTGGGCAAACAATGCTGAACGCCCGCTCAGGGATGCTTGCAAACCCTGCTCACCGGACCCCAGAGCTGCATCTCGGGTCTGTCGCTCCCCTCTGTGCTGATCAAAGAGCGAGCCCACAGCCCACAGCAACGGGGAGATCTCTGGGAGGTCCTCTCTCACATGCCCCCACCCCGGAGCTGGCTGCCTGCAGAGTTGCAGAATACTCCTGGTCTGGGGACCCCTCTGCCTGGGGACGTGGCCACAGGCTCCTGTCCCCCCTTGTCTGCGTGCCCACCCTCTGCAGCCAGACTCTCCCAGCTCAGTGGTGCCTGCTCACTGCCCCCCACCCCCAGGCCCACCCACACCCTGCCACCTGACCTCTCTGCACACCTTTGGAGGTAAGGTCCCTGGGGCCACTTCTTGACACTGGATTTCACAACGCCCCGAGGCTAAAGCCCTTTATCTGAGACTGAAAACATGCCCCCCACCACCACCTCCACCTCCACTTCCTGTGGCTCAACTTTCCACCAAGGCACCTCAAAGTCGCTGCCACACAGCCGCGGCCGCCAAGGCACAGGGGAGCAGCCCCCTGTGGGTCTCCCAGGCTGGCCCTCGAGATGGGCACAGACACGCGTGTCTTTTGGCCGTGGGGCTGCGGGTGGATTCGAACCTCGGACCTTGCGGTTAGAGAGCCCACCGTGTAACCCTCTCGGCCACCAGGGCCCCTGGGCCCAACCGGAGCCGGGTCTGCAGGGTGCACAGCGCCCTGGGGAGGTACCACGCCTTACAACCAGCGGGTCTGGTTTTGGGGTGGGGTGGGGTCCCGAGGACCAAGTGGGGAAGGGCTGGGGAAGGGGGAGGGGTGGGAAGGGGTTTAGGGGTGACGCTCAGGGAGAGGACGTGAAACAATGCAATGGAAACCGGATGGGGCCGGATGGGCCCCCGCCAGCCATCCCCAACCCAGGAGGTACCACGGATGCGTGGGCGGGCGGATGGATCGTGCTGGCCCCGCCCATAGCCCCGCCCACTCCCCGCGACACGCCCTCGCTCATAGCCCCGCCCACGTCCCTGGCCCCGCCCTCCGCCACAGCATGCCCTCATCCTTCGCCACGCCCTCGCCCCTGGCCCCGCCCTGTCCTTACCTTTCGCCACGCCCACGACCAGCCCTCGCCCCTCCCTCATCCCTGGCCCCGCCCCCCACCTTCGTCACGCTCGGAAACCCAGGGGCAGCTCGGCCCTGTCCTGCACGGTCACTGTGAGTCGGCATCCACTCCATAGCCGTGTGTTTAACCATCTATCTGTCTGCATAGCTCCCTATCCATTAGCTCCTCGGGAGAAAGACCAGACTGTCTGCTCCTGTAAAGACCGACAGTCTGGGACACTCAGGGGCAGCTCTGCCCTGTCCTGCACGGTCACTGTGAGTC